>NW_012122043.1:3662660-3668713 GCF_000951035.1 Colobus angolensis palliatus
GCTCGGGGAGCATCACGGAACCTACCGACATGTGATGTCTCCCCCAGACACCCAGCTTTAAAATTTCTTTCTCGTTCTCTTTCCCTTTACTTCTCAAACCAGTCGAGATGCTTAGGGAATAGAAAAGAACCCATCTTAACCATCAGGGGCAGGCTCCCCTGATAAGTATGTCAACAAAATGGCAGAATGATGGAACTTTAAGAAAATCTCAAAACGGGACAAATTGCATAAAGAAATTTGATATATGATAAAGGCAGCATCTCAAATGAGGGAGAGTGTAGACGTTTTACTGTTTTTTGGGGTAACTGGACATCCATATGGACAAAGGTAAAAATATATCCATTCACCATAGCATATACCAGAATAAATTCCAAACTGACCATAACTTAAAATGTAAAATATGAAACCATGTAAAAACTAGAAAAAAAACTCCAAGTAAAATTTGCATAATTCTGACACAAAATCCACAAAGAAAATGCTTTTAACATGAAAATTTTTAAAAGAAAAACTCTTGCATAGCATAAGTGACCATAACTTAAAATGTAAAATATGAAACCATGTAAAAACTAGAAAAAAAACTCCACATAAAATTTGCGTAATTCTGACACAAAATCCACAAAGAAAATGCTTTTGACATGAAAATTTTTAAAAGAAAAACTCTTGCATAGCATAAGAATGACAAAACAACATAAGCAAAAGTAAACCAAGCAATGAAAAACTGGGGAAAAACGTTACAAAGGGGTTAAAACCCTTAACATATAAAGAGCTTCTAAAAGAAAAAGATCAATAGCCCTATAGAAAAATTAGAGAGATGGGGTTGGGCGTGGTGGCTCACACCTGTAATCCCAGCACTTTGGGAGGCCAAGGCGGGCGGATCATCTGAGGTCAAGAGTTCAAGACCAGCCTGGCCAACATGACGAAACCCCATCTCTACTAAAAATACAAAAATTAGCCAGGCGTGGGTGTGCCTGTAATCCCAGCCACTTAGGAGGCTGAGGCAGGAGAACTGCTTCAACCCAGGAGGCAGAGATTGCAGTGAGTTGAGATGGTGCCACTGCACTCCAGCCTGGGCCACAGAGCAAGACTTTGTCTCAAAAATAAATAAATAAAAATAAAAATAAAAACAATTCGAGAGATGGACAGCTACAAATGGCTCTTAGCCACATGAAAAGACGTTCAGCCTCACTAGGAACAGAAATGCAAACTAAAACTATTCTGAGATATCACTTCTCACCTATCAGATTGGGAAAAATCCAAAAATTTATTGACCAGGCTTTTAGGAAACAGGAAATCTCATTCATTGTTTGAGCAACGGAAAGTGAACTTTCCTCCCGTGGGGGGGAGGAAATCTGTCAATCGCTAGTAAAATTACATATGCATTTACCCTTTGACCCATCAATCACACTTCTTGGGATCTACTCCCAAAATACATCTACAAAACTATGAAAAGATGTATGCACAAGGCAATTCATTAAAGCACTATCCATAACAGCCGGAGACAGTACACCATCCATGTGTCCACTAACGGGACTGGCTGAATGAACCTGCAGCGCATCTGCACCATGCAGCCCTGTACAGCTCTGAAAAGGAGGAGGGTCGCTGTACACTGCTCCGGAACGGCCTCCGAGCACAGGAAGAGGGAAAGGAAGCAGCACAGTGAAAGTGTACAGTCCACTACTGTTTCTATGGGGGAGGAGGTTACAGTGTGCTTATGGTAAACCATGGAACTTTTTAAATGCCTATCTACTAGGAAGGGAGAGAACAGGATCAAGGAGACAACGATACAAGCTAGATTTCCAAAAATTTATACCATGGCCAAGCGTGGTAGCTCATGCCTGTAATCCCAACGCTTTTGGAGGCTAAGGCAGACAGATCACTTGAGGCCAGTAGTTCGAGACCAGCTTGGTCAACATGGCAAAACCCAGTCTCTACTAAAAATACAAAAAAGAAAAAAGAAAAAGAGCTGAGCGTCATACATACACCTGTAGTCCCAGCTACTTGGGAGGCTAAGGCATGAGAATCACTTGAACCCAGGAGGCAGAGGCTGCAGGGAGCCAAGATTGTGCCACTGCACTACAGCCTGGGAAACAGAGCAAGACTGTCTCAAAAAAACAATTATACCTTGTTTTACAATTTGACTTTGGAACCACGTAAATGTTTTATGTTGTAAAACAAAATTAAGTAAAAAGTAATCCTTAAAAACTGAAAGCAGTAGGATGTGGTGGCTCATGTCTGTAATCCCAGCACTTTGGGAGGCCGAAGCAGGCAGATCACTGGAGATCAGGAGTTCAAGACCAGCCTGACCAACATGGCAAAACCCTGTCTCTACTAAAAATACAAAAATTAGCTGAGCGTGGTGGCGGGCACCTGTAATCTCAGCTACTCAGGAGGCTGAGGCAGGAGAATCACTTGAACCTGGGGGGTAAAGGTTGCAGTAAGCCGAGATCATGCCACTTCTCTAGCCTGGGTGACAGAGCAAGACTCCGTCTCAACAACAACAACAAAAAAAAAACTGAAAGCAAAAAGAAACACATGAACTCAATCAGGTATCCAGCTGCTGCCATGATGTGCTGCCCACTAGGACATCTTTCTTTTCAGGCACACTAAACATCCAGACTCCCATGATAAGCACAGACCACTCCCAGCATCAGGTTCACCTGGAAGGCCCCAGGCCAGGATGCACAGCTTGCCGGCAGGGCAGCGTCACACAGCTCTTCACATGGGCATGCACACAGCCATGAGTGAGGTAACCCCTAGGCTGCCCCTCCTGATCCCCACTGACAGCCCGATGGGAGGAAACAAAATTCACATAGGGCAGGTGCAGGAGCCATCTGACGTAGAAGCCTCACTCTCCACCAAAGCCAATCTCTAAATGACTCCATTTACTTTACTTGCCCTTGTCACTGTACTCAGAGATGACCAAATATATGGCTCTCTATCAGACATTTAGGGTTCTTCCAGGCCAAGTGCAAACTCCCATTTTTACTCTAAACAGGGATCAGTCAATGAGGGGGCCCTGGCTCAGAGTCAGAGTCCTGACAAGGTAAGAAGGCCACCTGGCATGAGAGGTGAGAGTCCAAACAGGTCAGGAGCCATGCATGGGAAGGGGCAGCAAAACGAGGCTGGCTGGTGCCACACACGGACAACAAAGGCAATATGTGGAGGGCAGGGGAACTGGGTTTCTCACTGGTGAAAGGAGAATAATAAATGCGGAAAGGAAGAAAACTAGGATGAATCTTGTGGTGTGAACCTGGATTTAAGGCAGCCAGGTGAACTCCCATCAATGTATAATAAAGATATATAAACAGAAATGTGGAATGTACATACAACCTTAGCTTGGTCCAATAGGAGGGCGTGAAAACAGTGATACCCCAAAAGCAACAGGCACTTCTAGTGTCCAAAGGCAGGTTTCCGCACACCATTCTTCACTAAAAGAAACCAGGACTCCTTGGAGAAATAACTTATTCCAGGACTGAGGCAGTCAAAGCGCATGAGCCAAGAACATCTTGTTACAGGAGAAAGCAAGGAGCTGCTCACAGAACGAGTAAAGACATGTCAAAAGGACAGAGATGGCTTGAAGCAGCGATCAGTAGCCAAACTGAGACAATATGAGTATCAAAATAAGTAACAATAATAACGAATTCTCACTCATTGGACAAATCAGAAACCATGAGTCTACACTAACAAATGAAAAAATGAACAAATTAAAAATCTGAGATGAACAGGACATATACATGGTTGTAAAGCGCCTCTCCACAAAATACTACTTACAGAGAGAAAAGGAATCGCTTTACGGCAGCGAAACACGGCAGGCACCACCTTAATCCAATAACGGGAGTGAGTGTCGGCAGTAATGGGCACACGGAGATCATACGCAGCCTGATAGGATGGGAATGTGAATCTCACTTCGAGATTCCTGACCAAAACGCATGACGTGACTCTAATCTGAATCAGCGTTAGAGTCGGCACCTGTTTTCTTGAGCTTTCATCAGCCCACACGGTCCCGCAATGTCTCACAAGATTTGTTACCACCAAAGTATATCATTTGTAATAGGAAAGGGCAATATGTGGGGAGCAGCGATGATGGGGCCAGAACACACAGGGTGCAGGGAGGACAGAACAGCGTCACCTTCCGTGCTGCAATCACAGCGCTCGCCAACAGGTAAGGCCAGCAACCACACTTTCTAACCATCTCAGCACTACCCTCAGCGTCCAGAGAAACGTTCCCCTGGAACCAAAACCGCTGCTTTCAGGCAGCACAGGCCTGAGGACAACGAGCACATGGACCCACACACTCACACGACAATGAACTTCCTCTACAAACACAAACACCACCCACTCGCCAGGACATTCTAGGAGTGACAGGGGAAGCATTCTAAAGCACACAGAGCCAATGAGAAATTGATACTTTACTTCATACACGCAACCAATTAAGCAAAGGAAAACTAGATCTCAAGCAGTGATGGTTTTTTCCTCCTTATTCTTAGGGAAAATCTTCCAAAACGTTTGTAGTTTTGGGCAATATGACAATCTGGTACTAGCTGAGCTATGGGAAAGATAGCCCTTCATTCACTCATAAAAATATCCTGGATGAGATCCAGTTAATTTTAATCCTGAATATTTTCCAAATTCCTCTATTGCTTTTAATATCACTGGCAAGGAACCACTGGAAGAACTCAATAAATCAATATAGCTTTTGCACATACAGAAATACCACTCTGTACCTTTTTTCTAAAATATGAGCAATACATATCAAGGGAATTGACAAATAACACAATGGAAGTGACTTACGGAGGGACAGAAAATTACCACAGTGAAAGATGAGAGCCCTAAGGGGGAACTGGCACAGGCAAGGCAGAAGCTAAGTTATTTCCAGATAACATCACTGTTCAGTAACTTAACCACATCACTCTACTTTCCAAAAGTCAATTATCTTGGAATTTAGAACATAGAAAACTTTTTAATAGAATAATACATGTTCTTGGTACCACCTTGTAAAAGTAATGTCCTGTGCTCCGGTGAGGGAGTAAGATGTCTCGGTAACATTTTCGCAAGAAGGGCATCTGGGGCCGGACGCGGTGGCTCACGCCTGTGATCCCAGCACTTTGAAGAGGCCAAGGTGGGGGGATCACGAGGTCAGGAGATCGAGACCATCCTGGCTAACATGGTGAAACCCCGTCTCTACTAAAAATACAAAAAAGTAGCCAGGCGTGGTGGCAGGTGCCTGTAGTCCCAGCTACTGGAGAGACAGAGGCAGGAGAATGGCGTGAACCCAGGAGGCGGAGCTTGCAGTGAGCCAAGATCGTGCCACTGCACTCCAGCCGGGGCAACAGAGTAAAACACCATCCCAAACAAACAAAAAACAAAAAAAAAAAGAAGGGCATCTGTATATGTACTTCTCGGGTAGCCTGCAGGTAACTCAAAGCAGTTGTGCATCATGAATTGACTGAAATACCCAAAGGGATTTCTGGAACCAACATGGAATTTCACTGATTGATCCTACTCAAAAACATTTCCAAATTAATAGCTTGCATTCTCCAAGGTGCAAAGACATGGGACTGAGGTAACTTAGATAATCAGGTTAGAAATCCTTAAAAAGAGTGAAAAAGCCTCACAGCTTTATCACCCTCTAACATAACAACCTTACCACTCTCATTTCTTTATCCTCCCAAAAGCCAATTGTATAGCTATTTAATTTATAAAACCCTTCAACAGGAAAAACACATTCTCAGTACCTACTTTAAAGACCATGTTCTGTCCAGGGTAAAGGGAATCCCAGGTCCCTGCTCATCAGAGCCACCCTGGCTGCAGCGTGTAACAACAGAACCCTTACCTAATCCTTTTCAATATGGAAAAATTTCCCTGAGAACCAGCTACCGAAACTGCACCCTGTCCAAACACAAAGCAATTTGATCTCCAGAGTAAGACAGGGAAAAAAGCATCTTTGCTGGAAAGAAGTCACTAGAAACATGAAAAATAAAACAATCTGGTTCAAACAGAAAAAAAAAAAGGTAACCACTAGTAAGATTAAAATAAGACCGTAGGCCAGGTGC
>NW_012122043.1:3670613-3672784 GCF_000951035.1 Colobus angolensis palliatus
TGAATAAGCAATCAACTCAAAAGGGAAAAAAACAAAAAATTAGGAAAAGATAAAAGTAGATATAAAGGAACAGGTAAGCAGAAAGACAAAGAGAACTGATAAAGTCAAGAGGCAGCTCTTCAGAAGACCAGCAAAACAGGCGAGTCATCTAAAGAGCCGAATTCTAAAGACAGAAAAACTGCAAGTACAGAGAAGAAAAATGAAGTGGCTGCAGGAGCCAGGCAAGCTCTGCAGTACTTACCTGATAAGGGCCTTCAGGATGTCGGCCCGGCCCACGCGAGAGGCGTGGTAGACGGGGGTGCTGCGATGGTGCCGGCTTCCATTGGGGTCCGCGCCAGCTTCAAGAAGGATCTGGGTACTCTCTAGGTGCCCGTTCACCACAGCCACATACAGGGCCGTCTGTCCTTTTACGTCCACCAGATCCACCTCGGCCCCCTTCCGGATGAGGAAGTCCACACAGTTCCCATGGCCTGCAGTGGCCGCGATTCGCAACGGTGTGCAGGGGAGCCAGCCACAGCACCAGACAGACTTCTCATTGATGCGGCTGCAGGAGGAACACAAGGCGGCTCATGAGAGGCAGCCGCAGGACAGGGACGGGCTGCACTGCCCCCCTCACCCTGGCAGCATGGACACAGTCCCCCTCTGGTTAATAACAGAGTGGAGACCCGGGCTCTGCCTTCTGAAATGCTCTCACACATTTCCCCTATGGGACCTGGGCATGGCAGGGCAGGCATTACGAGCCCCATTCCAGGGACAGGAAACTCAAGGCACCAGCAGAATGATCAGCACCAAAACTAAGATCTCTAGTTCTTTATTTCCCGACTGCCGTCCGAAGTGCCTTCCTCTACAAAGGTGGGAAGGGTCTGCCTGGGAGGCAGTGCCGAATGAACAGGAGTCTGGGTAAGAGCCCCTAGGCTGCTCTTCCCCAGTTACCATCTGTGAAGGCTTGAGGCTGGGCCTCTCTCTGGGCCTCAGCATCCTCACCAGGACTAGCTGACTATGTAGGCCCCCAAACTCTAACACTGCACAAATCATGGCCTGAAGGAATCACTAAGGTGGCACGGGGGCTACACCCCTGGCCAAGAGCAGCAGAGGAACCTGTCCACACTCAGCTCTCGGCAGATGTCACAACTAGACTGCAAATGCCTGCCCCACCCACCGACCCAGCAAGGCAGCGACCGCAATGGGTTCACAGCGAGCTCCCAGTGTCACTGAGAACAAAGCTCAGGGGCCCAGAGCACCAAACCAGGGCCCAGGAACATGCAGCGGAAGCAGCTCCCAAGCTAGCCCTCGGGGCTCCTCCGCCAGCTGTGTGTAGGCTCTGACTGCCCAGGAAAGTTGAGGAACACTCCAGTAACTCATCACCGAAGAAAACAGCAATGGGAAAATGTAAAGAACCAGAGATGCCCTGAGCACAAGTAAAAGGAGGAGAAACAGTGCTGGGAAATGCAGTGTGGAAAGACTTGGACTGAGACCTCACCGAACTCTATTTCATTCTGTTACATCTGCAAGTTGAATTAAGGTTTTCTTTGGGCTTGAGTCATCCACTTTACATATCTGTGCGTAATCCATCTGTCTTCCTATGACAGTCCTTTCTGGAATTTTTCTTTTAAATACTGATATCTGTTCTGATTAAATACTGCTAAGGCACTAGAAGGAAATGAAGAAATACATTCCTGTACTGTTAGAAATCCTTTTCTTGGGAACTATGCAAAGAAAAGTTGTGTCATTAGTCTCGGCACAAACATGCAGGCACTGCTTCTATCACTGCACTGGCATGTGGGTCCTGAAGGGAAAGCGGAAACACAACAGCAGCATGGATAGTTCCTGGCTGCCGCTGAGTTTAAGCTGTAGCTGGGACTCCCGACCTTAGACCCGCAGAACAATCAGAGAACACTCCAGAGAGCAGGCAGACTCTGCTCTCCCAGGCAGCCTGAGCAGGGAGAGGGAGGGGCAGGCGTCACCTGCCGCGAAGGAAGGGCTGGAGACGTTTTGTGGGGACAGGCAGAGTTTGGCAAGGCCAGGGAAGGGAACCACTGATGAGGGGAACAGTAAGGAGAAGGCTGATGAGGTAATGGGCCTAAGGCTGAGGCCCAGGTCCCGGGGGCAAATGACTGAGGGCCTGAGAAGCTAGAGGAAAGGGCACCAGGAAAGCTGGTGAAGCAGGGTGA
>NW_012122043.1:3672834-3677156 GCF_000951035.1 Colobus angolensis palliatus
CAAGTAAAAGGAGGAGAAACAGTGCTGGGAAATGCAGTGTGGAAAGACTTGGACTGAGACCTCACCGAACTCTATTTCATTCTGTTACATCTGCAAGTTGAATTAAGGTTTTCTTTGGGCTTGAGTCATCCACTTTACATATCTGTGCGTAATCCATCTGTCTTCCTATGACAGTCCTTTCTGGAATTTTTCTTTTAAATACTGATATCTGTTCTGATTAAATACTGCTAAGGCACTAGAAGGAAATGAAGAAATACATTCCTGTACTGTTAGAAATCCTTTTCTTGGGAACTATGCAAAGAAAAGTTGTGTCATTAGTCTCGGCACAAACATGCAGGCACTGCTTCTATCACTGCACTGGCATGTGGGTCCTGAAGGGAAAGCGGAAACACAACAGCAGCATGGATAGTTCCTGGCTGCCGCTGAGTTTAAGCTGTAGCTGGGACTCCTGACCTTAGACCCGCAGAACAATCAGAGAACACTCCAGAGAGCAGGCAGACTCTGCTCTCCCAGGCAGCCTGAGCAGGGAGAGGGAGGGGCAGGCGTCACCTGCCGCGAAGGAAGGGCTGGAGACGTTTTGTGGGGACAGGCAGAGTTTGGCAAGGCCAGGGAAGGGAACCACTGATGAGGGGAACAGTAAGGAGAAGGCTGATGAGGTAATGGGCCTAAGGCTGAGGCCCAGGTCCCGGGGGCAAATGACTGAGGGCCTGAGAAGCTAGAGGAAAGGGCACCAGGAAAGCTGGTGAAGCAGGGTGAACGCACAGAAGCGCCTGCAATCGAGAGCCACGAGAGACCCAAGATGGGGCAGGGCCACCACTGAAGAGGGAAACAGTGGTACCTTCAGGAGTGACATCAGGAGGCTGAGGCCCACAGAAGGCCAGAAGTTGCCAGAAGACACTAAGGTCAATGACAGAGCAGGACCTGAACTCAGGGCTCCCTGCCCACACTGTCTGGCTGTCTCGTACAACTCTGCCCATGCTGCCTGATTCTCCTTTATCCCTGTCCTCTAAAACTGGAACACATCCCTCCCAACATCAGGGTGTGCATCTGCACAGGGACTATGGGGCTCAGCTTCGTGCAGACCTGCAGGCCCGAGTACCCGGACCTGCCCCGGGGCAGGCCACTCACCTCCGGTAGCTCTCCTCTTGCAACAGGCTCCTGAGGGTCTGGAGGTCCCCGACGTAGGCTGCATCATGGAGCCTCGTGTCCTCACAGTGCTCCAGCGGGTGATCACAAAACTGCTCCCTCAGCCACTCCTTCAGATTACGACCTGCACTGAAGAGAGGGGCTCCTGTTAGCTCGGGGAGGCCTTGCCAACATGAACCAAAAGCGGGTGCCATCTGCAGCAAGCCTTCCCTCTCCCAGCTACAGGGCACCTTCAAATGCTCAAGAAATAAATGACAAGCTGGGCATGGTGGCACGTCTATAATCCCAGCTACTCAGGAGGCTGAGGCAGGAGGATCACTTGAGGCCAGGAGTTCAAGACCAGCCTGGGCAACACAGCAAGACCCTGTCTGTAAAAACAAAATAAATAAATCACAGAAAATGGTAGAAACTTTCCCTCATTAAACTAGCACACTCCTGACACCAACCCTGACAAAAATATTTTTAAAAGTTGATGGGGCCCAGGAACTATAACCCAAACCTACTGAAGAATAAAGAAGCAAGATCCTAAAGAAAATATCAGCAGATTGAATCAATATTGTGTCAAAGAATCTACTGATAAGCCAAACCTAAAGAATACAGATGCAAGATCCTAAAGAAAATATCAGCAGATTGAGCCAGGCAAGGTGGCTCATGCCTGTAATCCCAGAACTTTGAGAGGCCAAAGTAGGCAGATCACGAGGTCAAAAGATCAAGACCATCCTGGCCAACATGGTAAAACCCCGTCTCTACTAAAAATACAAAAAATTAGCTGGGCATGGTGCCGCGCGCCTGTAGTCCCAGCTACTCGGAAGGCTGAGGCAGGAGAATTGCTTGAACCCAGAGGCAGATGTTGCAGTGAGCCAAGATCGTGCCACTGCACTCCAGAGCCTAGTGACAGAGCAAGAGTCCATCTCAAAAAAAGAAAAAAAAAAGAGAATATTAGCAGATTGAATCAATATTGTATCAAAGAATCTACTGAATAAGCCAAACCTACTGAAGAATACAGAAGCAAGATCCTAAATATCAGCAGACTGAATCAATATTGTATCAAAGAATCCAGCAAATATCTTAATACTGGGAAACCATGAAGGAGAACCGTAGTCATCTCCTTCACTACAAAAAAGACATACGGCAAAATCCAAGAGCTGAGCAAATGCTGCTATCTGCTACCCGGGTGACTCCCTACCATGCTGCCCTGGGAAACGGCCACAGCGAGGCCTGCCTAAGGAACTCCTCAGACAGGTGCACTTGACCATAGAGAAATCCCACCTCAATAAAAACAAAGGTTAAAAATACATGTACGTACATACAAATCCAGCCCATTTAATGAAGACTATAAAACTCAAAGACAGCACAAAAGAACAGAATAAGCAGAAAAAAACACCAAGTACTTGGATTAAAAGATTCAGTATTTAAGGAATTTTAAATAAAGTGCAACCCATTTCTTTGGTGTTTTGTTATCAGATGTCACAAAAAATATTCCAAAGTTTATTTGAAAATATAAGGGAGAAGAACTTTTTTGGTGTAGCAAGTGTACAGAGAAAAGACCTACCCTACCAGGTAACAGAACGCTCACCAGAATAAGAAAGATAAATCAAACCATCAGCTGCCCAGAAAGACCTCAGTATAAACAACTTAATACCGGCAGCCTTCATTTCACTGCATTTCACTTTATCAAGCTTCACAGGTAATTGTGGTTTTTTTACAAACTGAAGGTTTGTGGTAACCCTGTGCTGAGCAAGTCTTTTGGTGTCATTTGTCCAACAGGCTGTGTCCATTTTGTATCTTCTGGGTCACAATCTGGTAATTCTTGCAATATTTCAAACTTTTTCATTATTATTTTATCTGTTTATGGTGACGAGAGATTTGTGATGTTACTATTGTAATTGTTTTGGGGTGCCACAAACTGTGCCATATGAGACAATTAACTTAATCCATCAACGTGGTCTGTGTTCTGACTGCTCCACCAACCAGCTGCTCCCTCACTCTCCTCAGGCCTCCCTGTTCCCCAGACACAATATTGAAATTAGGCTAATTAATAACCCTACAACGGCTTCTGAGTGTTCAAGTTAAAGAAACAGTCACACATCTCTCACTTTAAAATTAAAAGTTGAAAATGATTAATCTTAATGAGAAAGGCATGTGGAAAGCTGAGAAAGGTTCAAAGACAGGCTTCTTGTGCCAAACAACCAAGTTATGAATGCAAAGGAAAAAGAGCTTGAGGGAAATTAAAAGTGCTACCCCTGTGAAGACACAATTGATAAGAAAGCAAAACAGCCTTATTGCTGATATAGAGGAAGTCTGAGCGGTCTGGAGATCCGATCAAACCAGCCACAACATTCCCTTAGACCAAAGCCTAATCCAGAGCAAGGCCCTAACTCTCTCCAATTCTATGAAGCCTGAGAGAACTGAGGAAGGTGCAGAAGCAAAGTCTGAAGGTAGCAGAGGTTGGTTCACAAGGTTTAAAGAAACCACCTCCATCACACAAAAGTTCAAAGTGAAGCAGCAAGTGCTGATGTGGATGCTTCAGCAAGTTATCCAGAAGACATGGCTAAGATAATTGATGAAGGTGGCTACTTGGTGTTTTTTCTGCTTATTCTGTTCTTTTGTGTTGTCTGAGTTTCACAGTCTTCAAAAACAACAGATTTTCAATGTAGAAGATGCCATCTAGGACTTTCATAGCTAGAGAGGAGAAGTCAATGCCTAGCATCAAACCTTTAAAGGACAAGCTGACTCTCGTTAGGGGCTAATGCAGCTGGTGACTTTAAGTGGAAGTCAATGCTCATTCACCATTCCAAAACTCCTTCTGCCTGTGCACTATAAATGGATCAACAAAGCCCAGGTGGCAGCACATCTGTTCACAGCATGATTTAGTGAATATTTTCAGCCCACTGTTGAGACCTACTGCTCAGAAGATTCCTTTCAAAATAGTACTGCTCGCTGACAATACACCTAGTCACCCAAGAGCTCTCATGGAGATGTACAAGACTCATGCTGTTTTCATGCCTGCGAACACAGCCATTCCGCAGCCAAAGGATCAAGGAGTCATTCTGACCTTCATGTGTTATCATCATTTAATACATTTTGTCAGGCTATTGCTGCCATAGGTAGTGGTTCCTCAGATGGATCTGGGCAAAAATGAACTGAAAGCCTTCTGGAAAGGATTCACCAATCCA
>NW_012122043.1:3678306-3679353 GCF_000951035.1 Colobus angolensis palliatus
GCATCACAATCAGCGAGAATGGAAGAGTATTCAACAAATGGCATCTGTACAATTAGATACTTATTAGGAAATAGAGTTATTCAACTCACATCATAACCCAAAATAAACCCCTGAAGATTTAAGAGTTTTGTAAAAATAGTTACACAGATTCGTGTGTAAGTAAAGAGCAAAAACTCAGACTGCTTGGATTCAAGTCCCTGCTCTGCCATGCTGTCCTAGTGTGAGACCAGACAGGCAGGTATAAAGCACCCCCTCCATAAGGGGGCTCTTTCCAGATGGTGACATTGTTTTTTATATTAAAACTAAATCTCTTTTGAGTACTACTGTACATGAGACTCAACCACAGGTACAATGGGGGTGATGAGTAAGTGTCTGTGCTCTCCAGGGTTTGACAGTCCATTGAGTTGCTCATGCTGATCCCACAACCAGACCAGCCGCAGATCAACAAGCAGGCATGAACAGCTCTTTAAGCTACCATCCCAATCTTCCTTCAGTAATTATCCTCCCCTGTAATTACTCCACAGTTGCAGTTACTATAGGGTGAAAAAGTTCAAAGTCGGAGTGGGAAAGATTCCGGTGTAGGGCAACACCCAACAGGTAAATGGCGGCCACAGGACTTTTGCTGAGCCCTCTTCTGGGCCCCCTCTCCTGGCCTCTGTGCTATCCATTCCTGGCCCTGCTCAAAGTAGACTCAATCTTTCCCCAGCTCCAGATTCAAAAGCAACCTCAAGTTTGTGTTTTGCTGATCAGCTACTCCAAGAACAACATTACTGCCCCAGGATAGCACTTAAGCTTCAACTGAAAATCGGTTGCCCCTCTACCCCAGCCCTGAAACACACTGAATAACAAAACAGCAGTGCATGAGGATATAAAAAGGAGCCCTCAGCCGAGTGTAGTGGCTGCCGCCTATAATCCCAGCACTTTGGGAGGCAGAGGCGGGCAGATCACCTGAGGTCTAGAGTTCGAGATCAGCCTGGCCAACATGGTGAAACCCTGTCTCTACTAAAATACAAAAATTAGCCGGGCATGATGGCCAGCACCTGTAAT
>NW_012122043.1:3681027-3692374 GCF_000951035.1 Colobus angolensis palliatus
TGGCTAGGACTTCGCCAGTAACCGACTCTCAGGATGCCGGCCACGCTGTGGCTTCTCCGCATAAGAAGCCAAGCAGTCGAAAAGCGCGTTGCCTGGGGCAGCAGCCTGGGAATTTCGGTCGGGCGGGCACTCCCCACCCCACGGACGGGGCGTGGCTTCTCCAGATGTGGGCGGGGCCCTGAGGGCCGTGGCTGGCGGGACCCGGGCCTCGGCCAGGCTGGCTGTGTCCCCGCAGGTGGGCCCTAGCCACGAGCAGTCCCCGGGAGGGTGGATTCGGAGGCGCGGGGACTGGTGAGGGACCACTGTAGGGCTGAGCGTCACGGCGTGCTGTGGTTTTAGATGAATGCTCCCCCAAACCCTGTCTCAGGCCTTGGAGCCCACTGCGGAGAGTCAGGGTGTTTGCCCCAAGCTAGGGAGCCAGATCCACATCCTTCCAGCTGAGTCATCGGGGCAGGGTGACTCCTCTGAGCACCAGCTGCCTGTCAAATGGGGCTGATAATACCCACCTGGCAGGCTTTGTAAAGACACAAAATCCCATAGAATGTGGCACAGGCTTCCTGGGGCAGAGAGAGCCTCAGTACACAGTGGGCATCAGTGTGACGGCTGCTAATGCTCACTATGGCATGGCTTTGCTGAGTGCAGCCAGGCCCGCCTCCAACCTCCCACCCCACCCCACCCTGTCCTAAATTGAGCCCACCTTCTCTGCCCAGCTAGGAACAGAGCAAGGCTCAGGGGCAGAGGCAGTGTCCAAGCAGGCCCTCAGCTTGGGGCTGGCGGGGCTGGGCAGGGCCCAGGCAGTGAAGTTCTTTGCAGCCCTCGAAGCCTCCCTCTTCCAGCCAGGTTGGCCTCTGGACGTGGTTTAGCCTGGCAGTGGAGGCCCCAGGGGAGGACTGGGGAGCCCCTCTCTCAGTCCCCCTCACAGGTGCCATGCTGCCTCCCTTGGTGTGACCGAGAACTCCACTAGTGTCAGGAGGCCACGGCGCTCACTGAGACCATGCATTCTCGGCCAGGGCCTGCGTCTCTCCAGGCAGCACCTGTGGAAGGACCTACTATGTGCTGGTCACTGCCACAGTGGGAGGAGGCAGAGGTGAGGAAATCTCAGTTCCAGAGCAGGGACTGGCAGCAGAGACAGGAGATTCTTAGAGACTCTTCGGCCGCAGGGGGACCAACAGCCCAGCTTGCCCAGCACTGAGTGGGCCCCAGAACACAGGGCTGCCAGTTTTCAAAGCAGGGTGAGTGGAGACCCTATCCCAGCCCGCTCCCTGCCTGTCCTGCTGCAGTGCTGGAGTCTTTGAGCTGGCCCCACCATGCCCTCCTTACCGCCAGGTGAACTTTTCCTGCCATACCAGTTGGTCTGTCACTCGGGCTCACAGATTCCTTCATGGTCCCCTGACTGCCCATCTATAGGCTCTTTGAGAAGCCTGGCATCTGAGGCCCTTCCCAAGAGGAGCCCCAACCTCCCTGCCCTCCTCCAGCTCCCAAGCTCCCTGCCTAGAACCTGACCCTCTAGGGCCAGCACGTTCTCCCTGGGGTCTGCACACAAGGCTCCCTCCCTCCCACACCCCTGTCCTGGGGACCTCTCCCTCCTCACGAGATGCCCCCCACTCCCACCACCCCCGCTTCCCACACCACAACTGGGGCCTTGGCTCCAGGCCCTCCCGGCAACATCTATCTCTCCTCACCTAACTGCAGCTGCCAGAGGTGCTGGCCTATCTCTCCTGGCAGACACTTAGGTTCCACGAAAGTGGCTTCTGGTGGGACGGGTATTTTGATTCTCTCGCAAGAGCTGGCCCAGGCCTTGTTCCTGAACCAATGGATAAAGTCATTCGTGCTCTGAAATTGACAAACTGCCACACCAGGGCACCGGGGTCCTAGCGTTCAGGTTAAGCAAAGCTGGACGCCATCCCAAGGAACCTACAGACCAGCATGGGGGCGTTGAATGGCAGCCCCCAAAACAGAGACATCCATGGCCTAAGCTCTGGAAACTGTGAATGGGACCTTATTTGGAAAAAGAGTCTTTGCAGATGCAATTAAGGATCTTGAGATGAGATCGTCCTGGACTTAGGGCAGGCCCTAATCCAATGGCGGCTGCCTTTACAAGAGAAAGGCACAGGCAGATTGGAGAGAGAGAAGACAGTGTGGAGACGGGTGGAGAGTGCAGTGATGCGGCCACAAGCCAAGGAACACCTGGGGCCCCCAGAAGCTGGCAGAGGCAGAAAGGACCCTCCCCTGGAACATGGGGGTTGGGGGACCACAGCCCTGCCCACACCTGGGCTAAAGATGGGTCTATGGTGAAGTGTTTCCGCAACTTCAGGGCTCACACATCCAGTGAAGAAACTGGAATTACAGTTGCTCCTTGAGGCGAGGAGCCAGCAGGAGAGCCCGGGGCTGGGAGCCCTGCCGAGGGTAGGAAGACCTAACTCCCCTTAGTCCTGTTACTCAGAAGCACGGCTTTGCTAACAGTTTCTTTTTCAGGAACTTTTCTCATGTTTGGAATGTTTTTTCCCCTAGGTTATCAGCAGAAAACACAGGCCCAAATGGGCACGTCGGTGGAGCTGAGCCTGTCGCCTCATCCAGTGCCACTGAGGAGTCCTCACGGTGTCTCCCTGCAGAGGTCACACTGGGGTCAGAACCGAGGCTGCCCTGGGCAAGGGCCAACCGCAAGGCTGTTTCTGAAACCATCAAGTACCAAGAGAATGCCCTGTGTTACAATTAATAAATAGCATTGTTAATTGACGTGAACAAAGCCGGCCTTCATTGCTTTATTTGGTGGCCCATTTGGTGAAGCACTTAAGAAGAGCCCTGGCCAACATACACACATCATGGTTTTAATTACATCCTGTGAATTTATTTTTCCAGAGAGAAATATTTCTCAGGGAAATGTCCATAAAAGCAACTTTAGCAGAGTGTGATGGTGTGTGTGTGTTTCCTCTAGGAAATCTGTTTAGTTTAAGTCCCAGCTTTGAGCAGCACTTTTTACAAAGACGGGACCTGAAGAAGGCTGCCGACAGCCGGAGCGGGCAGTGTCCCGGTGGAGAGGAAGTCTCCAGGCTGCTCTGCCCTTCGTCTCTCTGGGAACTTGCCCCCTCCCCATTTCCACATAGGGATTCTGAATTGCTCTTGAAAGCCCAAAGGGGGCTGGGCTTTTGTCTAAACCCTACACACTTCTGCCCCCTCCCCCAGCCGAGATCCCCTCTGTGGCTGGCATTTCTTAGTGGTGTAAAAAGGACATTTTTGAAAACGGAATCCTGTTTTCACTGCTCTAAGGAAAGTCACAACTTCAAACTCTTTTCCAGTGGTTCCTGTTGTCCCTCAAAAACACCTGTTTGAGGACTAGGTATTCTCCCCCAAACTGCTGGGGTTTTTCCTCAGGTTGCCCTTCCAATGTTAAGGCATTTAGCCCCCATACCACTACTGCATCACCTAACTTCGTTTGCAGGCCACTGCTCACTGTGTACATAACCAGCATCACAAGCACAGGGACTCGGGACTGGGCGCTTTCTAATCTCTTCAGTCTCTGGGTCTCCTGCTTCCAGGACAGGGCTGGAGCCGAGGACTCACTCGCGACTGACTGACTGCATGGCTGACGAAGGGAGGAGTGCATTTTTAAAGGGAAAGTAAGTTGTCCCCATTACACCAATCTAAGAAATGACCACTTTTCCTTTCTCTACGTAAACTTCATGTCCTTATTCACAGGCACATAAAATTACAAAATCATGATCATGGTGTAGACACACATTTACTCTCCGCTTTCCTTTCTGCCATGAACCTAATGATGCACTTACCTATATGGAATTCCTCAGGCTGTCTCAAACACAAGCAAATACTTCTGATGGCAGAGAGAAAAGTCAAGACGAGGTCAGAAAATCAATGTCCAGGAGCTATGGTTTCTATAGTGTGGGCGATTAGATGGCTGACGGCCCTCCTGATGGAAACAGCTAAAATGCTGAAGAAAATGTAAAACTCATCTTGCTAGAGGCATCCTCAGGCTGCCATAGAGGCCAGAAGCAAAGAGAAGGCAGAAACCTTGGCAGCTTAGTGGAGCCTGAGCCAGCCCTCATCTCAAACTCTGCTGAGAGCTTGAACTTCTACCTGGATGACTGCATAGGGTGCAGAAACCAATGTAGAGCAGGAGTCTAATACGAAATGCTTGCATAGAGCTGGCACCCCACAGAGCCCCACCCTCAGTGGAAAAAGTAATGAGAATAAGAACAACAACAAAAAACACAAATAACCTCATTTAAAAAACAGGCAAAATGACTGGAAACAGGGGCTCATGCCTGTAATCCCAGTGTTTGGGGAGGCCAAGGTGAGAGAATTGCTTGAGCTCAGGAGTTTGCAACCAGCCTGGGCATCGCAGCAAGACCCTGACCCTACCAAAAGAGGAAACAACAGGCCAAAGACTTGAATAGACATTTGTCCAAAGATACACCAATACCAATAAGCATTTGAAAAGCTACTCAACATCTTTAATCTTTACGGACATATAAATCAAAACCATAATGTAATAGCATTGTGCACCCATTAGGATGGCTACTATTTAAGAAAAAAAGAGAAAATAACAAGTGTTGGCAAAGATATGGAGAAATTGGAACCCTTGTGCACTATTGGTGGGAACTGAAAATGGTACAGGCACTATGGAGAATGGTGTGGTGTGGCCGGGCGCGGTAGCTGAAGCCTATAATCCCAGCACTTTGGGAGGCCGAGACGGGTGGATCACGAGGTCAGGAGATCGAGACCATCCTGGCTAATATGGTGAAACCCCGTCTCTACTAAAAAATACAAAAAACTAGCCGGGCGTGGTGGCGGGCGCCTGTAGTTCCAGCTACAGGGGAGGCTGAGGCAGGAGAATGGCCTGGGAGGCGGAGCTTGCAGTGAGCTGAGATCGGGCCACTGCACTCCAGCCTGGGTGACAGAGCGAGACTCCTTCTCAAAAAAAAAAAAAAAAGAAAGAAAGAAAATGGTGTGGTGGTTCCTCAAAAAATTAAACAGAATTACCACATGATCCAGCAATCCCACTTCTGAGTCTATCCAAAAAAACTGAAAGCAGGGACTTCGACATTTGTACACCCATATCTATTTAGAGCAGCATTATTCCCAACAGCCAAAAGGCGGAAGCAACCCAGGCGTCCGTGAGTGGATGGACGGACAACAAAATGGGGTGTGTCCATATAAGGGAATCTTCTTCAGCCTTCCAAAGGAAGGAAATCCTGTTACATGCTACAGTGTGGATGATTCCTGAAGATATTTATGCTATGCAAAATAATCCAGACACAAAAGAGCAGACACTATATGATTTCACTCATGAGGGGCCGGGGGAGGGGAAATGGGGAGCTGGTGTTTAATGGGTACAAAGTTTCCGTTTTTAAGGTGAAAACTTTCTAGAGATCAGTGGCCCAACAATGTGAACACACTTGACACTACTGAAATGTACACTTCAACGTGGTTAAGATGGTAAATTATATATTACGTGTATTTTATCACAATTAAAAAAAATTTTTAAGATAGCATTGAGGAGGAGGGGTGGAGGCAGAAGTAGTAAGAACTAAAATATTGGCTCAGCAAAAAAGCCTGCTCATCTCAACCTTAGCCCAAGCTGGGCCTCACATGAAGTTTAGGTCAAAAATCCCACCCACATTCACACTTTGGTGTTCTGAAAACTCTCAAGCATAGAACCTAAGTGGCAGCAGTTCTAGGTTGATAGGGCCCCAAGCAACTGGCAGAAGCACATATAGTTCCTTTCTAGAGATGACTTCAACCTGGGCCTCCGAGAATTCCCACAGATAAAGTTCCAAGAAAAATGACCTCTCACTGGGGCAAAAACAGCAAAGCACACACGGAGGGAGAGTCAGTGAAAGGGTTCATCACAGGCTTCAGACACTGACGAGACACCGCATGTGAAGCCATCATCTGTTCAACCAGTGCTGGCTTACTGAGCCCTGTTCAAGGAAGCAGACACAAAAGTGAGATAAACAAACAAAAGTCCCGGCTGCCATGGAGTTGACACACCTGTGCCCTGGAGACACACACAGGAGAAAGGCACAGGAAGTGCCAGGCTGGGGAGACACACACAGGAGAAGGGCACAGGGAGTGCCAGGCTGGGGAGACACACACAAGAGAAGGGCGCAGGGAGTGCCAGGCTGGGGAAGGTGTCAATTTCAACTTTAGTGTTTAAGTAGTAAAGAGAAGCCTGAAAATGTGAACAAAGTTGGTATGCAAAAAGATCATAAAACAAAAAAAAAGAAAATGTGAACAAGGGCCAAGAGACTTCACAGAAAGAACCAGTATATTTGAAAAAAAATTAAACAGAACTTCTAAAATGAAATTAAAAACACAGTGGTCGAAAAAAAAACATTTAGTATAATGGTTGCAGTGAAAAGTATGTTAGATATGTCTAAAGAAGCAATTGGTTGTGGACTTAAAGATGGTGCTCAAGAAATCATCCTAGCCGGGCAAGGTGGCTCACACCTATAATCCCAGAGACTCAAGAGGCTGAGGTGGGGAGGACTGCTTGAGGCCAGGAGTTCAAGACCAGCCTGGAAAGCAGAATGAGACCCCATCTCTACAGAAAAAAAAAAAAAAAAAAAATCCAGGCATGGTGGCATGTGCCTGTACTCCTAGCTACTCAGGAGATTGAGGTGGGAGGATCACTTGCACCCAGGAGGCTGAGGCTGCAGTGAGCTATGGTCCCACTATTGTACTGTCTGGCCTGGGTGACAGAATAAGACCCCATCTCTAAAAAATAAATGAAATTTAAAAATTTTTTAAAAATCATCCCAACTATAGGACCAAGAGACAGAGATAGAAGAATATAGACAAGAAGTGAAGGACGTGGTGGCTGGGGTCGGAGGGTCTAAGGAGCATCTACTCTGGAGTTCAAGAAGGGCGTCAAGAGAGAAGAAAGGAAGCAATATTAAAGGAGATAGGAATGAAATTTTTCCAGAGTTAGAAATCCACGTAAATCCTTACCAAATAAAAGCACACTTCAATGCATGTTGAAGTCCTGAGGCTACAGGACACCAAGGAAAAATTTTAAAAAGCAGCCAGAGAAAGAAGAGAGATCACATGGGAAACAAATGTAACTGAAAGCCGACTTCTCGACAGCATCAGTGGATGCCAGAATGCACTAGAATGACATCTTCAATGTGCTCTAAGAGATCAATTGTCATCCTAGAATTCTACACCCAGTGAAACTACCTTTCCGGTAGGATGACAAAATAGACAAAGTTTGTCACTAAAAGGCACTGTCAAAAAGGTGTGGGTCTCCTGGTGGTCACCACTTGCCAGGAAGCAGATCTTAGATGATTTCCCAACAAAACACAGGATAGATTAAGGAATAAGCCTTATCAGGGAAGTGATAGCAGAAGGAGGTAGACAAATTCTTAGGCAGACTGGGGGCAGGTCCCTAGTGAAACCCCAACTTCAAACCAAAGACAGTTTAAAGCCCAAAAGCCACGCTACCAGTCTTGGATAAGTCCACACACCAGACTAACCTGTCTTCCCATCTGGCACACTTTCCTCTGATTGATCCCCACCCTTCACCTATTTTACATACACCTACCCTTCCCTAATTGGTTTTTTTACACTGTCATGCCCTTCTCTGAATGGTGCCTTTGTTTGAGCCTTTTTTGCATACACACAAACCAATCAGCACACACACCCCGATTCTGAGCCCATAAAAGCCCCAAACCCAGCCACACTGAGAGAGAGACCACATGACTTCTGGTGGGAGACCATTCTCAAATCCCATCTCTGCTGAGAGCTATTTCATCACTCAATAAAACTCTTCTGTAGGCCGGGCGCGGTGGCGCAAGCCTGTAATCCCAGCACTTTAGGAGGCCGAGACGGGCAGATCACGAGGTCAGGAGATCGAGACCATCCTGGCGAACACGGTGAAACCCCATCTCTACTAAAAATAAAAAATACAAAAAACTATCTGGGCAAAGTGGCGGGCACCTGTAGTCCCAGCTACTCAGGAGGCTGAGGCAGGAAAATAGCATAAACCCGGGAGGCGGAGCTTGCAGTGAGCTGAGGTCCGGCCACTGCACTTCAGCCTGGGCGACAGAGCAAGACTGTCTCAAAAAAACAAACAAACAGACAAACAAACTCTTCTCCACTCTTTTCACACTTCAATTGTCAGTGTAATCTCACTCTTCTTGGATGTGGGACAAGCACTCAGGACCTCGCTGAACTCAGGTACAAAAAACTCAGGTAACACTCTAGCCCTCTACCCTCCCCACCCATGATCGGTGCCTAGCGGCCGCACCACACCAACAGGGAGCAGCAGCAGGGCTGGGCCAGCCCCAGAGCCATGGGCCGGAGCAGGGCAACAGGACTGACAGAGATTTTAATACACCCCTGTTTGTCGGGCTGCAGCAGGCCTAAAAGACCTGTTAGCACATGTAGCACGACCTCTGGGGCTTCAAGGTTGCAGCCCTCCCTGTTTCGATGCCACTGCATTCTCCTCATCTGGATGCTATAATTCACTACAGGAGCTTGCAACATGCCTGGTCCAGCCACAAGCCCCACACAGGGCCTACTCCTCTGCCAGTGCTTGGAGCAGCTGGCCGGACCCCCCACTCACTCGCCCACACACACCATCCAGCACTCAGTCATGGCAGCCATGGGGTCTGCACCAGTGTGCAAGCCACTTACGGGCCAGCGGACTGAATGGGTAGGGCACCTCCTATAGCAAACCTGGGGCTGAGCAAGGCCTGGGCAGAGGTGTAGCTGACCAGAGGTCTCCAGCTGGCAAAGCAGCCAAGAAAAATCCTACATCAGAAGCTTACATGGGCAAGTAGCAGCAAGAGACACAAAAGCAGGGAGCCTGCAACCCCAACCTCACCTCAATCTGCTCACACAGAGACAGCTCACCTTTCAGGGAGAAACACCGGCCCCTGTTGCTACCCTTCTAAGGCAAATAGGAAGTGACCTATTAGGAGGGGGATGACTTGCTGAGGCAGCAGCAGTTGGGACTTGGGTACCAGTTGTTTTCATTGCTGTCTGAGAAGCCAGCTGCCCCACACCTGGGCCCCATGGGATGTTGAGCTTGCATCACTCCCCTCCACTGAAAGAAGGCAGGCTGAGTGGGGGCAGCGGTGGTTTTAACTGACTCTTTATCCAGGCCACCCTGAGTGAGCTTCTAGGGCTAGTTCCAGACAATTCTGCTTGTCATATCCTGTATCCCTTAAAGGAAATTCTAAAGGATCAACTTTAGAAAGATGGAAAGGGATCCCAGATGAGGGTATTTGATGCAATAAGTACCCATAAAAATTAAAAGAAATGATAAGCAAATATTGGTAAGTAGGTAGATAAATTCTGACAAACCTTGGCTGCCTAAATAATAGAATGTTTAATTTGTGAGTTTAAAAACAGGATACAATGGAAACACTGGACAGACAATATAGCATATAAATTGGGATTGTCCTTGTATTATTTGAAGAAAGCTAAAGAAATTAAGCTTAGACTTTGTAAACTACCAGTGTTAAAGTAGCTACTGTAACTATTAAAATAACAGTTATGTAATGTACAAACTCCAAACTAGACAGATCTAGGAAAAAGAAGAGGATAAAACCTTTCTGTCTCCCAAAGAAGTTCAGAAAAAATGAGGTTGAGGAAAAACAAAAAGTGGGAAAAATAGCACTTAATAAGATAGTGTAATAAATCCAAATGTGATAAACTCTCCAAGTAAAAACAAAGACTACTGACTCAATGTTTCTTTTTCTTTTCTTTTTTTTTTTTTTTTTGAGACAAGGTCTCTGTCACCCATGCTGGAGTGCAGTGCCACGATCTCAGCTCATTGCAACTTCTGCACCCTGGCCCCCTCCCATACCCACTCCCGGTTTGGGTTCAAGCAATCCTCTCACCTCAGCCTCCAGAGTAGCTGGGACTGCACAGGCATGTACCACCCCCCCCAGCTATTGTATTTATGTGTGTGTGTGTAGTGTGTGTATATTTTTAGTAGCAATGGGGTGTTGCCATGTTGCCCAGGCTCATCTCAAACTCCTGAGATCAAGCAGTCTGCCTGCCTCAGCCTCCCAAAGTGCTGAGATTACAGGCATGAGCCACCACATCTGGCCCTGACTCAATGTTTATAAAAGACATAGTTAAGGCCAGGCACGGTGGCTCACGCCTGTAATCCCAGCACTTTGGGAGGCTGAGACGGGTGGATCACGAGGTCAGGAGATCAAGACCATCCTGGCTAATATGGTGAAACCCCGTCTCTACTAAAAATACAAAAAATTAGCCGGGCATGTTGGCGGGCGCCTGTAGTCCCAGCTACTCGGGAGGCTGAGGCAGGAGAATGGCGTGAACCCAGGAGGCGCACCTTGCAGTGAGCCGAGATCTGGCCACTGCACTCCAGCCTGGACAACAGAGCGAGACTCCGTCTCAGAAAAAAAAAAGTTAGCTAAAATATAAGAATTCAGAAAGATTTAAAGCAAAAGATGGAAAAATATATGCGCCAGAAAAAACTACAAGAAGAAATAAATTGTTCATTGTAGTACTCGGGAGACTTTAAAACATCTCTCTCATTAAATGATGAATCAATAGAAAAAACATCTGTTAGCATATCGATTTGAACGAAATAGTTACAAGCTCGACAGAATGGGCGTATATAGATGTAACACTGTGCCCAACAATGTGAAGGTACAGATCCTTTCCAAAGTTATAGGGAACACGAAAACAGCACACGTTGGTGAGGATATGGAGAAACCGGAACTTTCGCACATTGCTAGTGGGAATGCAAAGCAGTGGAGCCACTATGGACAACAGTATGCCAGTTCCTGAAAAGATTAAATCTAAAATTACCACGCAATCCAGCAATTCTGCTTCTGAGCACACACCCAAAAGAATTGAAAACAGGATCTCAAAGAGATATTCGCCTATCCATATTCACAGCAGCATTATTCAAATAGCCAAAAGGTGGAAACAACCCAAGCTTTTACCGATGGATGAATGGATACATAGAATGTGGCATATACATACAATGGAATATTAGTCTCTGCCTTAAAACGGAAGGAAATGCTGACCCATGCTACAATGTGATGTATCTTGAGGACATGATGCTTAGTGAAACAAGTCAGTCACACAAAAGATAAATACTGTCCGATTCTATTCATAAGAGGTTCCTAGAGCAGTCAGATTCATAAACACAGAAAGTAGAATGGTGGGTGCCAGGGGCTGGGGGTAGGGGAAATGGGAAGTTACTGTTTAATGGATACAGAGCTTTAGTTTTGCAAGGGGAAAAAGTTCTAGGGATCAGCTGCACAACAGTGTGAATGTACTTAATGCCATTGACCTATACACTTAAAAATGGTTAAGATGATAGGCCGGGCAGGGTGGCTCA
>NW_012122043.1:3694259-3712584 GCF_000951035.1 Colobus angolensis palliatus
CTGAACCGAGGGGAGAAAGGCCTTATCCAAAGCCCCTAAATGTGCCTGTTCACAAAAACAGAGCCTGAAGGAGCTGTAAACTCAGAGGCTGTTTGATGGGGAAGCAGGACAGGTGTAGTCATTTGGAAAGCAACCAACATACCTTCCATCCACACCCCCAGCCCAGCCCTCCCAGATCCAGGGAAACGGCTCTTTACACGGGCTTGGGGACTCGGGGAGAAATGTAACTTGAAGAACCTGTTATGTTAGGAGATGATCTTGGAAAGGAGGACAAATCCCCAGCGACCCAGAGGATTTTCAGGGGCTGCTCTGGAGCGGAAGGAGGTTTCACTTCTCCCAGGGCCTGAATTCCTTGACCCCCCGCAGGGGTGAGAGCTACAGCTTTCAACGGCGCCCTGTCCCAGCTCTCCAGTAGGAGAGGACCAAAACCAGAGACAGTGTCCTCCCCTCCTGGGAGAAGGAGAAATGTGTGTGTATATACACACACACACACACACACACACACATTTTTTTTTTTTTTTAGACAGAGTGTCGTTCTGTCGCCCAGACTAGAGTGCAGAGACGTGACTTCAGCTCACTGCAACCTCTGCCTCCCGGCTTCCAGCGATTCTCCTGCCTCAGCATCCCAAGTAGCTGGGACTACAGGCGTGCACCACCACACTCTGCTCATTTGTGCATTTTTTAGTAGAGATGGGGCTTCATCATATTGGCTAGGCTGGTCTCAAACTCCTGACCTCATGATCCGCCTGCCTTGGCCTCCCAAAATGCTAGGATTACAGGCGTGAACCACTGTGCCCAGCCTAGAAATATTAGTAATAAATATGAAATTTCACCAGTGTATACTTACAAAAACCTAGATGGTACATATATTCCTATTTGTGTATATATTTTTTCATATGGAAAACCAAATGTCCCAGCACCATTACTGAATGTCAACCCTACTTGATCTGCAATGCCAGTATCAACTGCAATATATCAGGTTTCTAGATTTGCTCCTTTATGGCCTTAAGGGGACCACCATCCTATATGCTATCCCTTGTTCACTGAATTGTGTGCCACATGATTGTGACAAAATATACAATATTCTTTATTACAAATTCCATATAGCTGATTCTCACAGAATGCTTTCAGTTTTTGCTGAACTCTTGTATTCACAGCCAACCTATGGTTCCAATTGACAAGTTTAGTTTGGACACGAATGCTGGTTATTTGCTTTTAACAAGTAAAAGTGAAACAACAGAGACTTACATAGGAACTGCACTTGTTTGGCAATAACCCGAGGGATTTCTTTGTTGAACTGGGTAAGTGTCTGAACATTGGAAGAATTTTCCTCCATTTGCTTTGTGCTCATCACAATGGAATGGCTGTGGACATGGCTGTGACTTTTTTTTTTTTTTTTGAGACGGAGTCTCGCTCTGTCACCAGGGTGGAGTGCAGTGGCGTGATCTTGGTTCACTGCACCCTCTGCCTCCTGGGTTCAAGCAATTCTCCTGCCTCAGCCTCCTGAGTAGCTAGGATTACAGGTGCCCGCCACTATGCCCGGCTAATTTTTTGGTATTTTTAGTAGAGACAAGCTTTCACCATGATGGCCAGGCTGGTCTCAAACTCATGACCTCAGGTGATCTGCCTGCCTCGGCCTCCCAAAGTGCTGGGATTACAGGTGTGAACCACCACGGCCAGCCGGATGTGACATTTACTTCATGTTTACCAAGCAGTCCTTCCACTCACTTTCACGCTATCACCCTCTTAAAATTAGATAAACAACAAGTCAAGCCCTGACTTGTAGCATCTGTCGATTTCCATGGTGTAAATACTCTCACCTTGGGCAATGTGATTTCATCCGACTTGGAGTCATAAGAGATGCACAATTGCACACACACAAAATAATTAGTTTTCGGTATTCCTTACCTTTGTATTTTAATGTAATGGCTTGTAACATTCCTGAACGTCTAACTCTCACTGTACAGCCAGTCCCAGCCCACAAGTGCCCCTTGCGTCCTGTTCCTGGTGCCTAGGCCCTTGCCATGCCAGCCAGTAGCAGAAGGCTTTGGGGGTTGGAGAGGAGAGTGGGTAAGCATGGCCTGGAGGCCACCATGCAGCCGTGGATGTGCCCCACTGGTTGCATCCTGCCAGGCTCATCTTGGAGGTTACAGGGACCTTAACTCAGCCCAACTCACCCCAGAGGCCACTCTGCTCTTTATATAAATCACAGCCTTTTTCATTTCACTGCTAGGGAGTCCAAGTATTTTACCACCACAAATGGATGTTTTGGCAGGTGTAAAAATAGGGAAAATATAGAAATAAATGGGTGTGCAGTTTTACAGGCAATGGGAGAGAGCCCTTGTGGAGGAATAAAGGCCTGGCTCACAAGTTCACAAGCCTCGCCCATGTGACTATGCTCTGAACTGGGGCTAAGAAGCAACCGCAACTCAAGAGGCATCTGAGAGGAGAACTTCCCTGCACAGCATCGCGCGCTGCAAGATCCAGGTCGATGTGCTGACGGAAGGTTTTGATTTTGCAACTATCGAACGAGTTTAATGCTTAAAATCCATGGTTTAAGAGATTTTATTTGAAAGTTCTATTTTTAAAAGCATCCTGGTGTTTGTATTGAAACTGTCCCAAAGACGCTTTTCTTTAGAGCCATAATCCCTGGAAATGGAAAACCCACCAGAAGAACGAGAGCTTGCTCCTCTCCCTGGGTGCACGCTGGGCTGGAGAGTAGAATGAGGTCAGCTTTGCGGTGGGTCCAAGCCACACGGGGGATGGCTGCAAGTCCAAGCAACCAGCCAAGGCTCGGGGCTGCATTATGACTTTCAGGAGCCCTTCCTCCATAAAAAATATTAAAAATTCTATTTTACGATGGCATTGATATAAAGATGAATATATTAATATTGTATATTAAAATACTTATTTTGACCTAAAAGTTCATTTTTTTCTTCGGATTATGAAAGAAATGAAAACACTTCCGAGGGCTGTGAAAGCGCCGTGGGGGCTGGCGCCACGCCTGCTGAGCTTAATGGGTCTGGCCACACGATGTGGCGGACACGCCCACACTGAGCGGCTGCAGCCTCGGGGCAGGATGGGCCAAGTAGCAAGGTCTTGGTTCAGGTGCATGGTTTGGGGCGAGCGGAGGCCATGCAGCCCGGTGGAACTGTTTAGGGCAGGAACGCCTGTCTGATTCTGCCCTCTCAAGTGTCCTCACTCACCCACAGCCCTTGCTGTGACACCCGTCAAAAAAGTGGTCACGCTGATCTCAAGTCACCAACCTGCCCTTTCTCAGCTGTGTGCTCATGCAGATGACAGAACACTCAAGCAGAAAAACCTCAGGGACAGGCAGCTGTTGCCCAGGCTGGAGTGCAGTGGCCGGATCTCAGCTCACTGCAAGCTCTGCCTCCCGGGTTTACGTCATTCTCCTGCCTCAGCCTCCCGAGTAGCTGGGACTACAGGCGCCTGCCACCTCGCCCGGCTAGTTTTTGTATTTTTTAGTAGAAACGGGGTTTCACCCTGTTAGCCAGGATGGTCTCGATCTCCTGACCTCGTGATCCGCCCATCTCAGCCTCCCAAAGTGCTGGGATTACAGGCTTGAGCCACCGCGCCTGGCCCTCCAGGAGGCTTTTCTTTCTTTCCTGTGGCTCCAACAAAACAGCAGAGGGACTTCCCCCACAGAGCAAATTTCAAGTCCTGACCAAGGTGCCAAGCCCTGGAACACTGCAGGGCAGCTGCGGCCAACACAGGCGGCCAGTGTCAGGCACGTGGTCACAGAGGGCAACTTTGCCCAGGGTTTGAAAAAAATTTTTGGAAGACCCCCAATTCTGAAGGGGTCTTAAATAGGTTCCTTGAAAGTGAAGTAGGAAAACTGGCAAATGCAATCTGTTCTCAAAGAGGCGCAGGCCACTGAAGGTTGCCTGCAAGGTGGTCCCATGTCCTTGCACCATGGGGAGCCTCCCCAAAAGGTGGTTTCTATTCAAAAAGGAATGATGATATTCATTCCCCAGCTTGAAGAAGGGTAAGTTAGGGGCCGGACAGGACTTCCCGGGCTAACGCTGAGCAGTGAGGCGGAGGACTGGAGACTTCAGAGGCCTTCCAGGGGTTGGGGAATGCAGGAACTGCAGCCCAGGCTCCATCTGCCTGGGGGCTCCTAAAGGTCATGTCTGCCAAGGCCTGAAGCCTACCTGGGGGCTGACATGTTGATGCAGTTGGTAGAAAGTGCAATGGGGGCGTGGAGATCTGGCCAGCTTGCATGCCTCCTGTGACGAGGAGCTCACCACCTACCAGATGAGGGGCTGTCCTGTCATCTTTGAACCCTGTTGGAATGGAGACTCCCTCCTTACACAGAGCCAAAGTCAGTCTCCCTGTGTCTCCCACCCATGGGTTCCAGTGCCACAAAGAACAGCCTCAACCCTCCCTCCAGCCCAGATCTGTTATTTCAAGACAGGGGGCCATGTCCCTGCTCCAGCTTTTTCTTGTGCCAGCAAAATATTTCTAAATTTGAGAAGTACTTCCAAAATGCCCTCCAGAAGTCTAGCACAATTTACACCCCCACATCTTCAACCACTCCAAATACTATCAATTTTTAAATTTTTGGCAATCGAAAGATGTGTGCCACTGTGATAGTAACCTACACTACATAGATCACAAATCAGAGCCAGGGTCTGCCTGGAGTGCACTGTGTGCTGTGTGCTGAGGGCTGCCCTTCACGCTTTCCACCTGGTGCTGCGCATATGCTCTGATGACAAGGTGAGGCCAGCACTCTTGGATCCAACCAAGCAGGTGGGAGAGGGAGGCCACAGTCAGGCTACCTGCCTGAGCCAACAACCAAGGCCAAGGGCGTGGCAGTGCCTGTCCTGCTGGGAAGCCCAGGTAACTCCTCTTCCAGTCTGGATTCCTACATCTCTGCTACCTTCTCTCTTGACAGCAAAGTTAAACATTCGTTTCTCATGCTTTGTGATTATTTGATTGCCTATTTATTCCTTTCCTCTATCGTTCAATTGGACTGTTTTTCTTATTAAAAAGTCTGTCTTTAAACAGAGTTTAAAATATATTGCAAGTTTATCCCAATGTGTTGTTTGTTTTTTACTTTTGCTTGGATTACAGAAAGTTTCACTTTTTAATGGAGCAAAGTGTCCATTTTTGGTTTTTTTTTTTTTGCATTTGTGGATTCTGGAAATTGTGTCTTTTTAAGGAAGTTCTTCAGCCCAGAAAGTATTTAGCACTAGCATCCTAGGCTGGGCTGCAGGAGGGCGGGGTCCCTCTCACCCCAGGTCCCCTGGTCAGGGAAACAGAAGGGTCTGGGAGTTCCACGACTGCACGTCCACACCACAGGGTCCCCACATCAGAATCGGACGCAGACACCGCCCAGTCCTCTCGGGAGTCTAGTCCCTCACTGCCTCACCTGAAGCCTCTCCCGCCTCCTCCTCCTTGGGCTATCCCTCTGCCCAAGGTGCAGGGGAAGCTGGCCCTAGGCACCCTCTCCCCACAGCCATCGGCCCCGGTGTCCTCACCGGTTGGTCTGGCAGACGGTGGGCAGCCTGGGGAAGCATCTGCAGCAGCACCGCCAGTTTCTTGCTGCTCAAGTCAGAAGGATTTTATGCACTTTATGAAAATAAAACAAATGCTTCCCAGAACTGTCAGGGCCCATTAGCTCTAAAGAGTCACATGCCCAGCTTTGAAACCACAAATTTCTAGCAGGCGCCTCTCTCATCCCAATGCCACTACCTAGGAGGCCCAACCCCCTCCCAAGAGGCCAAGCCCCCGACCCACAGGCCTGAACCCCCCACCCCACCAGAGGCTGAGGCCGAGACAAACTTGCCCATCCCTGAGGTTCGTCAGTCCTCAGGGGTGGGGCCTGGGCTCTGCTTTCCTCATGTGACCTCAGCTTAGACTGCTGTTTCCGTCCCTCACAGGAACATGCTAATAGCAAGCTATTCAAACGTGGCAAAGGCGTCTCTGAACATCACTATGTCTTTGTGGCACATTCCAGCCATTGGCTTCTCTGCCTAGGAGATGAGATGTGAGACCATCCACCAAGACGGGGCCACGGGCAACTGGTCCTGAAGGGTCAGAGCTGAGCAGGAGACCCGAGGCCCTGCCAGCCAACCGCTGAGACGAGGGACGGTACACGCCGCCAGCACACCACACACCAACACTCACCAGGCACCCATGAGCCACATGTGCCCCCCGTGGCTAAGATGACCCATCAGTGGACAACAACCGAGGCTCAAAGGACACATAAAAAGGAGCACCCCAAATCACACATCCACACCTGACAGGAAGGGGGTCCTGATCCCACACTCCGTGTTCTTCCACACCACCTCAAGAAGGGGCAAAATTTACCCTGCAGAGGTGCGGTTTGGCAGGGGAGAGGAATGAAGTCCAAAAGGTGAAAGAAGGCCTGAAGCTATGCCCACCACCCACAAAACTGGGCAGGGGAGGAGGGGTCTAGCCGTAACCCCCAGAAGGCGGGTGGTGGGACGGGAGGCCTGGCGGTCAGGGCCTGTGCTGTGGGCTCCGCGGGGCACTCACTGTGGTTCTTGCCTCAGCTACTTCCTGTTCAGGCTTGAACCCCACGTAGATCTGCCACTTACCGTTGATAATAAACCTCCTCTGTGCTTCAGAAACAATGCACATGACCCATGAACGAGGCCCAGAGGCCGGGGTGAAGAGGGAGGCGCCGCTTCGGGCCAGGCTTTCCAAGTCAATCTGTGTGAAGGGCCTCTCAACCCAGTTTGGGTTAAGACCTAGGAAACACCTTCAGAAGTAGTAAGCAGAGGCTTCAGAATTTCCACTCTGGATTTTATCTTTTTTTTTTTTTTGAGACAGAGTCTTACTCTGTCACACAGGCTGGAGTGCAGTGTCATGATCTCGGCTCACTGTAACCTCTGCCTCCTGGGTTCAAGCGATTCTCCTTCCTCAGCCTCCCAAGTAGCTGGGATTACAGGCGCGTGCCAATATACCTGGCTAATTTTTGTATTTTTACTAGAGACGGGGTTACACCATGTTCGTCAGGCTGGTCTTGAACTCCTGATCTCAGGTGATCCGCCCACCTCAGCCTCCCAAAGTGCTGGGATTACAGGCGTGAGCCACCGTGCCTGGCTAGAATTTCTTCAGATGAAAAACAGCAGGACAAACCTAAGGACAGATAGCCAGGGGCCAGAGGAGGGTGGGGAGTACAGGCCAGCCTGGGGAGCAGAGCTGAGTGGGGTGGCTGCAGGACAAGTATGCTCCAGGAGAGAGAACGCAAAGGCCCCGGGGCCTCAACAGGGGTCAGCTGCCTCTCCACGACTGTTTCCACAAAACCTCTCAGGAAAGACTGGAGAAAGTTTAAAGTGTCCCTTGCTGTGTGTGCGCACCTGAGAAAGACCCTTCTTCCCTATGGGCCCTGTCTCCTACTCTCTTCCCAGCTCCAGCGGATGTCCCTATGCCCTAAGGCTGACAGGCTTCTCACCTGCCCCTGAATGGTGTCTTCTGTCCCATAGGGCAGAAGGTTCCAACAGGAGTCATTGCTGGAGGGCACAGAACTCCTGCTGGAATCTTCTCCCCTATGGGACAGAAAACACGGTGCAGGGGCAGGTGAGAAGCCTGTCAGCCTTAGGGCACTGGGGGAACCCTGTAGCTGGGAAGGAATAGGAGACCCCGACTCCTGGGGAGGGGCAGGAATGCAAGCTGGTTCCAGAGCTACAGTGAAGACCCAAGGACATGGTGTCCACCTAAGACTGGGGTTAATCAAGCAACAGAGTATGCCCCCAACCCCTCCTGCCGGCTGACAAGCACTGAGCAGCAAGAAACACTGGACTCACGCATGTGCGGCAGAACTACTCAGCACGACGGAGGAACAGCCTGCCTGAGCACACAGGACTTCATCTATGAACGCAGGATATTTTCATGTTGGGTAATCAAGGATAGCACATTACTAAGCCAAAGGAGGGAAAATGCGATCACCTTAACAGACAAGAACAATTCAACATCCATTCCTGCTAGAGGTTCTCTGTAACCAGGATCAGAAGAATCTGTTTTCAACATGAGAAAAGAGCCGTCGCCACCATTCCTGGCAGCATCGGGCCAATTGTAAAATCACAAGGACTGTCCATATTTGTCCAGCATCACACTGGGGGAAGGAAGCTATAGCACAGTCAAAAGGCAAACTGGAAATAATATGAACTCAAAACACGAAGTGCTTCTAGAAATCCAGGAGGGAAAACCAAGAGTCCAACAGAGTAAAGGGCAAATGAGCTGCTGACCAGTCAGCTCACAGAACAGAAAAGCAAACAAGCAAATGGTCCTTAAACACATCAAGAGAGGCTACAACTCAGTCAAAATGCGAAAGCGCAAATGAAAACCACGCCGAGATCCTCTTTCTCGCCTGAGTAGCGGAAATCTCTACGTGTGGCCATCTGCTGCCGGAAGGCTGCAGGGAAAAGGCACTTCCACATATTTTCTGGTGCAGGAACATGGAACCATCCCACAAACAGCATCTGGCAACGCCCACCAATATGGTGACACATTGTGCTTTGACCCTGCAGTCTCACTTCTGGGTATCTCTCCACACATAAGAAATGATGGGAGAACAAAGCTATTCGCGGCGCATTGCTTTTAATGGTGGAAGATTAGAAACCATGCAACTGAGCACCAGGAGCCAGCAGCAGAAGCCAGGCAGTCACAGGGGGAGATCCCCGCAGCCTGGAGAGAAGTGAGGACGGTGTCTAGGGTGGACGCTCTGAGGTCCCCACAGACTGCATAAACCCGAAAAGCCAAGGTTCAGAACAAGGTTCAGAACTATGACCTTTTGTGAAACTGTATGTTGGGGGGTTATAAAAGTAAATATTCATATCTGCTTGTACAAGAGTCTAATGCAAATGGCTGCCTACAGGGGCAAGGAGAAGCAAGGCAGACAGGGACCGCAGGAGGGGACTTCTAAGTGAGGACCCTTTCAGCTAACCGTGATTGTGGATCCATGCTACTATATTACCTTTTCCATTAAAAGCCCTTTAAATAAGAAGAAATGAATACTTTAGGAATATGAATTAGTTATGCCAACATGAATACCAGGCACAACTAAGGGTGATATTGATACATGATTGACAGTAAGGATAATTTTCTTTAAAAACTTACACATAGCACTATCCGCAGGGTGTCATGCCTGCCTGCTGGAGAACATAAATTAGACCCTAGCATCTGTGTGCACAGTGGGGCAGGGCCAGTCCACCCTCCTTCCACAAGCATCTCCTAGAATCACATGGTTCTGGGTGCCCGGCTTCATCCGAAGACACCCAGAGGTTTCCATGGTGCTTTGGCCAACACCACATGCCCACCAATCTGGACACACACATTTGACTACAGTCATTGACATGGATGTGATCCTGCCCTGGCTGACCAGAACACAACCTTCTTGTAACATGTGTACTTTAACTTTCTTTTGAACTCCATTTTCTTACCAGAAAGACCAATTTGCTTGGTTTAAGAAACTGATAACCGATTTGGAACTCAGCTCTATGTATGAATTTAAAAACAAGTTTTATGTATTATTATTAATATTTTAGAGTGGATTTTGCTCTGTCACCCAGCCTGGCATCCAGTGGCATGACTGTGACTCATCGCAGCCTCAACCTGCTGGGCTCAAGTGATCCTCCCACCTCAGCCTCCTGAGTAACCGGGACTACAGGCGCAGACCACCACACCCAGCTTTTTTGTTTTGATGGGGCCTCACTCACTATGTTGCCAGGGCTGGTCACGAACTCCTGGGCTCAAGTGAGTCTCACGTCTCGGCCTCGGAAAATACTGGGATTGCAGGTATGAGCCACCACGGCTGGCCAAAAGAAGTTTTATAGTTTTTTGTTTGTTTTAGACAGAGTCTCACTCTTTCACACAGGCTGGAGTACAGTGGCACAATCTCGGCTCACTGCCACCTCCGCCTCCCTGGTTCAAGCAATTCTTCTGCCTCAGCCTCCCAAGTAGCTAGGATTACAGGCACCCACCACCATGCCCGGCTAATTTTTTTTTTTTAATTTTTAGTAGAGACAGGGTTTCACCATGTTGGCCAGGCTGGTCTTGAACTCCTGACCTCAGGTGATCTGCCCGCCTTGGCCTCCCAAAGTGCTGGGATTACAGGTGTGAGCCACCATGCCCAGCCAAGTTCTATAGCTTTAAAAGCCATTTAAATTTCTCTTGCTGAGTTTAAAAGAAACCAAAATCCCTCCCAATCTCCCTTTCCGAAAATACACATAATAATCAAAAAGGGGTTCTGACTAGGGGGCTTTACTAATGCCCCAATGTAAAGCTTGCATAAACCATACTTATTGAAACACCTTTTTGAAAAATATAAAATGTTTTTATTAATAAAGTGTATCCTAGGATAGAGTTAAACTCAGAGCCCAAATGTAGCAAGTAGTTACATTTGAGAATCGCTGAGAACAGCTATTCCTTCCCCTCCGACTTAGGCTGGCTCATGCTTGACTTAGAATTTTTCTTACTTCTACTTCGCTATGTTAGTCTTTGCTGGAGAGCCCCTCAGAGGAGCCCGCAGTGGTAGAGGTGCCATGAACAAGGTTATTTACCGTCTGCACTTTTGGGTGTGGAAAGAAGAGTCCAGAAGGGGGAGCCAAGTCCAGGTCTGGGTGTTTAGTGTCTTCCCTGATGGTGACATGCTGAGCCTTGATCCTGCTTGGGCGTGGCCTCCTTCTGAAGCAGGTTCCTGCAGAAGCTCAAACAGGCTGCTCATCCTGCTTCTGCTGCCTCACACTGGCTACTGATCCAAAAGCTGCTCAAAGGCCCTGGCCATCTTTTCTCTTATTCATGTGCCATGACACTATACACATCGACCAACAGAAGATAAACCCTATGAGTCCAGGGCAGCTCAGAAGAGCAGCACTGGAATAGTTCAGGGGCACTCGCCAATACACTGACTAGAATTCCATATCACCCAAATCCTAAGTAGCACTTCATATCACCAAATGACATCATTTTTCTTCATTGATTTCAGTTTTTAAAAGTTGATTTTTAAAAAGAAAGATAAGGATGAATATCAAAGTAGAAAGCTGCATTTTAGTCTTGAACTATTTCTTCCAAAGGTTTATTATGCATTTCCTTTGAATATAAATTATCATCAGCTCAACTTTTAAATTCAAATTCTGGAAGTATGACTCCAGTACTCCCTGAAAACTTATACACCAAAGTATAGAAAAATACTTAATAATCCCATTTGTGTATTTTCTCAAAATAAGAGAAAAATTAAATTTCTCAAATAAGATCAGGATCTGGTGTCTAGGATAAGATACAGTAACAATCACGTGTAGAGACCTTCTAAAACTTCACAAATGATCTTACAAATTCAAGTAAATGCTTACCTATCTTATAAAACTTCATTTTATACTGAAAAGAAGTACATGTCATAATATGAATGAAAAGATACATTTCCCTGAACTTTCCTCATGAGAAAAACAAAATGCACACATTTGAAAATAAAAAATCTAAATGCTTATGATTTTTCCATGTGTGAATTGAACTGCACAATCCATACACTTATGGAAAAAAATATGTGATTATTTTTAATGATTTACGTATAAAAGAAAAATAAACTTTATGATACAATTTGACAGACTACTTCATAAAAAATTTTACTTACATACAATGTATGCAATTTTTTGCAATCCCCAAGTTCTATTCATATATACAAATTCATAAAAGGCAGACATCTTAACTTGAAGTGAAACAAGGTCCATTCAGGGTCATGGCTAAGTCATTTGATTCAGTAGAAAAGAGATTATAAATACACAAAGGACTACTTAACTAATGTCCCTCCACTCCCCCAAAATGTATTCAGTATAATCTGATCAAACAGAATTTTATGGTGCACTATAGGAAGGAGAAAAAGACCAACGTTTCAGAATGGCAGATCTTAATAATCTGCTCTTGAACTTATTCAGCTCAGAAAGTCATATAGCAACCTTAGTACAGAATTTATTTTGGAAATTGTATGAAGAAAAACCCAACAGTGCCATTTGTGCTAATCCTTAAAGAAACAAAACCTGGCAGGGTACTGTGGCTCATGCCTGTAATCCCAGCACTTTGGGAGGCTGAGGCGGGCAGATCACGAGGTCAGGAGATCAAGACTATCCTGGCCAACATGGTGAAACTCCATCTCTACTAAAAATACAAAAATTAGCTGGGCGTGCTGGCGTGCGCCTGTAGTCCTGGTTACTCAGGAGGTTGAGGCAAGAGAATCACTTGAACTTGGGAGGCTGAGATTGCAGTGAGCCGAGATCGCGCCACTGCACTCCAGCCTGGGTGACAGAGTAAGACTCCATCTCAAAAAAAACAAAAGAAACAAAACCTTTTCAGGCAATCCTCACATTTTAAATGGCACTCCTTAGTTTACATAATAAACACACTATTAAAAATAAAAGTATTAGGACCCAGACCTTAAGACCCATAAGTGTGTCTTCAAACACAATGAAATGTTGTATAAAATAACTTAAGACTCTGCTATGTATTTACAATAGTATATGTAAGTGAAAAACTATAAACCATGTTTTTTAAAAAACTTTTGCTTTAAAAAACAATTTCCAAAAAAATGGCTAACATCAAAAAACATCGTAAATCAGTGCAGCCTTGTAAGTCTTCCTTATGTCATTTTTCCTAAGCTCCCTGTCTCTCAGGTGTGCACACCCATGCAAAGGAAAAGGCATGATGCCAGTGCCTCGCAGAGCAAGACCCTCTTAAGGAGAACAAGGACTCAAGGGTAGCTGCGCTAGCCTCTGCCTGAGGAAAACCAGGGCAAAATGCTGAAGAAAGTGAGGATGTAGCCCAAGACAATTTCATATCCAGACAATGTCCGTAAAGGTCATCCTGAAATCTCCTTTTTAAATTTATCAACTTTAAGGACTAGAAACACAAGCAAAAGATAGTAGAGATCAAGAAGAAAATTACATAGAGAAGTACATGCAATTACAAAGAGGTCAAAAAACAAAAACGAAAACAATCCAGTAGATCGGTACCTTCTATGGAGACAGGCTGAGATTAGCCCTTTCAAATGGAAATTAACTGAAAATATAATTTATTCATTTTCAGGCCTCATTCTACTTATCAAGTGCCTATCAAAAAGTATACAGTCATCCTTCATTCTGCATTGATCTCTGAAAGTCTTTCCACTAAACCAAAATAAAGGACTACTGTTCCCTTGGTATGCCCACACCACTTACCTGCTAGAGAGTTCTGGTACAGAACTAAACAGGTTACAGCAGAAACACAAAGAACAGGCTTTCAAAAAAACTTTTCACAGAGGTGTTTGGAAGCGCTATTTATAACTAGCCAGTATTCCATCTGGAAGGAGGTAAGAAAACATGGTTTTTTTAATACACTTAACATGCTTACAGTTTTAAAGCTCTGAAAATTAGCTGGATAGTAACATTGTAAACTGTTCATTTTCTTAGCAAACTGGAACTTAAAAGAGTAATGATTTTCTATCTTCCTTTTTGCTTTTAAACTGAGGTGACTTTTCATCTCTGAAACTTTTGAGTGTTCACCTTCTCGAAGTCAAATTGATACTATACACCATTTTCTGGATTTTTTCTTCATTCTTGAGGATGCTGGCCTTCACAGCGCAGATCTTGTCTTGCTGGTCTTTGATCAGCTGCTCCAGCTCCGCAAGCTCAGCCTTTAAGGGCTCCACGGCACAGTCTGTGATACTGAGGGAGAATAAAACCAGCGGCTCGTCACTCTCTCATCTCATTGTGTGTTGGCTTCTTAATTAAGACATTGAAAGACAACAGAAGTAAATTATTCATTTCATCCAAAGAAAAGGATAAAATTTATTTCTTATTTTCACAACCCCTGCCACAACCAAAAGTGAAGTCAAACATGAGATTTATAAAAGCAGCAGTTAATATTTCTTCAATGATAAGTTTGAAGCCCTTAAATTATATACAGAACAGCCTCTGGGACAAGGAGGTATGCTGCAAAGTCCCCATCGACTTTGGGGAACCCCCTCTACTGCCCCCTACCTGTGTTCCTGCTGCAGGGCCCCCTCCCCATTACTCCCTGCCTCTGCTAACCCCACCCCTGCTCCTGCTGCAAGGCCCCCTCCCCATTACCCTCTCGCTACCCCCAACCCATGCTCCTGCTGCAGGGCACTCCCTCATTACTACCCCCCACCTCCGCTCCTGCTGCAAGGCCCCCTCCCCATTACCCTCCTGCTACCCCCCACCTCTGCTCCTGTTGCAGGGCACACTCCCCATTACTAACCCCCACCTCTCCTCCTGCTGCAGGGCACTCCCCCATTACTACCCCCCTGCTACCCCCAACCTCTGCTCCTGCTGCAGGGCCTCGGCGTGCTGCCTGTTCTCGCTGTGCCACAGCTGCAGCTCATTCTGCATGGCATCCACGTCTTCCTGGATGTAGTCCATGATCTTCCCCAGGGGAAGTGCACTCTTGCACAGGGTCTGGATGGACGTGCGGAGCTTCTCTATCTCCTTGGAAACGATGTCCTTCTCCTTCTTCCACGCTGACTCAAAGAGAGATCGCTCCTACAGACAGGGAGACATGGAAGAGGAACACGCCTCCTCAGTCCGAAGGCAGAACAGGGCTGGTGCACTCAGCACATGGCCATGGGGCTGGGAGGAAAGGTGCAGGCAGGGACAGTGCTGGCTGTGGGACACTCACTCCCGTGCAAAGGGAGAGCCATGCCACCTGACAGAGTAACCCTGAAGTGCTGTGTGCCATCAGAGGACACAGCACTGCCAGGGAGGGACCGCTCCTTCCCTGCTCAATGGGGACGGGGATCTGTCTTTACCTGGAAGTCCATCTGAGGGCAAATCTCTATACAGGCAGATTTCAGTTCCCAACTAACAAGCAACTTTTGTAGCTATTGTTACAAGAGCTTAGTGACATGGAGGATTTTTCCCAAATGGACTGGCAGAGAGGGGCCCTGACCCTACAGCTCCTCAAATGGCCCACCTTCCATCCCAAATGACTCCAAAACCCAGCTTGCCAGGAGGAAGGGGGAAAGAAACCCAAAGGAGAGGCAGAAACTGGTGCCGTGGAAAGGAAGGCATGGAGAACGTGCAGGGGGGCCAGCGCCAGCAGCACCCAGCAGCACCCAGCAGCACCCAGCAGGCAGACGGTCAGGTCGACTTAGATGTGACTGTGCTGGCCGCTTGGGGAGGCCACAGAGTCCGGGGGCTCAGAGGCCGGATGGAAGGGGCCAGGTTGAGACAGCAGCAGGTGAAGGAGGTGAGGAGGACACAGAGACGAGAGGAGAGCTGCATTCGATTTGGGCCAGGAGTTCTTGGGTTCTTTGGCAAGCAACATTTAGAATTCTCTTCATATAAGCTTTGATCACAGACATCTCTGAATGTCAAAAATTGAAGTGAGTTAAGAATCAATAAGCTTGGGAAAATTAACATGGGTTCTTTCTCCTTCTTTCCTTTCTTTCTTCTCTCTCTCTTTCTTTCTTTACAGCCAGGGTCTCACTATGTTGCCCAGGCTGCTCTCAAACTCCTGGGCTCAAGTGATCCTCCTGCCTTTGTCTCCCAAAGTGCTGGGATTACAGGTGTGAGCCATCATGCCCTGCAACACTGTTTCTTCAGGAAGCCCTCTCTGGGCACCCCCACCCCACTCCAGACCGGCTAAGGTGCCCTTCCTGGCCTCACCCACTTACAGAATGAGCTAGTAAATGCATTCAGTTGTAATAAATCTACCTATTTAGTTTGAACATATCATAGCTACATAATTACTTGCATTACTTCTGCCAGTTTCAGACTGTGGGCTCGGGAGGGCAGGATCTTGGTCTAGATTCATTGTGGTTCAAATAAGTTCTGCTTAAGAATTTGTGAAATGAACTAATGAAGTGGATAAATGATTTATGTATCAATATCCTAATTCCACCACTTACTGGCTTGGACAAATACAAGAAAGCTTTAGCATAATGCCTGGCACACAGAAAGTGTTAAATAATCGGAACTTTAAATAAAACGTAAAACTCATACAACTAATAAGTGAGTTCAGCAAGGTTGTAGTACACAAGATGAGCATATGAAAATCAACTATATTTCTATATACGAACAATGAACACATGGACACTGAAACTAAAAATACAATGCCATTGACAATTGTTCAACAGAAGACAATGTTTAGTTGTAAATCTAACAAAACATGTATAGGACTTGGAAACGGAAAACGAAATGCAGATGAAAGAAATCAAAGGAAATTTAAATAAATGAGAAGACACACTGTGTCTGTCCACAGATTGGAAGACTCAACACAGTAAAGACATCAATCTTCCCCAAATCGATACGCATATTTAATACAAATCCTACCAAACTTCCAGTCAATTTTTTGTATAGACAAGATTATCCTAAAATTTATGTGGAAAGGCAAAGGAACTACAACAGCTAAAACATTTTCAGAAAACACAATAAAGACAGAACTAACCAGTCTACCCAATTTCAAGGCTTTTTTTTTTAAATGAAGTCTCACTCTTTCGCCCAGGCTGGACTGCAGTTGTGTGATCTTGGCTCACTGCAACCTCTGCCTCCCGGATTAAAGCAATTCTCCTGCCTCAGCCTTCCAAGTAGCTGGGATCACAGGCGCACACCAGTATGCCCAGCTAATTTTTGTATTTTTAGTAGAGACGGGATTTCACCATGTTGGCCAAGCTAGTGTCGAAGTCCTGACCTCAGGCGATCCTCCCATCTCGGCCTCCCAAAGTGGTAGGATTACAGGCATGAGCCACTGCGCAGGCTTCAAGTCTTTTTAAACAATTACAGTAATCAAGACAGTGCAGTGTTGACAGAGGGACACAGATTAAATGAACAGAACAGAGAATCCAAAATAGATCTATACAAATATGTCCATATGCCCAAGCAATCTTTGACAAAAGTACAAAAACAATTTAGTGGCATAGAGAGTTTTGCACCATTTGGCACTGGGGTAAGTGGACCTCCATAAGCCAAACAAACAAACAAACAAGACCTTGACCTAATCTCATAACTTAAACAAAAATTAACTCAAAATGAACTATGGATTTAAATATAATCTATGAAACTTTAAGATAAAAAAACACAAGAGGAAAAAGTCTTTGGGATCTAGGACTACGCAAAGAGTTCGAAGACTTGACACCAAAAGCATGATTTCAAACGTTTGCTCTGCAAAAGACCTTGTGAAGAAGCTGCAAAGATAAGTCACAGAATGAGCGAAACAACTGCAAATGACACATCCAATAAGGACAGAGAGCTAGAATAGGCAAAGAACTCCTAAAACACAACAGCAAGAAAGCAAATAATTCAATGAGAAAACGGGCAAAAGACACAGACATTTCACTGAAGAGGATATAAGGATGGCCAACAAACAGATGAAAATACGTTTGAAATCATTAAGTGTTAGGGAAATGCGAATTCAAACCACAATAGCCATCACCACACAACAGTCAGAATGGCTGAAATAAAAAACAGTGACAACACCAAATGCTGCTTGGGGAAACTGGATCACACATTGCTGATGGGAACGTAAAAAGATATGGCCACTCTGGAAAACATTTTGGCAGTTTCCTATAAAACTAAACATGCGGCCGGGCACAGTGGCTCACACTTGTAATCCCAGCACTTTGGGAGGCTGAGGTGGATGGATCACAAGGTCAGGAGATCGAGACCATCCTGGCTAACACAGTGAAACCCTATCTCTACTAAAAATACAAAAAATTAGCCAGGCGTGGTGGCGGGCGCCTGTAGTCCCAGCTGCTAGGGAGGCTGAGGCAGGAGAATGGTGTGAACCCAGGAGGCGGAGCTTGCAGTGAGCTGAGATGGTACCACTGCACTCCAGCCTGGGCAACAGTGCAAGACTCCATCTCAAAAAAAAAAAAAAAAAAAAAGCTCATCATGACTGGCCATCAGAGAAATGCAAATCAAAACCACAATGAGATACCATCTCACACCAGTTAGAATGGCAATCATTAAAAAGCCAGGAAACAACAGGTGCTGGAGAGGATGTGGAGAAATAAGAACGCTTTTACACTGTTGGTGAGACTGTGAACTAGTTCAACAATTGTGGAAGACAGTGTGGCGACTTCTCAAGGATCTAGAACTAGAAATACCATCTGACCCAGCCATCCCATTACTGGGTATATACCCAAAGGATTATAAACCATGCTGCTATAAAGACACATGCACACGTATGTTTATTGCAGTACTATTCAAAGACTTGGAACCAACCCAAATGTCAATGATAGACTGGATTAAGAAAATGTGGCACATATATACCATGGAATACTATGCAGCCATAAAAAACGATGAGCTCGTGTCCTTTGTAGGGACATGGATGAAGCTGGAAACCATCATTC
>NW_012122043.1:3713084-3721433 GCF_000951035.1 Colobus angolensis palliatus
AAATTCATGTTCATAGAAAAACCTGTATACAAATATATATAGAAAAGTAGCCACAAACTGGAAACAACTCCCGTCTCCTTCAACAGGTAATTGGTTAACTAAACTGTGGTGCATCCATACCAGGGAAAACTATCTACCAATAAAAAGGAACAGACTGGCCAGGCATGGTGGCTCATGCTTGTAACCCCAGCACTTTGGGAGGCTGAGGTAGGCAGATCACCTGAGGTCAGGAGTTCGAGACCAGCCTGACCAACGTGGAGAAACCCCATTTCTACTAAAAATACAAAATTAGCCGGGCATGGTGGCGCATGCCTGTAATCCCAGCTATTTGGAAGGCTGAGGCAGGAGAATCCCTTGAACCCGGGGTGGGGGGCGGAGGGGTTGCAGTGAGCTGAGATCATGCCATTGTACTCCAGCCTGGGCAACAAAAGCAAAACTCCGTCTCAAAAAAAAAAAAGGAACAGACTGCTAATCCATGGGACAACCTGGATGGCCCTCAGAGGATTATGAATGAGAAAAGTGAATCCCAAGAGGTTACATGCTGTAGGATTCCTTTTACACAAGATTCTTGAAAGACAAAGTTATAGAAATGGAGAACTGATGGTGGTAGCTGGGGGTGAAGGAAGAGTTCGAGGTGGGGAAAGAGGGCGTGGCTATAAAAAGGCAATAAGAGGGATCTTTGAGGTGATAAAAATGTTCTGGATCCTATTTCATTGTCAATATCCTGGTTGACAATGTACTATAGTTCTGCAAGATGTTATCACTGGGGGAAAATGGGCAAAAAGCATACAGTATATCTCTATTATTTCTTTTTCTACTATTTTTTCTTTACAGGGTTTCATTGTGTTGCTCAGGCTGAACGCAAACTCCTGGGCTCAAGTGATTCTCCTGCCTCAGCCTCCCAAAGTAGCTGGGGCTACAGGCATGTGCCACCACACCTGGGCATCTATTATTTCTAATAATTGCATATAAATTTATGGTTATATCAAAAGGTTTAATTTTTTAAAAGGCTATATAAAAATGCCTTTAAATTAAGATGCTAAAAGACTGAAATGAATTCAATAAAATAATAAACTACTTCCCAAGAGAAAAATGTATTTCTTTATTATACACAAATAAGCAAATGTCTCATTGACTTAGTTAACAATTTAAACTTCTATTAAAACCCACTCATAATGACTATTAAGTAATTCCTGTGCATTTGGCATCATGTTAACTCTAATATAAAAATGTTTAGGGTATAGAACTTAGGGTAGGAGACTAATACAAACAAATATCTTACAAAATTGGAGAGTTACAATGTAGAAAAAGACACTAAGAGGTTATCTGGCCAAACTCCTCATATTTCTATTGCACAGGATCAGGCAGAGTTTGGAACACTCATCTTAAAGCTTATAATTTTATTTTTAAGAGATTAAGACTTTAAAATATATACACTTGGACTGGAATTGTGATAGTCAGGACAAACTTTTACTATTATCATAAAGGCACTGGAATACATTGCTGCAAAACACCAAAATTCTGGCAATTTTCAAGCTTTCATTTAACACAGCAGGGGCAAGGTGAATGCGTCAAGCAGTGATTATTTGCTTTAAAAAGCACACCTCTCTGATGACAGACCTCGAGTTATACGTTGCTCATGTAGATATATCAACAATTTTCCAGATAAATGCAACCTTATTTTTAAAGACTTTTAATCCAGTAGTAGTTTGAGGATCTACTAACCCCACACAGGAATTAGTCATACACAATATGCTTAATTTTTGGAAACAGAAAGAAAAAAATATTGAAAATCTGTCACGGCCGGGCGTATTGGCTCATGACAGTAATCCCAGCACTTTGGGAGGCTGAGGTGGGCAGATCACTTGAGGCCAGAAATTTGAGACCAGCCTGGCCAACATGGTGAAACCCTGCCTCTACAAAAAATGCAAAAATTACCCAGGCATGGTGGCGCATACCTGTAGTCCCAGCTACTCAGGACGCTAAGCAGGGAGGATTGCCTGAGCCCAGGAGGAGGAGGTTGCAGTAAGCCAAGACTGTGCCACTGTATTCCAGCCTGGGCAACAAAGTGAAACACTTTTTTCTCAAAAAAGAAAAGAAAAAAAAGAAAATCTGTCATTATACAAAATATGACCTAAAACCACCTAGACCATAGGAGGACTCAGGGGCAACAGGACCCGCAGTCAGTGCCTTGTGGTTCCAGGGCCTAGTGCCAACCCAGCCTCACCACCTCCTAACTTTATGACCTTGGAATGACCTCTCCGTACCTCAGCTTCCTCACAATAAAATGGAAATAATAATATTTATCCTTCAGGTAACATTAAATGGGATAATATAAAGTAAGCAGTTCAGTGCCTCACACATAGTAAACCCTCAAATAGATGTTAACCATTATCGTAAATTTATTCCGCAGAAAGAAGCAAGTTGCAAGTCCCCCCAGGACGAAGCATGGGTGCTTTTTCCTGTGCACTGATATAGTTATTTTACCACCTGTCAACTTGTTGGTTACGAAAGATTCTTAGCCAGGCATGTTTGGAATACTTTAGTGGACAATGGAAAAAGTATTTATAGATATTATCAGCACCACCTAACAAGCTGTCATGTCCAGGCAAGTTCTTTCATTAAAACGTAATTTACCTTCCTCATCGACACACTTCCTTCTCCATCTCCATTTTAAGGATATAAATAACCCACAGCTATGAAATTCATCTCAAAGCTCTTTTCTCTGCTGAAAGACTGAGGAGCCTGAGCGCAGAGGAAGTCTGCCGTGAACACTGCAGAACCACCCACAGCACCTTTTTGTGGCACCCTTTAGACACTGGCCGTGGATCCAGTGTCTAAAGGTAGTTTCTCCAGGTTAGGCAAACAGAGAGGTGGCAGCCCACCTGTGTTTCAAGGGGACACGAAGTCACCCCTCTTGTCCCCTCCTGCCTCCTACCTGGCTGGCCTCCCTTTTCCTGCAGGCTGGACACTGTTTCCTCAGCTGCCTTCTGGCAGGAAGGCCTCTGGCAAAGGCATCTCAGCCTTGGGCCACTTCAGGTGCTCACATAGGCACACACTTTTGAGAAAATGCTTCCAAGATTTCTCAAGGGAACGTTACTTCTGGGACTTACTATTTTATTTACATTTTACCACACACACACTTGTACCCAGAAACACGGGCATTTGCACTTCTGGTGATTTTTAAATTTATAGTTATTGATTATAAGTCATATAAATACAAATTATTGACCTTAGCAATTTATTTGAATTTCAACTGCAATCCTCCAATTATTATTATTATTAGAGACAGAGTCTCACTCTGTCACACAGGCTGGAGTGTAGTGGCACAATCTCAGCTCATTATAACCTCCACCTCCCAGGTTCAAGAGATTCTTCTGCCTCAGCCTCCCAAGTAGCTGAGATTACAGGTGTGCGCCACCACATCCAGCTAATTTCTGTATTTTTAGTAGAGATGGGGTTTCACCATGTTGGTCAGGCTGGTCTCAAACTCCTGACCTCAAGTGATCCACCCACCTTGGCCTCCCAGAGTGCTGGGATTATAGGCGTGAGTCATCACGCCCAGCCAAAAGTATTATTTTTAAAATATCTTAAAATTTTTTAAAAATGAAGATGGAAATAATAGACACTGAATACTCCAAAATGGGGGAGGGTGGGGAGGGAGAGGGCTGAAAAATTACCCACTGGGTGCAGTATTCACCACTGCGTGATGGGTACACCACAAGCCAAATCCCTACCCATTAACAAGCATGCCCATGTACCCCCAAATCTAAAATAAAATAAAATGTAAAAAAAAAGAATGTCTTAAAAGTGTGGTCTTTAGATGCTGCCAGAAGTCCCTCTCGGAAGCAGGATCCAGGGCACATGGGGGTGGAGGCCTCCAGCCCCTGCCCTGCCCCGCTGCTGGATGCAACTGGTCAGCCACACTCCTGAGCAGAGCTCTACCTGACATTAAGCAAACCCAATAAACAAAAGCCTGATTAATTGTAGGGTGGTGGGTGGGCAATAAATCAAAAGAGTATGTATTTGCTTCAAATAACATAATCTCTCATGACCTCAGGAATTGATTTATATGCAACCTGTCAAAAGTTTGTTTTCTAGCCTGGGCGCAGTGGCTCACGCTGTAATGCCAGCACTTTGGGAGGCCAAGGCGGGCAGATGGCTTGAGCCCAGGAGTTTGAAACCAGCCTGGGCAACATGGTGAAACTCTGTCTCTACAAAAAATGAGCCAGGCATAGTGGTGCATGTTCATGGTCCCAGCTACCTAGGAGGCTAAGGTGGGAAGATTGCTTGAGCCCGGGATGCCAAGGTTACAGTGAGCCAAGAGCCCTCGAGCCCAGGAGGTCGAGGATGTAGTGAGCTGAGACCATGCCACTGCACTTCAGCCTGGGCAACAGAGCAGGACTCTGTCTCAAAAAAAAAAAAAAAAAAGGTTGTATTCTTCATAAATGGAGGAATACCTGCATTGAAATTACAAAAGAAAAGCACAGAATGACAGAATAATTATTCTAAGTGTCCTGTTCTTCCAGAAATATTCCATCACCAAACTTCTTCATAAACCATATGTTCATCTTGAATGCAGGTCAAGTTGGATCCCTTGAACACACAAGCAAAACAACCTGCAAACACATTTTTTTTTTTCAGATGGAGTCTCCCTCTATCCCTCAGGCTGGAGTGCCAAGGGTGGAGTGCAGTGGTGCAATCTCAGCTCACTGCAACCTCCACCTCCCCAGTTCAAGTGATTCTCCTGCCTCAGCCTCTCGAGTAGCTGGGATTACAGGCATGTGTCATCACACCAGCCTAATTTTGTATTTTTTGTAGAGACGTGGTTTTACCATGTTGGCTAGGCTAGTCTTGAACTCCTGACCTCAAGTGATCCACCCACCTCAGACCCCCCAAAGTGCTGGGATTACAAGCATGAGCCACCGGACCTGACCAATTTTTTGAGACAGAGTCTTGTTCTGTCACCCAGGCTGGAGTGCAGTGGTACAATCACAGCTCACTGCAGCCTTGAACTTCTAAGCTTAATAATCCTTCCATCTCAGCCTCCCAAGTAGCTGGGATACAGGTGTGCACCACCATGCCTGGCTAATTTTTTTTAATGTTTTACTTTTGCAGAGACAAGGTTTTGCTATGTTGCCCGGGCTGGTCTTGAACTCCCGGCCTCAAGTGATCCTCCTCTTTAGATCTCAAAGCATTGGGATTACAGGCATGAGCCATCATGCCCAGCCTCAAAATTATGTTTAAGAATCAACCGTGTTACATGTATTTTGTTCATTTGTGTTTCTGAATAGTGTTTTATTATATGAATGAAATACCACTATTCATCCATTTTGCCGCTGATGGACAACATTTGGGTTATTATTTATTTATTTATTTCGTCTAGGGCTATTACAAAAAAATACAACTCTGGATAATCTTATATATGTCCCAATAGAGATGAGCACATGACTGTCTCTGGTATGCAACAAGAAGCGGCATTACTGGGTCAAAGGGAGTGTGTGTTCTCAACTTTATGATATAATGCCAAACCATTTTCATATAGTTTTAGAAATTTACATCAACTATTTTTCATTAATCAATATCTTATTTCTAGGCATATAAAGGAAGCTTTAGCTCTACTCCTATGCCATTTCTACAATCTGACAACTGAAGGTAATAACTACTGAACTGTTACCTGGCAGCAGCTAGAAGACTGCTACTCCATGTCAGGAACAGGCTATTAAAAGGAGCCTTCCAAATGACAGACAGTTGCTCATTAGATGAACTGCTTACAACTACTTACACATGGGTGGCAAGCTTTTAGCATGGATGTATGAGAAGCTGGACAGCATGAGGGCTAACTGGCCAGACTAGGCCCAACAGATCTGGGGTACCTCCTACCTCTAGGACTTACTGTCTATATCATCTTGGACAAGGTAACTTTTGTGCCTCATTTTTCTAACCTAGGAAATGGGTATAACGCCTATCTCATCTGTAGATGACCGTATTAAATACAATATGCAATTCCTTAGTCATGGTAAGTGCTCTATAAATGTTAGCTGTTAGAATCATTACATTGTCTACAATGAATAATGATTAATGGTAAATGTCTATAGCAGAAAAAATGTATACAGAGCAAAATATCATTACACATTAGCTACTTTTACAGATAAACATGAATGTCCTTGGAAGATGAATGAGTAACCCTCTTAGAATTATGTGTTAAGCCAGAGTGAGTGAGCTTGGCATGAGCCCCAATGGGTCACTGTGGTCAAGCCAAAAGATCAGAGCACAAAACAGAGAAATCTTCAGACTGGCCTTTCTGACGGACCTTAAAATGGTCTGAAAGTTGATTTTATGAGTTGGGTTATTCTTTTTTTTTTTTTTTTTTTTTTGAGACGGAGTTTCGCTCTGTCGCCCAGGCTGGAGTGCAGTGGCCGGATCTCAGCTCACTGCAAGCTCTGCCTCCCGAGTTTACGCCATTCTCCTGCCTCAGCCTCCCGAGTAGCTGGGACTACAGGTGCCCGCCACCTCGCCTGGCTAGATTTTTGTATTTTTTAGTAGAGACGGGGTTTCACCGTGTTAGCCAGGATGGTCTCGATCTCCTGACCTCGTGATCCGCCTGTCTCAGCCTCCCAAAGTGCTGGGATTACAGGCTTGAGCCACCGCGCCCGGCCGAGTTGGGTTATTCTTGTAATACCCAACTAAACCAGAGATAGGGTTGAGGGGAAAAAGCACTCAGGGCACCTGCTTCAAGAGTTAAATTTTGGCTGGGCTCAGTGGCTCATGCCTGTAATCCCAGCACTTTAGGAGGCCAAGGTGGGCAGATCACCTGAGGTCAGGAGTTCGAGACCAGCCTGGCCAACATGGTGAAACCCAATCTCTACTAAAAATACAAAAATTAGCCAAGCGTGGTGGCACACACCTGTAGTCCCAGCTACTTGGGAGGCTGAGGCAGGAGAATCTCTTGAACCTGGGAGGTGGAGGTTGCAGTGAGCCAAGACTGCACCACTGCACACTAGCCTGGGCGACAGAGTGAGACTCTGTCTCACACACAAAAAAAAAAAAAAAAAAAAAAAAAAAAAAAAATTAAAAAGAGTTAAAATTTTCAGAAGCCCAGCTGCTGAAACAGCCTGCTGTAACCCTAAAACAAGTTTTACCTAGGAGCCACTGAAACAACCCTCTTGACGCTAAGACCAGTTTTACCCACCACTGTCACGCACCAATCCCAGCTTGCCAGCTCCCCAAAGCTTCTCTAGTGCCAATGAGCTTTCTTCCAAGACAATATGAAACCTTTCTCTTTCTCGTAAAACTCCCAACCTACTCTGTTCTTCAGACATACTGAAGACCACCTGGTCTGTGTGTACACCCCAAATTGCAATTCTTGCTTCCTGAATAAAACGTTTTAAATTTCAAGATTTGTCAGTATATTTTATTTGACTTCGACAATGGAAATATTTATTAAAATCACCTGTTCACTGACGGGTGGCAGACTATCCCACCCAAAAATATGCTACTTTGGCAGGAGGATTATTTTGAGCTAAAGGCACTTAAAAAACAATGGTGCGAGAAGGCCAGTCTGACTTCCCCCTTTCTTCTTAAAAGCAGGCGATGAAACTCCCATGTAGCAGATGCTCTCCTTGCACCAAAAGGAAAAACATTCTCACCACCAGAGGTGGGTTCGAGGCCAGAAGAATTCTGTACAAACGGACCTAGCAGTCCATGGAAAAACTGGCTTTCACGAAACCAGTCCCTGGTAGCAAAAAGGTTGGGGACCACTGTTGTAGAATATCTGAACAGGGTCATGGTACTCACCCTTGTTTCTGACTGTAGTGGAAGGATCTCCAGCCACTCACTATTACATACGATGTTGACTGTTTGACACAGGTGTTTTCTCTCATGGAAAAGAAGCATTTTTCTATTCCTAGTTCACTACAGGTCTTTAGTCATAACGGACATTGGATTTTACATGAGTCATTTATTTTTAAGAGAAAGTACACTGACTAGTGATTTTATCTGGTTCAGGAATAATTTCTTGGTTAAATGTAAGGTAAGTCGTCCACACTTAAAAGATGCTACAGGCCAGGCGCAGTGGCTTACGCCTGTAATCTCAGCACTTCGGGAGGCCGAGGCAGGCAGATCATGAGGTCAGGAGCTCGAGACCATCCTGGCTAACACGGTGAAACCCCATCTCTACTAAAAACACAAAAAATTAGCCAGGCATGGTGACAGGCACCTGTAGTCCCAGCTACTTGGGAGGCTGAGGCAGGAGAATGGCGTGACCCGGGAGGCGGAGCTTGCAGCAAGCTGAGATCGCGCCACTGCACTCCAGCCTGGGCAACAGAGCGAGACTCCGTCTCAAAAAAA
>NW_012122043.1:3721483-3731442 GCF_000951035.1 Colobus angolensis palliatus
AAGCTGAGATCGCGCCACTGCACTCCAGCCTGGGCAACAGAGCGAGACTCCGTCTCAAAAAAAAAAAAAAAAAGGCTACGACAACTGACTTGAATTTCTCAAACTGAAATGACTGACTCTTCCCTGGACATGGCTACACGAAGAAGGAAAAAATACTGAAGAAACTACTAAAGGGACTAGACACAAATATATTTATCTAATAGGAAACAGTTTCGATCCTAGAATATATTCTATCTCACTTTTGATTATATAATAAAATACATGCTTTAGGAAAAAATTACTAGTAATTCTTAACTCTAACTTTTGTTCAAATTTCTTCATCTTTGCTGAAATGAAATCTCTAAAGTCCATTCTAGCCATAGAGTTTTAGGATTCTGTAATCCTTTTTAAAGGGTATCACGCCAGGCATCGTGGCTCACGCCTGTAATCCCAGCACTTTGGGAGGCTAAGGCAGGCAGATCACAAGGTCAGGAGTTCGAGATCAGCCTGGCCAACAAGGTAAAATGTATTTTTTTTTAAATAAAAAAAAAAAAATTAGCCAGGTAGGGTGGCATGTGTCTGTAATCCCAGCTACTCCAGAGGCTGAGGGAGGAGAATTGCTTAAACCCAGGAGGTGGAGGTTGCAGTAAGCCAAGATGATTCCACTGCACCCCAGCCTGGGAAACAGAGCAAGAATACATATATAGATATTTATATGTACACATCTATATCTATTGTGTACATACACACACACACACATACATGTATCAGGTTGATTCTGGACAGATTAGAAAAGGGGAAACCAGAGTAGCAAACAAGTGTAAAACAGAACGAAAGATCAGAGGCAACTGTTGTTAGCAGTAGGTGGAGGCAGCATACAAGTGAGAGCCCTGAAACAAGGGACACTCGGGAGGCCAGCCCACCAGTGCCCCAGCTCTTGTGTGGGGATGACAGCCTGATCAGGGCACAGAGCTGAGTTTACATGGAGCATGAAGGTGCCACTGAGTCAAGGAGGATGCATCCAGATAGGGGGCCCTGCAAGACCACAGCTGAATCAGAGAACAAGCCAGTGGACCAAATGCAGTAGAAAACTAACAAATAGTCAACGCCAAAGATGGCAGGAAATGAGCAAAAGAGGAACAAAAAACATAAGGGGAGATAAACAAAGAGCAAGACGACAGACTTAAGCCTACCTATATCAACAACTGCACTAAATGTAAACGAACTAAATTAGAACACCATGCAAAGAATAACAACAGGAATTCACAAAAAGAGAGATGCAACTAGCACAAACAAAAAGTTATTCACCTTAATTTGCAACATGAAAAGTAATAAAACGGGTTTAGCTCCTAGCAAGGAATCTAAAAACAAGATGTCCAGTGTTTGCTAGAATATGAGGAAATGAACACATTCAGGTATGGGACAGAAAGATGTTGACAATCTGGACAACCCAAGATTCTACTTCTGAGATTTACCCTTAGGAGATGTTAGAGAGGTGCCCAAAAATACGTGGGCAAGATTTTTCATCTCAGCATTTCTAATTATAGCAAAAGCCTGTACCCACACCAGCAGCGAAGTCAGCAGGGACCTAGGGAAACGCCACGGTGTATCCATGCAGTGGGACAGTGAGCATTCACCTGTTGGATGGTGACTGACAGACTCAATGCAGATTGTTCATTCATAGGTAGTTTCCAAAGGCCTATGCTGGACAGCACCATTATGTGCAGCCACACACTCACAGGCACCTACTGAGCACCACTGCCCTTGGGACTCTCACAATCTAGTCACAAGAGAGAACAGCAAGTTTGATTCAAGTTGCCAACGAGACACCAAGGAGATGGGGGAATGGAAGAGAAGCCCCACACAGCCTGGGTGGTAGGAGACTGCCTGGAGGGCAGGTGGGCCTATAGTGGGTGAGTATTCCAGAGAAAGGGCAGAGCTGGCTGCAGACTTCCTCGGAGGTGAAAACCACCAGGAGGTTCCAGAAGCCAAGAGGCTGGAGGCAGTGTGCAGAGACAGGTAGGGAGGAGGCTGGAGCCTGAGAGTGGTGAGGATTTCGGACTTGATCCCACGGGCAATAAAAAGTCAGCAAAGGGATTTCAGCAGCACAGAAACCTAGTGAGATGAGAGTTTTAATAAAAACACTTTCTTCCAACTTGGGGGAGAGAGAGAGGAGGCAAGGAGGCTCTTGTGACCAACTGTCCAGGGAACCGATGGAGGCAGGAGAAGGAGGCAGCAGGACTGGAGAGAAGCTTTATGAGACATAGAGGGTCAGGGAAAGAGGGCTGGGACTCTCTTGAGCAACCTGGGGGACAGTGATGCCCTATGCTGAGCCAGCAAAGGAAGTCTGTCTGGGAGGAAGCTGGTGACACTCGACTGTAAGCTGCTGAGACTCAGACATCTATGCGGTGCCAAGGGAAGACGTGCAGCTCCCAGGAAAAGGCCTGCCTGGAGGCAGACATGCACATGTCCTCCACCCCAGCTCAGCCTCCCCGACCTGCTGATCTGAACACACCATTTCACCACCTCCAGATGCAAATGACAACTTGAGCAGGTATATAAAGTTCCTCTGTTGCAATGTTTCCTTTACAACCATGAATTTTTTCTGGATTCTTTCAACATTTAATGTTGCAAAACTTTGTGGCCAATCTGATTTTTGTCCTTTTATCAGCTTTTTTGGCTGGGTCCTTTGTAGCACTCTTTTCTTATCCTTGACAGCCAACGATTTCACCAGGATGTGTCTCAGTATCATATTGGTACTTTTTAGCTGACACTCAGGGAGTGCCTTCCTGTCTGCATACTTAGGTCTTCCGTGCAGGAGAACCGCCATGGCATCTGTTTCACCTGTTCTCGTATCCTCCTTATGAATGCCATCCGTCACACCCAGGCGCTCTGTCCCCTTTCTGTCATCTCCTCTCTCACATGTCCCCATGGCTTTGGTGCTTCCTCCTTCATATCCTGGGAAGGCTTCTCAAGTTTGCCCCAAACATCACTGGTTGCTTATTCTGTTGTGTCGATTCTGCTTCTTTATGGCTTCAGGTAAATACTTTGTTCCTATGATCACATCCGTGTGCCTCCGTGACAATCCCTCCTTGACTCAGCATGCTCCTCTTGCCCATCTGTGGCTTCCTACCTGCTAGCCCCTTTCCTTCTCAGCCTGTCTTCATGTCATTTTTTTGTTTTTTGCTTAATCATTGGCATTTTTTAAATTTGTAGAGCATGACACACATACTTACAGAAGTATAACACCCCATGCCCACAAGGAGCTTTCCTCAAAGGTCCCCGTCAGTTCTGCTTATAGACGGCAGGAGGGGCACCCACACATGGGGTGCTTCATGAACCCTCTCTCTGCTCACAACCTGGAACAGTGGTGCAAATGAACGCTTATACCCATATTTGAGGATCCCATCAGGGACAAGTGCAGGGCGGTGGCCCATTAGGGTGGTGTCTACCAGGGAACTTCCGTCCATCTCTCTTCAGTGACTGGAGGAGCCCCTGGCCAGCATCCTTCCACACAGTGCTGCTCGCAGGCACAGGAACGGCCCCCACCTTCCCGGCTTCCAGCGTGGTACCAAGCCTGCCTGAACCTGGGAGCTCCTCAGGGCCCACTTCCAAATGCCACTGAGCCACAGCAGGGAGAAAGAAGGAAAGAGCACCCCACCCCTACCCATGCCTATGGCCTTCCAAGGGTGTCAGTGGGGTTCAGGGGGCCCTACAGGCCTTCTCCATCCAGCCCCATCTGCAAGTCCCAAAGAAACTTTTTAAAGTTTCTGGAATGTGGGTGCAACCCTCTCTGGTTTTGCCCCATTTTTATGCCCCATTCATTTCACTGGGATTCTGAGAGGGGGAAGATAAACTTGGGTTCAAGCTACCCTAGCTGACCCAGGAGTTCCATGGAAACAGAATTCTGAAAAACAAACAAACAAACAAACAAAAAAACCCCAAGCATCCTACCCAAGTTCCGTCATTGTGGCAAGAAAAATAGCTGCTCTTCTGTAAACAGCACAGATGAAGCCCTTTGAGAGTATCCTCAGGAAACCAAAACAAATGAGTCAGACTCAACAGAGATCTGGAAAAACTGGTTTCAAGCACTCAAAAGAACTTAAGTCTCTATGGAAGACATTCCCAGGAAGGATCCTTGCTCTCCATCCTTGTTTTGTGGCTACAGCACTCACATTTAAACGTGGACTCACGCACCTTCATGGAAATGAAGGTTACTGACATGCTTTTACCTCATTTTCTTGCATTCTTCTAATCTCTTTACAATAGTGTTTCTGTTATTTTGATTTTTCAGGAGTTCAAAGACTAAAAGGAGTGATGCAGGCATTTCCTTTAAAATACTGTTGGGATCATCTCACCTTGGGGCTGGGGGTGAATCATGGGTAACTGAGGCTGCTCAGGGTGAGGCTGGGCTCAGGAAGAACAGGATCTGCTTCTTCCACAACAGCCTGGAAACAAGCCCCCAAGTCCAGACACATGCTCGAGAAAAAGATGCTGTGAGTGGCCAGGCCAGGCCACTGGGCCAGGCAGCAGTGCGTGTTTCCTATCGGTTAGGGGGATACTGCAAGATTTGCTTCAATTGCAGAGCTTCCTGTTCAAATTAGCCAAATTCAAGAAGACACTCCCACCATTCCCTTCTCGTGCATGAAGACACCATATTTTCCGGATCAGCCGTTGTGCATAAGAACCAAAGGGTCCACCCAGGTAAGCAGCTTCTCCACCTGGTTCCTTGGCTCGGAGAGGCCCTCTGAGAAGCTGGAAGGCACCATAGGGATCCAGCTGCACACAAAGTAACCTGGGGAGCAATTTTACCCAGTGCCAGCACCTGCCCAGAGACAGACTCTAATTGAGAGGGGAGGGGCCTGGGCACCAGCATTTCAGAAACACTCTCTGGATGGTTCTAATATGTATACGTCTCTGAGCAGATGAACCTCTAAGCAAATTTCAAAGGACATAAAGTTGTAAAGTTCACTTTCTCTACATTTTAGAATCCTTTTCCATGTCATAGGCAACAGCAGCAAAAGAATCTAAGTTCAAAAATAGACTTTAAAATTGTCTTTCACCATCAATGCTGGAAATGGCCAGTGAGGGGATTATTCAATTACTTTGTTTTTTATTTCCATCTCTGTACTAACTAATTGGATTTGCTATTTTAAATGTCTTACTAAAATATTAATCATTTTCTACTGAGCCTATTGCTACAGTATTTCCTTATCATTCTGGCTCCAGTGTTATTATTATATATTTTGTCTTCTAAATTATTAACATATTTAATCACTCCAAAAATACCAACTATACAAGGCAGTTACTGGGCAACATGAGACCCACTGAACTGAATGGCTGGCATGTGAGTTGGGAAGGAAACCATCGTGTAAACCTGCAGCAGGAAGTGGGCACGAAGTCAGAGGTCCTCAGCAGAAAACAAGTGTCACAGAATTAATTATGAATAGAAGTGAGTCTAAGGACTGGATGAGCAAAGGAAAATTCACATACAAGAAGCTCAGGTTCCAAATACCCAAGCAATGGCACCACGCTGCCACCTTCACTCGAGCAGGTGTCTGTGGCTGCCAAGGCAGACAGAATGAGGAGTTCTGCTGAAGCTGGCACTCCTCACTCTTCCCTCCACCAGCATCCTGACAGCCAGTGGCACAGTCTCAGTCAGTCGCACAGTCTCAGTCAGTGACCAATGCCGTGAGGATAGCAGAGCAAGGGTCAGAGATGGTGAGTGTGCAGCTGAGGCCCCACGCAGCTGGGTGGACAGGAAAGGCCTCTCTGAAGAGGAGACTCACAGGCAGGGACTTGAATGTGGTGGGGGCTGCCGGGCCCGAGAGACCGGCAACCTCCAGGTAACTCTGGACTGCAAGAAAACAGGCCCCCAGTGATGCATGGACGACCAAAGAGTAAGTGGACAGGAAACAAGGAGAACAAGTCTGGGGTTCCGCTGAGCACCTGCCACAGGGCAGCTGCATCAGCATCGATGCCAGGCTGCCTGAGGTGGGGACCGAAGGCTGAGTCACACGGAGAGCACCAAAGAAGGACCAAACCCTCCAGGGCCTTTCTACTCCTGACCTACCTCCCCCGAAGGCAAGAGCAGAAGCAATCTGGTACTAGTCAGCAATGACCAACTACAAAATTGCTTGAGTGCCTCACGGTACTGGGTTTGCAAGTGTCTGGTGAGTAAGGAACTTCCGACCAAGCAGCCTGGGGTCTGTGGGGGTTCCAGCTTCAGACCAGACTGGGGAGAAAGTGCCCATCCTCAAGGTTTCCTTAACCCAGATCACCCATCAGACTTAAACCGTTCTAGGGCCCAGGAAAAAACACAGGGTCCCAAATTAATTTTATAAAATGGACATAACCTTGATTCTAAAACCTAAACACACACACACACACACACACACACACACGCTCGCTCGCTCGCTCTCTCTCTAACTCCAGGCCAATTCCACTTTAATATAGAGATGAAGTTCCATTTTTTAATGTCAGCAAATTAGATATAGTTTTATATTGGGTAAATAATAGATGATGGCCAGGCAAAGGTTACTTGAGGAGTGTAAGAACTGTTCAACATTAGGAATTCTATTAATATAGGAACATCTCAACAGCTGCCAAAAAGACAGTGGTTAACCTTGTCATTCGTTTCTGACTGAATGCCGAGAACAGTGCTAGTGCCAGATGGCTGGTGGATGAATGAATGCTAACTTCTAAAACACGGTAATTTATAGTCATAAAACAAGTTTCTATTAGATTCTTAAAAGGCTAAATAAAAACTAGCAACTTAGGTGTCCAACTTAATAAATTTAAAAAGAAAAATAGTAGAGAAAGAAGAAAATTAAATAAAACTGGAGATATCAATGAAAAGAAAAACAAAGATTAAAAAAAGAACAACAAAGCCAAAAGCCAGTGGTTTAGACAGACAGACAAACTTCTGGAAAAATATATATTTTTTAAAATGCGTAAGTAGGCCGGGTGCGGTGGCTCAAGCCTGTAATCCCAGCACTTTGGGAGGCCGAGACGGGCAGATCACGAGGTCAGGAGATCGAGACCATCCTGGCTATCACGGTGAAACCCCATCTCTACTAAAAATACAAAAACTAGCCGGGCAAGGTGGCGGGCGCCTGTAGTCCCAGCTACTCGGGAGGCTGAGGCAGGAGAATGGCGTACCCAGGAGGCGGAGCTTGCAATGAGCTGAGATTTGGCCACTGCACTCCAGTCCGGGCGACAGAGCAAGACTCTGCCTCAAAAAAAAAAAAAAAAAAAAAAAGCGTAAGTAATATTGGTTAAAAAAAAAAATACTAAACTATATCCAGAGCAAATATTAACGAGTTCTAGCAAGAGTTTTTTTCCAATAAGCTTGAAAATTTTCAAAAAACTGATAGTCAAAATGGACTCAAAAACACATTTTTAAAATCCTGAATACTCTCATAATTAATACAAAAATGAAAACAATGGTTTACGTATTTCCCACAAAGAAACACCAAGCTCAGGTGGTTTTACATGTGAAACTGTCAAACTGTCAAGAAATATATTCCAATCACATACAATCTCTTCCAGAACAGATAAAAACAAAAAACATTCTCAATTCATTCTTGACCTTGGTACTAAAAAAATATAAGGATCATACAAGAAAAACAAAATTATGGGTCCATTTCATTCATGAATATAAATGGAAAAATACTAATTAGCAACACTGGATTAAAAATAATAATCATATGCCATAACAATGCTGAATTTATCCCAGGAATGGAAGGACTGCTTCATATTAGAAAAGCTACAAATGTCATACAGTGAATTAAGGAATATGATAGAATCATCTCAATCGACCCAGAAAAAGCATTTAGTAAAATTTAACACTCATTAATAACCAAGCCCCACAGTGGAGGGAAAATCCACAAAAACTTAGCCAGGCACAGTGGTACTCGCCTGCAGTCCCAGCTACTTGGGAGGTAGAAGGATCACCTGAACCTAGGAAGGCAAGGCAGCAGTGAGCCGTGATTGCACCACTGCACTCTAGCCTGGGTGACAGGGAGACCCTGTCTCAAAAAAAAAATCAGGAAGGAAGGAAACAAGGTTACCCACAATGACCATTACTATTCCTATTCTAGCAGAGAGACTAGCCACAGAAATGCAACAGTAAGAGGGAATAAATACCTAAGACTGGAAAGAAGGAAATGAAGCCATCAGGACTTTCAGATGTCACAGACAATGGTGTGGAGCTCGGGCTAAAGGCATGGACTCTGGGTGCAATTGCCTGGGCTAGAATCCCGCCTCTGCCACTCACCACTCATATGGCCCCAGATACATTCCTTAACCTCCGGATGTTCCAGTTTCAAAACGGGTAACAACAGTGCCCTAATCTCACTATGACCTATCTTATTAGCTACCTTAGAACACAGCCTGCACACCAGGCGCTATTAGGTGTCTGCTGCTACTACAGCAAAGAAAACACAAAAGACCCAACAGACATATGTTTAAAGCAAACAGTTTTAAATGAAGCTGGTTATAAGTCAACAGCACTACTATCTACCAGCAACCAACAACTAGAAAACAATTTTAAATAAATATTCAGTACTTATAATAGCAGATAAACTATAAATATCCACATATAAATCTAACAAAAGATATGAACAACCTTAACAAATAAAATTATAAACATTCACTAAAAGACTTTAAAGCAAGTCTAACTAAATGGAGAGATAGTTTTGTTCATAAATACTCCAACTGAAATCCCAAGAAGGTTTTTCACGGCACTCAATAAGCAGGTTACAATACGTAGATGGAAGTGGACAGGATCAATAATTGCCAAAACATAGCTGAAGAGGAATAAGAAGGCAGGGGCTTTGTCACCAGACACGAGGCCTTGTTATGGAGCTACAGTCGTTACAGCAGGGTGGTATCAGCGTAGGCCAGTGGAACAGTATAAACTAGAGCCTGTGGGCTGGCGCACCACCTGGATTTCTGTACAGCCCATGAGCTAAGAATGATTTTTATATTTGTAAATAGTGGAAAAACCCTGTTAAAGGGTAATATTTTGTGGCACATGAAAGTTAAACAAAACTCACGTTTCAGTGTCCATAAATAAATAAAGCCCTACTGGAAACCAGCCACATTCATTCATTTATATATTGTCTGTGGTTGCTTTTACACACAATAACAAAGTTGAGTAGTGGCAACAGAGATTACATGGTTCTCACGGCTGAAAATATTTACTACCTGACCTTTTACAGAAAAAGTTTGCTAACCTCTGAGGCAGAGAACACAGACAGAGTCCCACGCATATGGAACTTTCATATTCAGTAGAGACAGCATTGCAGATCAATGTGGAAAGGAGGAAAAAATGGTTATTCATATGAGGAGAGAAAAAAGAAACTACATTTCTGTCCCACAGAATACAGGAAAATCAACTCCAGGTGGATTAAGCATGTACATGTCAAAAGAAAGCTTTACTTTTTCAAAAAGAATAAATATCTTTCTGACCTTGGAATAGAGAAGGATTTCTTAATCGACTCGTAAAAAGCGTTAACCATAAGAGAAAAGATTGAGAAATTTGATTAAAATTAAAAATGCCTTAAAAATGTCATTGAAAGACACCATAAAGAAAGTGAAGATGAACTCAGCTCTGAACCAAGCGGACCTAATAGACATCTACAGAATTCTACACCCCAAATCAACAGAATATACATTCTTCTCAGCACCACATCCTATTTATTCTAAAATTGACCACATAATTGGTAGTAAAACACTCCTCAGCAAATGTAAAAGAACAGAAATCACAACAAGCTGTCTCTCAAACCACAGTGCAATCAAATTAGAACTCAGGATTAAGAAACTCCCTCAAAACCGCACAACTACATGGAAACCGAACAACCTGCTCCTGAATGACTGGTGGGTGAATAACGAAATGAAAGCAGAAATAAAGATGTTCTTTGAAACCAATGAGAACAAAGACACAACGTACCAGAATCTCTGGGACACATTTAAAG
>NW_012122043.1:3731492-3733808 GCF_000951035.1 Colobus angolensis palliatus
CGAAATGAAAGCAGAAATAAAGATGTTCTTTGAAACCAATGAGAACAAAGACACAACGTACCAGAATCTCTGGGACACATTTAAAGCAGTGTGTAGAGCGAAATTTATAGCACTAAGTGCCCACAAAAGAAAGCAGGAAAGATCTAAAATCAACACCCTAACATCACAATTAAAAGAACGAGAGAAGCAAGAGCAAACAAATTCAAAAGCTAGAAGAAGGCAAGAAATAATCAAGACCAGAGAAGAACTGAAGGAGATAGAGACACAAAAAAACTTTCAAAAAAATCAATGAATCCAGGAGCTGGTTTTTTGAAAAGATCAACAAAATTGATAGATGGCTAGCAAGACTAATAAAGAAAAAAAGAGAGAAGAATCAAATAGACGCAATAAAAAATGATAAAGGAGGTATTACCACCAATTCCACAGAAATACAAACTACCATCAGAGAATACCATAAACACCTCTGTGCAAATAAACTAGAAAATCTAGAAGAAATAGATAAATTCCTGCACACATACTCCCCCCCAGACTAAACCAGGAAGAAGTTGAATCCCTGAATAGACCAATAACAGGCTCTGAAATTGAGGCAATAAGTAATAGCCTGCCAATCAAAAGAAGTCCAGGACCAGACAGATTCACAGCCAAATTCTACCAGAGGTACAAAGAGGAGCTGGTACCATTCCTTCTGAAATTATTCCAATCAACAGAAAAAGGCAGAATCCTCCCTAACTCATTTTATGAGGCCAACATCATCCTGATACCAAAGCCTGGTAGAGATACAACAAAAAAAGAGAACTTTAGACCAATATCACTGATGAACATCGATGCAAAAATCCTCAATAAAATACTGGCAAACCGAATCCAGCAGCACATCAAAAAGCTTATCCACCACGATCAAGCGTGCTTCAACCCTGGGATGCAAGGCTGCTTCAACATATGCAAATCAATAAACGTAATCCATCATATAAACAGAACCAAAGACAAAAACCACGTGATTATCTCAATAGATGCAGAAAAGACCTTCGACAAAATTCAACAGCCCTTCATGCTAAAAACTCTCGGTAAACTAGGGATTGATGGAACGTATTTCAAAATAATAAGAGCTATTTATGACAAACCCACAGCCAATATCATACTGAATGGGCAAAAACTGGAAGCATTCCCTTTGAAAACCGGCACAAGACAAAGATGCCCTCTCTCACCACTCCTATTCAACATAATGTTGGAAGTTCTGGCCAGGGCAATCAGGCAAGAGAAAGAAATAAAGGGTATTCAATTAGGAAATGAGGAAGTCAAATTGTCCCTGTTTGCAGATGACATGATGGTATATTTAGAAAACCCCATCGTCTCAGCCCAAAATCTCAAGCTGATAAGCAAGTTCAGCAAAGTGTCAGGATACAAAATCAATGTGAAAAAATCAGAAGAATTCCTATACACCATTAACAGACAAACAGCCAAATCATGAGTGAACTTCCACTCACAATTGCTACAAAGAGAATAAAATACCTAGGAATCCAACTTATAAGGGATGTGAAGGACCTCTTCAAGGAGAACTACAAACCACTGCTCAACTAAACAAAAGAAGACACAAACAAATGGAAGAACATTCCATGCTCATGGGTAGGAATAATCAACTTCATGAAAATGGCCATACTGCCAAAAGTAATTTATAGATTCAATGCCATCCCCATCAAGCTACTAATGACTTTCTTCACAGAATTGGAAAAAACTAAAGTTCATATGGAACCAAAAAAGAGCCCACACTGCCAAGACAATCCTAAGCAAAAAGAACAAAGCTGGAGGTATCACGCTACCTGACTTCAAACTATACTACAAGGCTACAGTAACCAAAACAGCATGGTACTGGTATCAAAACAGACATGTAGACCAATGGAACAGAACAGAGACCTCAGAAATAACACCACACATCTACAACCATTTGATCTTTGACAAACCTGACAAAGACAAGAAATGGGGAAAGGATTCCCTATTTAGTAAATGGTGCTGGGAAAACTGGCTAGCCATATGTAGAAAGCTGAAACTGGATCCCTTCCTTATACCATATACAAAAATTAATTCAAGATGGATTAAAGACTTAAATGTTAGACCTAAAACCCTAAAACCCTAGAAGAAAACCTAGGCAATACCATTCAGGACATAGGCATGGGCAAAGACTTCATGACTAAAACACCAAAGCAATGGCAACAAAAGCCAAAATAGACAAATGGGATCTAATTAAACTAACGAGCTTCTGCACAGCAAAAGAAACTACCATCAGAGTGAACAGGCAACCTACAGAATGGGAGAAAATTTTTG
>NW_012122043.1:3733868-3782744 GCF_000951035.1 Colobus angolensis palliatus
AAATTTTTGCAATCTACATATCAGACAAAGGGCTAATACTCAGAATCTACAAAGAACTCAAACAAATTCACAAGAAAAAAACAAAACAACCCCATCAAAAGTGGGCAAAGGATATGAACAGACACTTCTCAAAAGAAGACATCAATGCAGCCAACAGACACGTGAAAAAATGCTCATCATCACTGGTCATCAGAGATATGCAAACCAAAACCACAATGAGATACCATCTCACATCCATCAGTTACAATGGCAATCATTAAAAAGTCAGGAAACAACAGATGCTGGAGAGGATGTGGAGAAATAGTAACGCTTTTACACTGTTGGTGGGAATGTAAATTCAACCATTGTGGAAGACAGTGTGGCAATTCCTCAAGGATCTAGAACTAGAATTACCATTTGACCCAGCAATCTCATTACTGGGTATATACCCAAAGGATTGCAAATCATTCTACGATAAAGACACATGCACACGTATGTTTATTGTGGCACTATTCACAATAGCAAAGGCTTGGAACCAACCCAAATATCCATCAATGATAGACTGGATTAAGAAAATGTGGAACATATACACCATGGAATACTATGCAGCCATAAAAAAGGATGAGTTTGTGTCCTTTGTAGGGACGTGGACGAAGCTGGAAACCATCATTCTATGCAAACTATCACAAGGACACAAAACCAAACACCACATGTTCTCACTTATAAGTGGGAGTTGAACAATGAGAACACATGGACACAGGATGGGGAACATCACACACCGGGGCCTGTCGGGGGTAGGAGGGAGGGGGAGGGATAGCATTAGGAGAAATACCTAATGTAAATGACGAGTTGATGGGTGCAGCAAACCAACATGGCACATGTATACATATGTAACAAACCTGCATGTTGTGCATATGTACCCTAGAACTTAAAATATAATAAAAAAGAAAAAGAAAATGGAGAAAAAAACTTTTAAATGAATGTGATTTTAATGTGATTTTACTTCCCTTGACTCCCTCAACCCTACCATCTATTATTATTATGTTATTCTTCCACAAAACTATTTTTTCAAGAACTAGTTTAGGGATTTTGCGTTCAATTCTGTAGTTATACTCAATTCTATATGCTTAATCAGTTTCAATAATCAATTTTAATTCATTTCACCTATACCAATGCTGCCCAATAGAAATATACAAGCCATATATGTAATTTAACATTTTCTACTAGTTTTACTTTAAAAGTAAAAAGAAACAGGTGAAATTAGTTTCAATAAATTTTATTTAATGTGATATATACAAAATCGTTTCAACATGCAATCAATATGAAAATTTCTAAAGAGATAGTTTGTATTCTTCTTTTCCAATATCATATTTGAAATCTGGTGTGTGTTTTATACTTAGAATACATTTCAGTTGGGATTTATCAGTTTTCCAGTACCCCCACCACATGGGCGAGTGGTCACTGTGCTGGTCACCCCAGACCCACACTCGGCCTTTCCTGAGGCTTGGGTTTGGGGCTTCATTTTGATGTTTGCTTGTCGATTTCTTAGTTATCTAGATATCTCTATTTTCTAAGCAATTTTTCCCCAGGAAGAATACAAGAACAATCTTTTTTTGAGCTCTTGCATTATCTGGATGTGTCTTCCACTGTTTTTCCGTATGAAATGACAGTCTAGCTAAATAGTAAGAATCTGGGGTCAGTTTCTTTCTCTCCAAATGTTGAAGCAACTGTTCCTTTTTCTTCTGGCATTTAGGGCCACAGAGAAGTCTACAGCAAATCTGACTATGGTTCTTTTCAAAAGAAGCTATTTTTTCTTGATGTACAATATACTTGTAGGATTGTTTTTGGTTGTTGCCAAAGAAAAAAAAAACCACCTGATCTCAAGAATACTGCTAATATTGTGAGTTCCCTTTTTACTTGGCACATGAAAGCCCTTTTCCAGTGCAGACTCATAGAAGGTCAAGCTTCATGCTCTTTACGAAAAGTACCAAAGCACCTCTAAAAAACATACTTTCAAAGTTGCATTAACTGAGATCAGAAAGCTAGTTAACTTCATTCTTATCACACTTTACTTAGAAATCTATATTACTGTCCAAATGACAAATGTCCCAATTGTGGCAGAAAACCACATTACAAGGGAACCATGCCCGCTCCCTAGCTCAGAGCCTCATGATGGGCTTAAAGCACCCCCTGGTGTTCGCATGGGGCTTACCGGAGGCTACAGCATGAAAAATGTCCATAATCCCCCTAAATGCACATAGCTTCGTTTTTCACCTCTGGCAAGTGCTTCCCCACATTTTAACATTCATTCCCTTCCACTTCCTCCTTTCTCTTCTAACTTCTGTTCAACAGACAATGAAATTCATCTCTTCAACAGTTGATGACATGCACTTACGTCCACTGCTATGCTAGCCACAAGAGGGAGGCGACAGGCACTGATCTTCACCTTATGAGATGCCCATTCCAGGGGGAAGTCAGTAACTGATCTTCCCTCCTGAGCCATTTGGTCCTGAAGCCACGAAATGGGCAATGCCAGGGAAGCACGTGCACTGGGCTGGGGGTGGGAGGGCCCAGGGTAGGGAGAATGGAGGCAGCAGCTCAGCGCAGGAGGAAGAGGGCACCCACAGGGCCAAGGAGGCCAGGTCAGGAGGGCATAGACATGTGCACATACACATGTGTACACACATACATAGACATGCACAGACACATATATCACAGACACAGGCATGCACATACGCACATGCACACATGCATGCACACATATACACGTATTCACTCAGACACGCACACATACGCATACACACAGACATGCACAATACAGACATATACATACACACACGCACACAGACATTCACATAGACATGCACACATACACATGTATACACATGCACACTTACACACATACACATTCACATATATACACACATACATACAGACACGCACACACGCATATATAACAAAGACAGACATATACATTCTTCCCCTCTAGCTCTGCTGAGACAACTTGAGAGCTGAACCTCCAAAAGCGCAAACACTCCATTCTCCTGGGGAAATGACTGATTCTGGGGCTAGAGCAGGGAAAGAACAGGATGAGCCCTAAAGCAAGGAACAGCTCTAAGAATGCTGGGCACAGGCTGAAAGGACACAAAGCCAGCTTGAAGGAGCTCTCCAGAGCCAAATCTGAGGCCATCTGCGCATGAAAATCATGACAGTAAGAGATTACCGCCCACAGAGTCCAAATGGAAGGCACGAGCCCACAATGATACAAACGAGTGATTAAATTTAGTGAAGCACAGGGTACTTAGATTGTACAAAGTACTTCCTCCAAGATGCTAGTAATTACAAAGAGCTAAGGAGCAGCTTGACAGCAGAGAAGCTGGCAGAGAAGCCACAGAGAGTGTCTGCAGTCAGGAACAATCCGAAACCCCGAACCACTCAGCAGGACAGAGGAAGGGCAGCACAGCCTCGTTTCTGGAAGGTTTCGGCCCAGAATGCAAAGTCTGACTCTGATCACAAGGAAACATCACACAAATCCAAACGGAGGGCCAGTCAGGAAAAGAGCTGTATGTTCAAAACTATCAAGGCCAAATCAAGGGAAGAGCACAGACTGTTTGAGACTGAAAGAAACTTACAAAACACCTAATTCATTCTGGACTGGATGCTTCTGCGACAAAAAGAAGCAGAGCCAAAAAGTTCCCGCATGGAAGACAGTGGAACACACTCCACTTGTAATATCACTATAATTAATCTCTGAAGGATCTGAACTTCCCAAAAGTGTCTTTCACAACTGAATGTTTTGCCTGCTTCTAAACCCGGTTTTCTTAGAAAGCTGATTTTAAAATTGTTACAAAATATATTTAATTGCTTGGTTTGGTTATTACTATTAAAATAACACCATTATTTTCTATCATTTTTTACTGTAAATGAACTTTACTTGTAGTACAATAAAAGCTTTGTTAAGCTACCTAGAAACCTAGTCAGAACCAAAATTACTAATAAACAGAAATTACTCCCAAGTTTTAAAAACTAACATGGTGTGTCATATAAGAGTATAGATACAGTGTATTTTATTTACAAAGTATTTATTAATGGCCAGGCACAATGGCTCACACTTATAATTCCAGCACTCTGAGAGGCCGAGGCGGGTGGATCACCTGAGGTCAGGAGCTTGAGACCAGCCTGGCCAACATGGTGAAACTCTGTCTCTACTAAAAATACAAAAAAAAAATTAGCTGGACATGGTGGCAGGCGCCTGTAATCTCAGCTACTGGGGAGGTTGAGGCAGGAGAATCACCTGAACCTGGGAGGCAGAGGTTGCAGTGAGCCGAGATCACGCCATTGCACTCCAGCCTGAGTAACAAGAGTAAAACTCTATCTCAAAAAAAAAAAAATATATATATATATATATATACACATATATATAAATAACAATGTCTAAAATACATGTATTTCTACTTTATTTTCATTTTTTTCTTTAAGGGATTTAAGAATATTCCTGAAAATATAAAACTTACATAGAGCAAAGCCTGATATAACACAAGTCCTTCACTAAGTGAGTGTCAGTCCTGCTCTGTGACAAGTATTATAAGTATTATCAAGAGGCTTTATTAGTCTGAAAGGGGTCACATCTGGGGATGGAGGAAGTCTACTGGCCAGAAGAAACCGTATGGAGATTTCAATCAGAAAAACCTGAATAATACTCCAATATGAAAAATTATATATGCATCACTGCTATAAATAGGAAATCGAAGCATTTAATGCCAAGAATTTTAGTTTTTCTTTATTCTAAAATATCCCCTATAATCCATGCCCTGGAGAAAAGTAATAAAGTTGTGCCATTGTTTCGTCCATTTCAACCCTCCTGAGCCTGCTTTACCCATATTAAATTAAAAACTCAATAAAACCTAATTCATTCAGCCAAGTCCTGTTCCTCTAGTGATAGCTCTTCACTAGAAGCTGCTTTTCAGGTCAGAAACAGACAGCAAGGAATAATAGATGGGAACTAGAAAAATACACGTGTTTCTCACAACAGTTAGCACAAGTGAATATGTTTTGGAAAAGACAAAAATAGTAACTAAGACTTTTTAAAAACATAAATTTCTTTTTTTTTTTCAAAGGGAAGCTGAAGAAATATGGAATTTAAGGATTAAAATAATCCTAGAAATAAGTCACTCCAAATAAAGCCAAAAGAAGCTCAACGCACCCACCCCGCACCGAGACAGGGAGGCACACACTCCAGGCCTGGGGCGTGCTGGAGCCACGCGTGCTGCTCCCTCCTGTGGTCAGAACCTGTGCTTTGGGGCTGGATAAGAGTTTGGATCCAGGCTCTGGAGTGCAAGGCCTTGGGCAAGGGACTCAGACTCTCCTAAGCCTCAATTTCCTTAGCAGTGAGTTGTGGTGCTGGTGCAGGAGGCCATGCGTGGGAAGCCCTGCACAGAGAGGGCTCAGTAGTGCAGGCTCTCGGTCCCACTGCGGTCTCTCCCGTGTCCCATGATCTGAGAAAGCTCAGTCCCACGAGGAGCAAGAGCTGTCACAGCCACCGCCACATGCTAAGGGGACCCCAGCCCATACCAACGCACACCAAAGGCCCAGGCCCACTCGCTCAGCTAGGTCGTTTCTAAACCATTTCTTTCAAGGCCTAATGGCTAACAGATTTTAATAATTTCATGATGTCTCACTGGGTACCTTCTAAAGTCTTCACACCTCTTCAAACTAGTAAGATCCGCATCCTCAGTCTTCTGTTGCAGGGCGCTGAGGCTTCCCGAACTTGTGCCGCAGCCCCTTTGATTTCTCTACTTACTGCTCTCCAGATACCTCCTACACTTCTCTCCGCTGAGCTGGGGCATTGTTTAATATTTAACTGTAATCTTTATCCACTAATTTTCTTTTCTTTTTTTTTTTTTTGAGACAGAGTCTTGCTTTGTCGCCCAGGCTGGAGTGCAGTGGTGAGATCTTGGCTCACTGCAACCTCTGCCTCCCAGGTTCAAGCGATTCTCCTGCCTCAGCCTCCTGAGTAGCTGGGACTACAGACACGTGCCACCACGCCCGGCTAATTTTTTTGTATATTTAGTAGAGACGGGGTTTCACCTTGTCAGCCAGGATGATGGTCTCGATCTCCTAACCTCGTGATCTGCCCACCTCGGCCTCCCAAAGCGCTGGGATTACAGGCGTGAGCCACCGCGCCCGGCCTCCGCTAATTTTCATCCTGGGGCTAACATAACATCATTCCCTCATATATCCATCAACGTGTCACAGTGAATGTATTTAAACACCAGGGTCTACACTCCTTAGAAACTGAATTGACATCCAAAGCAGGCTGTCAAAACCAATCAAACTAAAGATTTTTTTAATGCAAAGCACAGAAAAGGGTACCAGTGAAATTAAGACCAGAAATAACCTATTAAGCCACAACTGACGAAAATCTAAAAAACCAAGGACATAATATGAATTTCAGTGACATTTTGAGTAAAAATAAAATCTTTATTGATTATATTATTCGCTGAATAATTATGAACCAGAAGATAATGGGCATATCAATTTGGAAATGTTTGTGACAATACAGCTAAACACATTTTTATAATATAGTTTTCTTAGGTCATTTATATGTGTATCTGTTTTTTTTTTTTTTTTCAGGAAAAGAACATATTGTATCCTTCTCATGAACTTTATTTGTCTATAAAGGCCTATCTCCTCCTAACCATCTTTATAAAGTTCATATACATGTAATATTTTAATGGTTCCCAAACCATTTTTGTGGTCTATAATACATCCATGGCATATGTTTATAAATATTTTAAGTGAGATAGTTGGTGTCTATGATTTTTTTTTTTTTTTTTTTTGAGACGGAGTCTTGCTCTGTCGCACAGGCTGGAGTGCAGTGGAGCAATCTCTGCTCACTGCAAGTTTCGCCTCCCAGCTTCACGCCATTCTCCTGTCTCAGCCTCCCGAGTAGCTGGGACTACAGGCGCCCACCACCACTTTGTATTTTCAGTAGAGACGGGATTTCACCGTATTAGCCAGAATGGTCTCGATCTCCTGACCTCGTGATCCACCCACCTCGGCCTCCCAAAGTGCTAGGATTACAGGTGTGAGCCACCGCGCCCAGCCAGTGCCTGATATTTTATAAGATAATGGGGTGGTAACAAATTTTATATACAAAACTTTAAATCCCCAGCCTGCATATTGGAAGATACTGCATTCAGAGATTTCATTTGGGATCATAAAACTATCACCTTATTTCTTTAAAAACAAAAACAAAACCCCTAAGACACAAACAAAAAAACCCACCATAACCCTTCATGATTAGAATCAATTTCAGTAGTTCCCAATTTAACTATTAAAGTCTTACCAACAGAGTATGTTCCTTTTTATTTTTATTTATTTATTTATTTATTTTTATTTTTATTTTATTTTTTTGAGACAGGTCTCACACTATCACCCAGGCGGGAGGGCTGTGGCGTGAGCTTGGCTCACTGCAGCCTCAAACTTGTGGGCTCAAGCCATCCTTCTGCCTCAGCCTCCTAAGAGGCTGTAAACACAGGTATGCACCACCATGTCTGATTGTTTTTAATTTTTGTAGAGATGGTGTCTCACTATGTTGCCCAGGCTGGTCTCTAACTCCTAAACTCAAGTGATCTGCTTGACTTGACCTCCCAAGTGCTAAGATTACAGACGTGAGCCACTGCGCCTGGCCCATTTTTATTTCTTTAACAACAATTTCAATGGAAACAATATTCCTAGCAAAGGAAAAATCCAATAATACTAGGACCACAGATATCCAAACTAAAAATACTGTTGTCAGGTGTAGAATTTCAGGTAAGAAGAGATTCTGAATAGCATTTTTCTGAAAGAGTTATAGTACTTGTGATGAAATTGCACCATCTACCTACCAAAAAAAGAAATATGAAGATCTATTCCCATCACGAAAGTAAAACAATTTAAGACTCAAATCCCTGACTTTCATCAACAATTTAGCTAAATACAATTTGTTATATGCTACTGATTTTAATTAAAACAACTTATTCATGATAAGGTCACTGTAAGTATCAAGAGGCATTTCAAGATACAAGAAGTTCTTATATGCCCAAATAAATGCCTCTTTAAGACACTCATCCATAATTTCCAGCAATATTTGCTTGCTCATTACAACTTTCTTTCAGAATGGCAACAAAAAACATGTATGTGGGTCAAATTCAATACATGCCCACATGTTCATCAGGACAAGATGGGCGTGACCTCTAGCAGTCCCAGAACAAGAAACAGTTTACACGATCAAGAAAGTAGAGGAGAGAGCAGTCACAAAACCTTAAAATGAAGAGAGAAGGAAATCTACAAAAAGAAGTACTCCAATAGCTACTTCAAAATAAAAAATTTAAATGAAAAGAAAAAGCATCTAAAAATCATATTTATTAATAATTAGATATAAAATGAAAAAGAGAAACAAAGGGAAGATCATGTAAAAGGATAATGAAAAATTAAGAGTGAGAAATATTTAAATACTTTAAAGTGAGTGAACAGTCTTTGAAACTGTTGGCCATTAGCCTAAAGCATCTTCATATATAAACCATTCGAAAGCATAAGAAACACTGTAATAAAATGGTTCTTTTGATGCTTTTTCAAAAACTTCTTCATAAACCTGAAGAAAGAAAAAAATGCTGGCAGGAGCTAATATCTTACTATTAACAAAGTTTATATTTCCTCTTGAAAAGACAGCAAAAAAGTCAGGATAATAAAGAAAACGCTTAAAGCAATCTGATTCACATATTTATTCTATAATGTATTATTCAAGTCCATTAGTACAATAAGAAATGGCTTTTCTTCCAACGCAACTTCAAAGACAGGCTGGAGAGAGGCCCAGATTACAAATATGCATTTCTTTACCATTGAAAAAATCCTCCAAAAAAATAAAAAATATCAAAACTAAGGAAGGGCATACCACAACTTATGTGAAAAGCAGAGAAAACACCTGCTTTGTATGTTTTAATGAGACAGAGAGAAAATAAGCAATTACTATGATAATATGTATAAATCAGTGAAGACAGATTCAGCATACATGCTTTGAGGATATATTTTTATTTTTATTTATTTTTTTTTTTGAGACACAGTCTTGCTCTGTTGCCCAGATTGGAATGCAGTGGTGTGGTCTCGGCTCACTGCAACTTCCTGCCTCAGCCTCCTGAGTAGCTGAAACTACAGGCACATGCCACCAAGTCCGGCTACTTTCTGTATTTTTAGTAGAGACGGGGTTTTACTACGTTGGCAGGCTGGTCTTGAACTCCTGACCTCATGATCTGCCCACCTCAGCCTCCCAAAGTGCTGGGATTACAGGTGTGAGCCACCACACCTGGCCTGAGGATATATTCTTACATTTGCCTCTCTGAGAAATCAACAAGGGTATGTGGAAGCCTGGACCTGAAGTATATCTAGAAGTAAGCAGCTTTGCAAGCACTTTGAAACACTTACAAAACTGACCACCAAATAGGCCACAATAAAAGTCTCATCAATTCCAAATAATCAATTTCATTACATTACATATTATCATTGAAAAGACTTTTAAAAATCTTTATGTATAAAAACTAAAAAAAGAATCCCAACTGCCCATGTTAAAATCATAACAAAGTACTTCACATTAAAATTCAAGGAATTTTTAAGATTCAATATCAAATTTAATATTCAAGGAATTTAGAAGTCAAGGATAAACCATGCTTAAAAGGAGATGTACAATCTTAAATACATGTAGGTTTAAAATGACAAAGATAAAGGATAAAGAAGCTGTGTGTGTTATTCAAGAGACTAGGAAAAGTCAATGTCCAAAGAAATTAAAAGGAAAAACAAAGAGTAGAAATTAATCAAATAAAACAAAAGTGAATATCTATAAAACTGAAAGTTGATTCTTTGCTAGAGAGTGTCTATTTTAATAGTTTTTTCAAAGTCTTACCAAGAAGTAAAAAGACACAAAATTTTGGGAAGAAAAACTAAGTATAGATAAGATATTTTAAAATCATAAAGGTTACTTCAAACATCTTTATGCCATGACTGTAAGACATGAATGAAATAAACAATTTCCTAGAGAAACATTGTGGAAGAGACAGCTGGTCGACCCTGTTTCTGATCTCCGCTTTGGCAAAGCTTCCCGCCACTGTGTGCGGCCCACATGTGAGACGTGTGCTGGGTCCAGGAACCCTCGGCCTCTAGCCAGGGAGGCAGCCTCTTCCACTTACCCATGTGCCTTGCAAGCATTACCATTTTCTGAGCATGGCAGGCACTGAGAAAATTTGACACGTTCTAGTTTGTGATAATGGAATTCCTGATTTCTGGCTATGCAAATGGATGCCTAAAATAGAGATTTCACTTCATGGTTTCCTTTGTGACTAAGTTCCAGCCAACATAATCTAAGTGGAAGTGGTGCATAGCTTTCAGTAAATATCCTGGAGGAGGAGGGCAGGCCTTCTCCTTCCTCCCTCTTCTCCCTCTTGCTGGCTGGAAGCTGAAGCTATGCTGGCCCATGAGGCACCCTGAGGAAGGAAGGTCACATCATGCTGTGGAGGAATGAAGGCGTCGGGGTCACTGCCACCTGGACGGCCACCTCCAGACTGACCCATGAGCTAAAACACTTTATACCTCATTTAAGCCACTAATGTTTTAGCTTTCTTTTGCTTGCAGGTAAATCTAAACCTAACAGATTCAAACATTAATTACCAAAATAAGCAAGAAAAAGCAGAAAAGTGGAATACAACCACTAAGGAAGCTTAGTTAAAAAAAAAAAAAAAAACATAGTTTCAAAAGACAGCTAATAACATTAAGACGGTGATACTAAGAAAAGAGTGAAAAGAGGAGGAACTAGTGAAGAACAGAGAGAAGGGGGACTGGCCTGGCAGGAGGGGTGCCAGAGGAGAGTGCTGTCCTGGAGGCCACGCCAAGGAGGCAGGGAGTGGCCAACAGCATGAAATGCTGTCGCAGGACACAGACATAACCAGCAGCTATAACAACTGAGAGGTCAGGTGACCCTGCCGAGGGCAACTTGGACAACTCAGACGAAGGTGTAGAGCCAGCGGCCTCCCTGGAATGGGGTTAGGAGAGAGTGGGAAGAGGTAGATTGTAGACAGCAAAAGATAAGCGATTATTTTAAGGCATTTTGCTACAAAGACAGGCAAGGCAATGGAGTGGAAGTTACTGGTAAAGGTCAAGTCAAGAGAAGATCAATACAATTCCAGTCAAAATCACAACAGGGTTTTTCATGGAACCACACAAACTGATCCCACAATTACATAAAGCCGTAAAGACTCACAATCAAGACAACCTGGAGAGTGGGGGAGGAGTGGAGGAACATTGTGAAAGGCTTTCCCAGGGATAAAACCATAGTGCTGAAACAAGGAGAGCCCAGAAACACCCGGGCTCCCTAGCGGGGTGGGGGTACAAAGGCAGGGTGCGGAGGCCTAGGCTGGCAACCACACAGCAGAAAATCACACTTCCAGACCACGCAGAGATCTAGACATGAAAAAGAAAACTAAAGACTAGCTTCACAACCAGGATAGGACAGCTTTTTCAGACAAAATCAAAAATAAAGTATAACTTCACCTTAAACTCTTGGCCAAAACAAAAAGAAAAAATAAATAAATAATGTATAAAGAAAAAGGCTGTTTAAATTTTACATCAAAATAGAAACGTTTGGCCAGGTGCAGTGGCTCACTTTGGGAGGCCAAGGCAGAAGGATCGTTTGAGCCTGGGAGATCAAGAGCAGCCTGGGTAACATGGAAAAACCCTCCTACAAAAAATACAAAAATTAGCCAGATGTGGTAGCGTATGCCTGTAGTCCCAGCTACTTGGGAGACTGAGGTGGGAGGATCACTTGAGTCTGGGAGGCAAAGGTTGCAGTGAGCTGAGATTCAGACCACTGCACTCCAGTCTGGGCAACAGAGCCAGACTCTGTCTCAAAAAAAAAAAAAAACAATTTTTTAAATGAAAAGGCAAAGTCAGAAAAGTGATAGACTGGAAAAATATTTACAACATATGAGACACAAGGGCTTATATATTATATACATACAACCATAGGATAGATATTCAACATCATTAGCCATTAAGGAAATGCAAATTACAACTATGAGAAAAAAATTTTGCTTGAGACAGAATCTCACTCTGTCGTCCAGGCTGGAGTGCAGTGATGCGATCTCAGCTCACTGTAACCTCTGCCTCCCAGGTTCAAGCGACTCTCCTGCCTCAGCCTCCTGAGTAGCTGGGACTACAGCCATGTGCCACCACGCCCACCTAATTTTTTGTATTTTTAGTAGAGACAAAGTTTCACCATGCTAGCCAGGATGGGGTCAATCTCCTGACCTCGTGATCCGCCCAACTCAGCCTCCCAAAGTGCTGGGATTACAGGTGTGAGCCACCGTGCCCGGCTGAAAAATTTTACAGTTTGACCATACCTAGTGCTGACAAGGATGTGAAGGAACTGAAACTCTTACACACTGCTGGTAGGAATGCGAAATGATACAACCACTTTGCAACACAGTTTGGCAATCTTTGCTTTTGTTTTTTTGTAGAGATAGGGTCTCCCTATGTTGCACAAGCTGGTCTTAAAATCCTGGCTTCAAGTGACCCTCACACTCTGGCCTCCCAGGGGGCTGGGATTACGGGTGTGAGCCATAGCACCCAGCCCTATAGTCTGGCAGTTTCTTAAAAAGTTAAGCACACATTTACCATATGCTTCAGCAGTACCACTCCTAGGTAGAACAGTCCTATCCCCATCCATAGTTTCACTTTCTGCAGTTTCAGTTACCTGCAGTCTGAAAATATTAAATGGAAAATTCCAGAAATAAACAATTCATTCATAAGTTTTCAATTGCATGCCATTCTGAGTAGTGTGATCAAATCTTGCACAGTTCCACCAAGGACATAAGTCATCCCTCTGTCCAATATATATATACACTGTATACACCATCCACCTGTTAGTCACTTAGTAGCCCTCCCAGTTATCAGACAGTCTAGACGGTGGCAGTATCCTAGTGCTTGTGTTAAAGTAACCCTTATCTTATTTAACAATGGCCCCAAAGTACAATGGAGTGATGCTGACATACTGTTAAAATTGTTCTGTTTAATATCAGTTATTGTCCATCTCTTACTGAACCTAATTCATAAAGTAAACTTTATCATCAGAACATATCATGAAAAAACATGGTATATACAGGGTTCAGTACTATCCACAGTCTCAGGCACCTGCTAGGGGTCATGGAACATATCTCCTGCAAATAAGAGAGGTTCTACTGTATTGACACAACATAATGAAAGCATCTGTCAACACAAAGACGTGAACATGAATGTTCACAGCAGCTTTATTTATAATAGTCCAAACTAGAAGCAACTCAAATGTTCATCAACTGATACATGGATGAACACACTGTGGTATATCCATACAATGGAATACTACACAGCAATTAAAACAAATAAACTATGGATACATGCTGCAACAACATGGATAAATCTCAGAATAATTATGCTGAGTAAAAATGACCAGACCGAAAAAAAACCTCAAAAGAGTGCACATCACATGATTCCATTTAAACACAATTCTAGGAAATCCAAACTAAAGCACAGTGAACCAGAGCAGAGTGGCTGCTGGGGTGGGGTGTGGGGAAAGGCGAACACAGAGATGGGCTGGAGGATGGGCTCACCAAGGGCACACGACACTGTGGAAGGTGATGAGTGTGTTCACTATCTTGACCGTCGTTGGCACGGTGTTTGGAAACAGATGTTCATTCTACTGAGAGGATAAATTGGTACAGCCACTTTGAGGAGGAAAGTGAAACTGGTGAAACTAAAGATCTGTGTACTTCCCTGGCACAGCACTTCTAAGCCTGGGCATAGCCCCCAAAGCTGAAATCAGTAAACTATAGCCCACAGCCTGGACCTTGTTTTTGTAAAGTACGTTTTATTGAATACAGCCACACATGTTCATTTACATGGTCTAATGCTGTGGCTGCATTCCTGTGACATTGGCAGAATTCAATAGTTGCAAGAGACCATCTGGCTCAAAAAGCCTGAAGTATTTTTATCCAGCCCTTTACAGAAAGTGGCCTGCTTCTTGCTGGAAGAGACACTGGCTCTTGAAAGCTAGGAGGCATGGAAAGGAGCCATGGAAGCATTGTTTATGAAAGGAACTGGCTGAAAAACCTAAATGTCCATCAACAGAGTAATTAATAAGCAAATAATGGACTATAAGGCTTCAATTAAAATGAATAAACTACATCTACAAGTATCAAAACATGAGAAAGAGAAAAATGCTGCATGAAGAAAGCGACCTGCATAATGGATCAACACTAAGGTGACATTAGAAACTCACTAAACAACACGAGGCACATGTAAAATAGAGATACACACCAAGTTCATCCTGGGGACTGCCCTCAGGGAAGGGACTGGGGCAGGGGGAAAAAGGACTTTGGCTCTTCCTACATGTTTTTTTTTTTTTTGAGACAGTCTTGCTCTGTTATCCAGGCTGGAGTGCAGCAGTGCAATCACAGCACACTGCAACCTCTTCTTCCTGGGCTCAAGTGATTCTCGTGCTTCAGCCTCCTGAGTAGCTGGGACTACAAGTGTGCACCACCATGCCCAGCTAATTTTCGTATTCTTAGTAGAAAGGGATTGGCCATGTTGGCCAGGCTGATCTCAAACCCATGGCCTCAAGCAATCCACCCACCTTGGCTTCCTAAAGTGCTGGGATTACAGGTGTAAGCCACTGCACCTGGCCGCATTTTATTTATTTAAAAAAAATTTAAAAATGTAGGAGAATGGTGTGAACCCGGGAGGCAGAGCTTGCAGTGAGCCGAGATTGAGCTACTGCACTCCAGCCTGGGCGACACAGTGAAATTCCGTCTCAAAAAAAAAGCAACAAAAATGTTTTAAGAAGACCAACAAGTTAAATTTAAGTCTGATGTTTATCAATATCCTAAAGAAAATCATACAGACACTTGCTGATTTTCCCCTCACTGTAACATACATCACCCCTGACTTTGAAGTTCTTACTACCTACTCTTTTTCAAAACAGTAGATGTTCACCAAAAAAGGACACTTTTCCTTTTATCTTCTGAATCCAAAAGATTTACCAATCTGAAATCATTTACTCTCCCAGGGATACCTTGAAACACAATCCTAATACACTTTGTGTAAAAATCATAGCTACAAAATTTAAACCAATGGATGCTTCAAAGGTGACCTCCACTAGGAGCATGGAGGGACACATTCAGGGTTTTCGACTGGGTCTCAGAAATACCACCAGTGACACCAGGACAACCCCTCATGCATATAGAAAGAACTATAATGTATTAACATTCCATCGATGAGAAAACAAACTGCAGAAGCCATTTCTCCTTTCAGCAAGGCAAATAGTGGTACTGTCAGCAAAGCCTCTGCCAACATTCTCGTTATTATTGTTAAAAGGGCTCCCTCTACTGTTAGTCTCAACTGTACAGTTCTCATTGGCTATTTCAGGCCCTAGCTTCATGACAAACTAGGACATGTTAAGCAGAATTATCTAAAACAACCATTAATTCAGCTGGGGAAAAATAGGTATATGTGTGCATGTGTGTGTACATGTGTGTGCACACACACACCTATATATAAAACTTTTTTAAATTGTTGAGTTATTAGGCTAACTATCCAAGAAACTTGTTTAAAAGAAAAAAAAAAAAATTCTCCTTCCTCTTTAAAGTGACTATAAGAGAAACCTGGCTGTGGCATTTGAGACACACCTGTTGGCCCACAGGTGCCCGCCCCAGTGGTCATGTGCCCAAGGAAAGGGTAGTGGCTGGCAAGAAGTCATAGGTCCCAACAAAAGCACATCACACATGTGTGAGGGGGACTGCAGGGAGCCAGGTACAATAGAACGCATATTTCAAAAAAAGACTTAAAAACATTCCCAATCTCTTTGTAATCAGCCAGGGCCAGGCAGCCAGCCTCCCAGTCTGCAAACAGGACCTGGGAGAAGGGATGGGCAAGGCCAGAAGAGGAGGGTCAGGGAGTTAGAGCCCAACAGGCCTTTGGTCTTGGCTCCTGGGCTCCCCAAGCAAGCCGCTGCCCCCTCCCAAGACGGGGCTAGATACCAGGCCAGGGAAGCAGCCCCACACAGAGAGTCCCACACTTTATATCCTCCCAACTGGGAGGAGGGAGGAATGGCATTTTTTTTTTCTTTCTGAGGCAGGGTCTCACTCTGTCACCCAGGTTGGAGTGCCATGGCACAATCGATCCACTACAACCTCCACCTCCTGGGTTCAAGCAATTCTCCTGCCTCAGCCCCCCAAGTAGCTGGGACTACAGACATGTGCCACCATACCCGGCTAATTTTTGTATTTTTTGTAAAGACAGGGTTTCGCCATGTTGCCCAGGCTGGTCTCGAACTCCTGGGCTCAGGTAATCTGCACTGGCCTCCCAAAGTGCTGGGATTGCAGGTGTGAGCCACTATGCCTGGCCAGGAATGGCATTTAAATATGCAAACAGACATCACTGATAATGGTAATATTTGAAAGATGTTCTAATTTGTAAGTTTGTAAATGTATGAAACAGACTGCTAAAATGCCAGTGTTTACGGAAATCATTCCATTACCTTCTCCCCAGGTTTGGGTGACTGCTGCAATTTCTCATAATGTTTCTTCGTCTCCAAAATTTTTTTCACAAGTCCACCTGTTGAAAAATCAGTGATTTTATGTTAAAAGTTTATTCTCTACCCCAAAAACCTATACTAAATGGGTGGGATGGTGGGAAAAACACTAAGTTTTTATACTATCTCTTCTTATGCTGAAACAGTTTCAAATAATCTTTATTTGTTAAGGAGATAGTATACAAGAGTGACACGACAGCTGGTAGTGGAAATTATCAAATTTCAAAGTGTTTCAGGGAAATCAGCTCCTTGAAAAGTAAAAAGCTTTAGAAATAAAACAGATTTTCTATTTTCAAAGATTAAGAAGGAATGTAGCTTGACATCCAAAAATATAGCCATCTATTACAAACAGAAATAACAATTACGAAATGCTTCTAAGTATTGATACTTCTTTTACATTGGGGCAAGAATTTTCCATTTCTGTCAGAATTTACTCATGGGATAAATATTATATGAAGTTTTTTGAAATAGTGTTTTACCCAAGCATGCATCAGCCCGAGGCTGATTGAATCAATGAGGGTGTGTCCACACAGTGGAGGCTGTGAAGAGAAATGAGGCTGGTTTCTCTGCATTGCTGCAGAATGAATGCCTGCATCTACTGTCAAATTAAAAAGAAGAGCAAGATGGAAATAAGTGTAGATATCAGTAAATACATATGCACATGCATATGTATTTATTTATTTTTTTCAACTGTAAGTATAAACCCTATTTTTTACTGTTACCTACAAGGAGAGGGAGAGTAGAAGGTAGAGGAGATCAGGAGAGTAGAGGGTAGAGGAGACAGGGGTCAAAGCCCCACATTTCTGATTATACCTGGTTTTGCACATCTGACCTTAAAATCGTGTGAATTATATTACATTACAAAGGTAAACACTAATGCCTAAAGGTTGAATGCAAAATGAAATAAACTTAGTGATATCCAATTGGCAAGCATGTGCCACTAGAGAAGAATTGTTTCGCAACTTTAAAACAGGTGAACTGACTGTACATCCCTAATAGGATATACCCAACAAAGAGGCAGACACACCTACTAAAAAAAAAAAAAAAATCCTTGGGCTGGTGAGGTCAGGAGTTCAAGACCAACCTGGCCAACATGGTGAAACCCCGTCTCCACTAAAAATACAAGAAAAAAAAAAAGCTGGGTGTGGTGGTGGGCACCTGTAATCCCAGTTACCTGGGAGGCTGAGGCAGGAGAATCGTTTGAACCCTGGAGGTGGAGGTTGCAGTGAGCCAACATCACACCACTGCACTCCAGCCTGCACGACAGGGCGAGATTCCATCTCAAAAATAAATAAATAAATAAAAATAAAATAAAATCCTTCAGCGTTTCCAGTAATCCCACTGTTGTTAAAAACCGGTGGTGGTGTTCCAAAATTGCTGTGTGTGCATATGAAGGATCATAAAGCATGGGGACAGCCACTGTAGCTGGGAGTCAAGCTTTTTGGCATGAGATGGAAGAGATGCACATATAAAACCAAAGAATGCAGGGAAAACCCTACAATCCTAGATGGGAATTGAAAATATCATCATGAAGTCAGAATAAACTTTCTTATTTTAAAAAAGTATATCCCTGCTTTCGCAGTGAAAATGCCTGGAAACAAGAAGCAACCCAGAGCAGAAAGCGACCGGGTGCCTGGGAGAAATGAGGCAGTTACGGGGCACGAAGTACACAAAATAAGCCAGAAACGCCTTGTTGTATCAGAAAACAAGGAAACTAAAGAGAGTACTGGGCTGTGTCTAAAGGCCCCCAGTAAATAACTCCAATAGGCTCCCCTGGTCAAATACTGGGCAATCTGAACATTAATAAGAAAAATTGAGATGGGCTGAAATGAAACACATCCACTATGTTAAAAATCCGTGACTAGGCCGGGCACAGTGGCCCATGCCTGTAATACCAGCACTTTGGGAGGCCAAGGCGGGTGGATAACTTGAGGTTAGGAGTTGGAGACCAGCCTGGCCAACGAAGCGAAATCCTGTCTCTACTAAAAATACAAAAATTGGTCAGGCATAGTGGTGCACGCTTGTAGTCCCAGCTACTTGTGAGGCTGAGGCACGAGAATCGCTTGAACCCAGGAGGCAGAGGTTGCGGTAAGCTGAGATTGCACCACTGAACTCCAGCCTGGGTGACGAGCGAGACTCCGCCCCCTCAAAAAAAAAAAATTGTGACTTCATATGATACCAAAAAAAAAACCCTCAAAACCAACAAGCCCTCATCAGTCACCTGTGATGGGTGCCAGGAAACAAAGTCATCTTACGAGAACACATCTATAAAGGAAAGTACTCAGCCTGCCTCTTCTGCAGAAACTGTGTTCCAGGACACTCAAACCCTGGTGTGGGAGCAGGGTTTGCACTAGTGAGTTGTCCAGCTAGAAAACCAACAATAATATTCCAGAACTAGACTTGCAAAGGGCCTCAGAGATCATCTACTTCCACAATCTAATCGAACGGATGAGACAAGACATCATCTGTAGGACAGTTGCCAGTGAGTTTCCAGCTTCCAACAGTGACTCCCTCTCCTCTAAGGATTGGGAGCAGCAGCCATTGCCTTAGAGGAATCCATGCCCGCAGGGTCCTATGTACCGCGTGACCCTGCCAGTGTGACCCAGACCAGAACCTGGCACACAACAGTCCCTTGCACTGGATCCTTTCCAGGAACACGTGGAGAAGGTGCGTGAGCGCACACACATGGACACGCATGCACACTCGTGCCCAGGACTCACCATGCTTCTCCTCTTCTTCTAGTTCCACTGCTGTTACCTGAGCAGGAAAGGAAGGGGAAAAAAGAAGATTCAGGCTTGCTGAATTCTAAAAATCATGCTTCTGTGGATCTCAAAAAAGGAACAACAAAATTAACAAAGGTAAAAAACTAACTGAAAAACTACAGGACATTTTTGTCTACATAAATCTAAAAGCTAGAATATTAATCTCAATGTAGGTAAAACATTGTTATTAAAAAACACCACATTTCAGTTAACTAACCATTTCAATTTCTGACATTTCAGAGAGCTGAGGTGCAGCTTCCACCACAAATTGATCATCCTCTTCATTGTCAGAATTGTGCGACTCTACAATCACATTTGAGACGGTTTTACCACTCCCTGATCTAAATAAAAAGAAATTAAATTAGAAATGCTCTATCAGTCACACGTTTTCATCAATCCCAGGCATCTGAAACTGTGTCACAGGTCGGCAGAGAGGAATCTAATCACCAACCATCTCTAGAACAGCATCTCAAGCTACCCGCTGAAGCTAAGACGGACTGTCTGCAGTGTCCTCTGCAAGCCCTCCAGGCCTGAGTCCCCGTGAGCCTCGTCCTCCCTCCCCACCCAGCTTCCCCACGTCCCTGTACTGCCCAGGCCTCCTGGTCCACACCTGGCCTCCCACCCCCCACAGCCTCACCATGCCCTCTACTGGACAAAGACCCTCAGGGCCCCCGCCTCTCCCCTGAAGGCGCTCTCAGTGACACCAGCCCTTCACCTGCTGCTTTCAACCTGGAGGCACTTATTGCCCCGGGTCACAAACCTCAGGGCAGGGGCCACACTGGGGTCCCACTGACCAGGGGTGACCCCAGACCTCTCTTCACACACCCAGCTGGAGGCCCCTCATTCAACTCCTAGTCACGGTGGCTGCCCTGTGTCCCACCCAGCACCACGTACACACTGCTCTCTCCACCCAGGTCCCATCATCATTCTGGGCAAGTCCAACAGCCTGGTCCTCCAGCCCCACACCTTGTCCTCCTTGGTGACATCCTTCACCCAAGGGCTCCCTCACGCTCTCCAGGGCCACCCACTAGAACTGCCCCACCTACAGCTGCCTCCCTCCTCCTCACTCAGGCCACTGTCAGCTCACTCTGTACAACTGTGAGCCCCAGACCCAAACACGCTACAGGCTCCTCGACGGCCCCTCCTGCCTCTGTTTCTTCCCTACACACTCGTGCTTTAAGCAATCACCGAACTCCCCTGCCCCGTTATCACAGTGCTGCATGTGTGCACATGCATACACACACACACACACACACACACACACCCACCACAAAACCTTCCCTTGCTTCAGTGCCATGCACAAGGTCCAGAGGGAATCTAGACACTTGGGAACGAGTTCTTAAAATAACACCCATTGCCTCAAGTATGCTCGACTTCCTCAACTGGGTCCTCGAGACGCTAAACAACCATCTGTGTGGCTCCGCCAGGACCAACCTCACTTCGCACCCGCTGCTCTGTCAGTACCGCAAGAAGCCTGGGCTCCCGTTCCTCATCTCTTGCGCTCCCAGCACACCCTCACTGTGGCCCACGTGGCACCCCCCAACACCTGCGCCCCCGTGCCTGCCCTGATTGGCAGCTGCTCTCTGTCCCACCTTGCTCTCCAGGACACAGCTTCTCCATAGCCCTCAGCTGCAGCTGCCGCTCCTCCCACAGGCCTCTTGTCACAGGCCCAGAGGGAAGGTCAGTAGTTTCCTTTTGTTTGCTGTGGCTTCCAGATCATTCTCTCTAAAAACTGCCAACTTTAAATCTTGTCACCCTCGATGGCATCATTGCTGCCATCAGCTGCCAACCCCTGGTCCCACCCGGTCCTCCCGGACCTGCCACTCTCGCCAACGCTGCTCCTGTCTTAACTTGTGATTTCCAGTATTGAGAAACGATCCTTCCCAGATCGTGGCCTTGGGTCCCTCACCCCTCCTGGGATGATCCCACCTCCCACACTCGACACCCACGCCCAGGGTCACCCCGTCAGTACCACTAACAGCAAGCCCCAATCTCCAATCCAGTGCCCCACACCTTTACCACCACCCATCTTCCTAGCTCATGGCCCTAGGACCTGACTCCAACAATCCTTCCACCTGTGCAACACCTTCAGTCTCTCAATCCTACTGCCTCCTCCTGACCTTCACCCCGAGGGCTCTTCCCTCAATCACTGGCATAAATCCCACATTGGTCATGACCGTAGCACTTCCACATACTCCAACTCCTTCCCTCCTCTCTCTGGTGCACTTGCTTGGCACAGCTGAGCCCTGTTTAATCCAGCCTGTGCACCCATGCCTGCAGGTGTAGCCAGCTGCGGCTGCAGAACAGGCTCCACCACACCATCTCCTGTCTCTTTACGCCCAAGTCCGCCAGATGCTGCCCCGAAGTCAGTTGTCAGCCACGACCTCCGCCCAGGCACCATGGACAGGCAGCCCATCCTTCTTTGTGGTGGAGACTGTCCTGTGCATTGCAGGAGGTTCAGCAACAGCCCTGCCCTAACCCCTCCCCCTCATCAGAACACCAGAAAATGTCTCCAAATCATGGACCAATGTCCCCAAAGGGGACAACCTAGAGGAAAACCTCTGCTCCAGTCTCTTCACTAGCCCACTCTTGTGCACAGCGACTTCACCCAGCCCCTCTTTCCTCTAACACTCTTCTTCCCCCAGACCCTCTTACGGTTCATGAGAAAAATAAGTACCAGAAAATCACTTTAAGAATCTGCACCGGCCGGGCGCGGTGGCTCAAGCCTGTAATCCCAGCACTTTGGGAGGCCAAGACGGGCGGATCACGAGGTCAGGAGATCGAGACCATTCTGGCTAACACGGTGAAACCCCGTCTCTACTAAAAAATACAAAAAAAAAAACTAGCCGGGCGAGGTGGCGGGCGCCTGTAGTCCCAGCTACTCGGGAGGCTGAGGCAGGAGAATGGCGTAAACCCGGGAGGCGGAGCTTGCAGTGAGCTGAGATCCGGCCACTGCACTCCAGCCCGGGCGACAAAGCGAGACTCCGTCTCAAAAGAATCTGCACCACGCCATGTGCGGACTCCACCTCCGCGCCGCGCCGGTTCCCACACCCACGCCGGGACTCTGCTCCACCAAATCCCTGTCTCACGTCGCCTACATCATCAATTTCCCCTCTCCGCTGGATCATTCCCATCATCAGAAAAATCATAACTCCCCTTGACACCACCTTTCCCACTTTCTAGTCTTATTCCTTCGCTTCTCTTTGTGGCAAAACTCCTAGAAAAACACATCCACTCCTCCTGCCTCCAATTCCTGCCTCTTATTTGATCTGGAACCCGCTCTGATCCATCCTGTCTGTTGTTTGTCTTTATATTGCTTATGACTTTTTTTTTTGAGATAGTCTCACTCTGTCGCCCAGGTTGGAGTACAGCAGTGCAATCTCAGCTCATTGTAACCTCTACCTCCTGGGTTCAAGCAATTCTCCTGCCTCAGCCTCCTGAGTAGCTGGGATTACAGGCACGCCCCACAACGCCCAGCTAACTTTCGTATTTTTAGTAGAGACGGGGGTTTCACCACATTGGCCAGGCTGGTCTCAAACTCCTGACCTCAAGCAATCCGCCCACCTTGGATTCCCAAAATGTTGGTATTATAGGTGTGAGCCACCACGCCCAGCCTGCTTATAACATTTTCATCACCTTCTATTTTTAATTTTTGTGCAATGAAGCCCCTAATTTTTCCCCTATTTTTTTCCTAATTCCTCTACTGTTTTCATGCTTAGAAAGTCTTCAATCTAGGGGTCAGAGAAATGCAGTCCAACATTTTCCCACAGATGTGAAGATTTAATTGTACATGTATGCATGGTTTTTCTCTTTCATCCATTTGACATGTCTGTTGGCCCATGGTGTGAGGCGAGGGCCTACCCTCATTTTTGTTCCTCAATAGCATGTTTCCAGCACCATGTGCTGCATCCCTCCCCCATCTCTCATCGGAGGCACCGTGCCCAATGGAGAACTGCCCGGCTGAGCCAGTCTTACCTATCTGTTGGTAACACCTCTGCGCTGTCTTGCCGTTTGACCCGGGGAGGGGCTGGTCTTGCACTCCCAGGCCGAGGAATTCTTCTAAACCCAAATATTGGAAAACCAATAAAGGAGTATGAAAGGCTTATACATTTCCAAGTGGAAAAAGAAAGCCCGGGTGAATGTTAACACTCATCTCCAGGCCATAATCAATGTGCTAGTTAGGACGCACTACTCTGCAGAAGAGGAGGAACGTCCCGGGAATCCAACCAACCAGAAAGTGTCCATCTTTCAACTTGTATTTTCAGTAATTTCAAAATACCAACAACTATCATTAGTCAAAATATCACATAATTCAGCTATAATTTTGAATTCCCCTAAATCTCCAAAATATTCTGCATATAGTGATATGACTCCGGTACAGAAAACTGATACACTTCTGGTATTTTTTGTACAAGTAATTCCTCATAAGTTAGCTCAAGCACTAAATAAACAGCAACAAGCAGGAAGAGAAGCACAGCAGCGTCCTAGGTGTGATCACTCTGCTGAGGGAAAGGGATTCAAAGCACACAGACCTGATGTGGGATGAAAGCTCATTAGGAATTTCTGGAGTCTCTGGCATGTCAGACTTATCTTGGCCAGCAGGTCCAACGTCTCCTTCTAAACAAATGACAATCAATTAGCAATTCACGAAGGAAAAGACACACCGATAACTATTTGAAAATACTATTTGCATTTGTATTTGCAGTTATTTGCAATCAAATACATTTGTAATTGCAAATACAAATGAGCAATTTTTCCATCAATCATGTTGATGAAGAGAAAACCAAGTCTGATATCTAAACTTGGTGAAGATTTGGGAAAACGGGCACACTCCAACCCAGGGAATACAAACTGGTTCAACTACTTCAGAAATAAAATTCAAAAGGCAGGCCGATCAACTCGGCGCTTACAGGAAACACTGCCCAAGAGGAGAAATGGACACATGTCAAGATGCTCACCCATCACCACTGATGATACTGACAGTCAGTCACAAAGTAAATTATGGTACAGTCACATGCTAGCCCCCTTTTGTGTAACAATCCAGTACAGTAATATATCTAACAGCTATATGCATATGCATATATATACAGGGTTCTAGAAGAATATTCATTTATGTTATAAGCAGTAGAATTAATTACCAGTGCTTTTAATTTTTGTTCTTTTTTTGGCATTTTTAAATTTTTCTACATTGGTATGTACCATATTATGTTTATAATCTGAACAAAGTTTTCTTCATTTTGATGAAAATAATTAATCAGTAAATAACAAGGCCCATACTATTAAGACAAGTTTACTCCACTATTTAAAGTAAAAGGAATTAACACTTCAGAAAATAGTGAGAATTTGAATATTAGAAATATACTTTATATTCTGGAAAAAAAATCTGAAATGTATTCTTTTCAAATTTAAAAGATATAAATTAAATCTCAAATTAAATTAGGGTAGTTTGCCGGGCATGGTGGCTCACGCCTGTAATCCCAGCACTTTGGGAGGCCGAGGTGGGCGGATCACCTGAGGTCGGGAGTTCCAGACCAATCTGACCAAGATGGAGAAACCCCATCTCTACTAAAAATACACAATTAGCCAGGCATGGTGGTCCATGCCTGTAATCCCAGCTACTTGGGAGGCTGAGTCAGGAGAATCGCTTGAACCCGGGAGGCGGAGGTTGCAGTGAGCCAAGATTGCACCATTGCATCCTAGCCTGGGCAACGAGAGTGAAACTCCATCTCAATAAATAAATAAATAAATAAGGGTAGTTAAGATCTTTTTCCATAAAATAAGTTACTTTCACTAATGCACTTTATAAAGCACGAATCTGAGAGTCCACATTTACATTCACACACATGCATGCAATTGATATGACACACAGGTGTCTAAGACCATTCCTCACCTGCATCACTGGTGGAGTCACCTAAAAAAAAAGCACATCAGAAAATCAGTGTTTGTGTAAGTCAACCTCAATATAGTAAATGATAAGAACAGAATTAGAGAAAAAACACACTGTACATAATTTTGAATGTCTGTTAAGAAAAAAAGATCATTTCCTCATAGCTGCTTTTCTAATGTCCCTATTGACATTTTGTTTTATTTTCAAAAATAGAAAAACAAAGAGCAAACAAACTGTGCATCATAAAATGGTACTAGATAGAAACAGGACACAGGGATGTGGAGAAAGCACACCGGAGAGAGGAAGTAAACAAGTTCATGAAATAAGAATCAACAAAGCCAGAGCCACAGAAAAAGCACATCCAAATGTGAGGGAACCACGCAACAGCCTGAACCCAGCCACCAAATCCCAGGCCGTTCCACAGACTGGGAGACAGCCAACAACAGTCCGTCTTATAGACATGACTGGTAAGTATTTTTCCATCAGCTCCTGAAAGCAGAAGAAACTCTTCCAGCTCAACACAGGTCCACCTCTGCACCTTCACCCAGGATCCTTTTTCTTCAAGTGCTGTGTCTTGGGCACAAATGTGACCTAAACAGTCAAAGTAAATGAGCAGTGGCACCACAGGGGTGGGGTGGATTCAAAACCACAGGTGGGAAATCTCTGTTTCACACTCTTAAGATGCACAAACGCATGTACAGAGGAGCGGAAAGCATGTGGATTCACATGACAACCCAGGACACTCTACGGACAGAGAGGAGGCAGCAGGGCCTGATGCAGCCACTTGTTTAGCATGGCCCCACCCCAGACAGGAACAGTTCATGCAGCCTCGAGACATCAGCCTGGGTTATTCTGAGGGTCCACACGGCGCAGAGTGAGGAGCACTGCACAGACACCTCCAGCCCATTTATTCACAGGAGGACTTTCCATGAGCATAATAGTCACGAGCTCATAAATGCTGCCCTAAGAGGGTAGCTCATAAATGCTGCCCTAAGAGGGGGCCAAGCTTGTGGATCAAGGGGAACCAAGAGGCTCTAGAGGACCCTATTAATATGGGCCTGGGAGCCTCCAGAGGTCACACCCCACAAAGTGCCACAGCACAGGGGGCAGCCTGGCACCCGCCAGGGCCTAGGGGACTGCAGGGCACAGTGGTTAGCAGGGTCCTGGAGAATGTGGTTCAGACAGTGCCACTAGAAGCAGTTTCAGAGACCCCAGCACTTTGGGCCAATGCAGGTGGAGGACTCAGCTCAACCCTGGGATGGGACTGCTGGGGACCAAGAGCAGGTGACAAGATCTTCTCCTCATGGCTGTGCAGCCTGGAGCATGTGCTTAGCAGAAACCAGCACTGAGAGTCCTCGTGCAACCTGGGGGCAGGCAGCAGACATAGTTTCAAACCCCCGGCTCTTTCTTCAAAACACCAGGGTGTTCAGGACAGGCCCTGGGTTAACACGGCACTCAGAAAGGTTCCTGAGGGGTGCGGTTATTCAACCACAAGGCTGATACCCAGAAGGAAAGTCAGCATAGTGAACTCTCTACCTTTCAATGGATACTTCCAGTCCCCGTCACCCAGAACCCAAGGTGCCTGCCACATGGCCCACACCATCCTCCCCGAGGCCTGTGCTTCTACAGCGCCAGCACTCTGCCAGCTCCTGCCCTCACAATCTCGTCCCAGATGACCTAGTCCCCACCCAGGCTCCCGCCATCACCCGGCGCCAGCAACTCTCACAGCTCCTCTCTAACCTGGGCCTTCCCCCTACGCTCCAGGCCGGCTCCCCCATCACATGCCAGCAGCCCTGGAATCCCACCACTTCTCCCTTCCCAGGGTTCCTCCACAGTCCAGGCCTCTCTCTCTTCTCTGGACAATCTTTAACCCTCCCTAATTAACATGGCCACTCTTTAAAATCTAAATATCATTACACTGTTCCTCCTAAAGACATAATTAGCCTCCCGCTGCTCTTCCAATAAAGGTTAAACTCCATAAGCTGGCACAGGGACCTGGCTCTGGCACTTCCTCTGGGCTGAGCCAGCCCTGCTGCAGTCGCATTCCAGCTGGGATCTTGGTTTATGCAGTCCCTTCTGCCCTGCAGGCTCTCTGGGCCACCCTCACGAACCAAGGCCCCCCTGTCCCAGAATGCCACTTCATTAAATGGTTTTGGTTGATCTTCGAGCCTCATCTGCACCAGGAAGGCAGAAGGCCAGCCTGACTTCACTGGCTCATGCACTCCCAGCCTCAGGGCTGACATGTAGTAGGCCTTCAACAGATAATTTTCTGTTTGACGAATCAACAAATATCAGCCCTTATCTGGCCATACCCCACCCTGCTGCTGCCGCCTGCACAAGCCTTGGTTACCTGGGCACTGACACTCTTGCAGGCCTGTTAGGAACTCCAAGGCCTCAAAACACAAACATTGAATGGCTATTTTACCAAAGTTTTTTTTAAGGCTGAGAAAATTTATGGTGAAAGTAAAGTCTCACTGAGGTATAATTCAACACTCAAAGAAAGTGATGGAAAAATCATGGTGGCCACAGCACTGTGACCATGAAGTCTGGGGGGGTACACCTCTTGGCCGGTGGGGCTCTCCAAGTAGTGACTCCGAAACTTTCCAGGGACCACTCATGACACCCCCCAAGTGATGAACCATGCCACCTCCTCTCACTAACATTGGGGGAGCACATGAGTGGGTCCAATGCTATCAAGAAACCACCAGGTTCGATTCTAGTTTATGCAAAAAGGCAGAAGTGAATCACTTGCCACGTTCAGACCCAAGGGGAAAACCCTGGGCTCCGGGCTGCAGCCCTTTGGGAAGAAGGTTCTGGAGGGCTCACTCTGCTCTCGCCAGGAAAGGGCGAAACGGGACCATTCTTACCTTTCTGCTTCTCTGCGGGGTCGGGCTCAGTATTCTCACACCGCAGATTAGCTGAATTATCATCTGAAATACTAGTTGACTTAATATTAGCTTCTTTTGTTCCTGACATAAAACAGTTTAAAATTAATCATTAAGACTGTACACCAAAGGGCCAGTGATCAGCAGCTTCGTTAACATAGAGCACACTCACTTATCTATGTTTTCCCACACTGTAAGTTTACAAAGGACTGACCAAAGGCAGCTTTTAGAAAACATGCATCTAGAATGTTCCTCCCCCATGGGCAGCTCTGGGGTGAAAGGGAAAGGACACCCCAGACTGTGAGTGGATCCTGGGTCTATTCAGGCCAGGAGGAGCAGACTGCCCTCACCCCCCATTTCTGGAACTACCTGACACTGCCAGTTTCCACTCACCTCCCCACTAGAGCCAGACCCAGCAGGTGAGAGGCTGCAAGTAGGCGGCTGTTTCAGAAACGCAGGAAGAAAAGAAAAATATTTTGGACACAGTGCACAGTCCTGGCCATACTGAAAACTTCCACATACTTGTCTACTAATTACTGACTGATGTTCCAAAGTTTATGAAGATAGAAAAAATACCAAATACCTGAGAAAATATTTTTGCTGTGAAAAACAAAAACAGGCTGGGCACAGTGGCTTACACCTATAATCCCCACAATCTGGGAGGCCTAGGTGGGAGGATCACTTGGGCCCAGGAGTAAAGACAACCTAGGTAACATAGGGAGACCTCGTCTCCACAAAAAATATAAAATTTAAAAAACTACCCAGGCATGGTTACACACACCTGTAGTTAGCTACTCAGGAGGCTGAGATGGGAGGATCACTTGAGTCCAGGAATTCGAGGCTGCAGTAAGCTATGATCACACCACTGTACTCCAGTCCAGGGAAAAGAGTAAGACCCTATCTTGGAAAAAAAAAAAGAGGCCAAGCACAGTGGCTTATGCCTGTAGTCCCAACACTTTGGGAGGCCAAGGCAGGCACGAGCCTGGGCAACCTGACAAAACTTCATCTCCACAAAAATTAGCTAGGCGTGGTGGCAGGTGCCTGTAGTCCCAGCTACCCAGGAGGCTGAGGCAGGAGAATCGCGTGAGCCAAGGAGGTCGAGGCTGCAGTGAGCCATGATTGTGCCACTGCTCTCCAGCTTGCATGTAAGAGTGAGATCCTGTCTGGAAAAAAAAAAAAAAAGGGTAGGAGGCAGGTATGGTGGCTCACACCCTTAATCCCAGCACTTTGGGAGGCTGAGGCGGGCGGATCACAAGGTCAAGAGAGCGAGACCATCCTGGCCGACATGGTGAAACCCCATCTCTACTAAAAATACAAAAATTAGCTGAGTGTGGTGGCATGCACCTGTAGTTCCAGCTACTTGGGAGGCTGAGGCAGGAGAATCTCTTGGACCCGGGAAGCAGGGGTTGCAGTGAGCCGAGATCGCACCACTGCACTCCAGCCCGATGACAGAGCCAGACTCTGTCTCAAAAAAAAAAAAAAAAGATAGGGGGCCCAGATGAGGGGCTAGAAGAATAGGTTCTACATTACAGCAGGACCCAGAGCTGGAAAACTAGCCCACAGTCAAAGGACCTACCACTCCAAAAAGAAACTGGGAGACAAAAATAAAATTGGAAAAATGTTCCCTTTCCTGAAATCCAATCTAATAATTCTTAAAACTATTCAAAACAGCTTACATCAGAATCAACCTGACATTAACTACCATATAACTGTTTTATTTATAATGTAAAAGAACTACATAAAATAGATGACATATAATTTTGCAAAGACATTTTTATTAATCTGTGAAAATGATGCTGACTTAAATAGTCTGGTTCAAATAGTTATTTATATTTTATACAGGTTAACCAGAGAATAAACATGAAATATTAAGTTCTTAACAAAAAAAAATCTAAAAATAAACATAAGCTTGGCAGTTGTAGATGATCAACTTCAGAAGAAAACACTCTAATAATTTTAAGTTGTGTACTTGATTTCAAAGTGTCAAATATTTTCCATATTCTACCATACCCACCATCACAATAAGCAAATTATAAATGCATTATCTTCATTCTGTAATTCAGAGACCAATGACACTTTCACAATTTTACCTTTTCAAAGTTCTAGTGGTATTCTTATGTAAGCTTTACTAAACCCCAAGTTCACACCGAGAGAAAGAACATGAAAACAGACTATACGCTCACTAATGATACCATACTGTAGAATCAATTCTTAATCACAGAGAAGAGACTAGCCAATTTGTCAAATAATAGTTTTAAACAAATAAATAATGCCCTTATAAAATGAAAATGATGGCCGGGAGCAGTGGCTCACACCTGTAATCCCAGCACTTTGGGAGGCCCAGATAGGTGGATCATCTGAGGTCAGGAGTTCGAGACCAGCCTGGCCAACATGGTGAAATCCCATCTCTACTGAAAACACAAAAATTAGCTGGACCTAGTGGCACACACCTGCAATCCCAGCTTCTCAGGAGACTGAGACATGAGAATCCCTTGAACCCGGAAGGCAGAGGTTGCAGTGAGCCAAGATTGCGCCACTGCATTCCAACCTTGCAACAGAGTGAGACTCCATCTCAAAAAAGAAATAAAATAAAAATGACTATGAATTGGCAAAATAAAAATTTTAAAAAGAGTCATAGCATAAACACAATCTGTTGTCTGGAGCTACCTGGTAACCAATGAACCTTGTAGGTGAGAATGTGAGCCCTGGCTCAAGATGCCCTAGGGTGGAACACTGGCGCTTCCTCTCCCCACGGGCTATGCTTTGGTCAGGTCTCTCAGCCTTCCTGAGCTGCAGCTTGCCCCACCTCATGCAGCCACCCTGAGTCAAATGAGATCTTGTACATAAAGCCAGGAGCACTGTGCCGGGCTGGGAGGGGCCAGTCCCTATCAGTCGCTATTAACTGAAACTAAGCAGATGTATGGCCCACACATACAATTGAAAGAGGTCCATCATTCTGTCAGTGTTCTGCGCAAAATTTAGCTACACTAAGTTAAATGTGATCAAATAGCCAGTGTTTAAAAAAAAAAGAAAAGAAAAAGAATAGAAAAACATTTCTGGGGCCGGGCGCGGTGGCTCACGCCTGTAATCCCAGCACTTTGGGAGGCCGAGGCGGGCGGATCACGAGGTCAGGAGATCGAGACCACAGGGAAACCCCGTCTCTACTAAAAATACAAAAAATTAGCCGGGCGTGGTGGCGGGCGCCTGTAGTCCCAGCTACTCGGGAGGCTGAGGCAGGAGAATGGCGTGAACCCGGGAGGCGGAGCTTGCAGTGAGCCGAGATCACGCCACTGCACTCCAGCCTGGGCGACAGAGCTAGACTCTGTCTCAAAAAAAAAAAAAAAAAAAACATTTCTGGGACAATCAGAATAGGGCTTGGGTTTTAGGTGCCATTAGGAAGCAATAACTCAGTTCAGTTAGACAATACTTTTCTGGCTATACAGGAAAATGTACTTTTTATAAAGCTGCATGTCAAAGTATGTAGAGATAAAGTGCTAGGATGTTTTTTAACATACTTTGAAACAGTTCATTAAAATATGTAACTAGATGCTGGGTATGGTGGCTTATGCCTGTAATCCCAGCACTTCGGGAGTTTGAGGTGAAAGTGATCCTTTGAGGATCACTTGAGCCCAGGAGTTCAAACCAGCCTAGGCAACAAAGTGAGATGCCCTCTCTACAAAAAAAAAATAGTTTGGCATGGTGACACGTGCCTGTAGTCCCAACCAGTCAAGAGGCTGAGACGGGAGGATCACTTGAGCCCAGGAGTTCAAGACTACAGTGAGCGATAATCATACCACTGCACTCCAGGCTGAGTGACAGAGCAAAGCCTTGTTTCAAAAATACACACAAGAAGCCGAGTATGGTGGCACACACCTGTAGTCCCAGCTACTCAGGAGGCTGAAGCAGAAGAATCACTTGAACCCAGGAAGTGGAGGTTGCAGTGAGCTGAGATCACGCCACTATACCCCAGCCTGGGCAACAGAGTGAGACTGTGTCTCAAAAAAAAAAAAAAAAAAAAAAAAAAATATATATATATATACACACACACACACACACACACACACACGTTTAACTGTACATTAAGCAAAATGGCAAAAATGTTAGAACTAGTGAATCTGGGTGAGAGGTATGCGGGCATTAGTTGTACTATTCTTTCTATTTTTCCATATTTTTCACGATAAAAACAGATAAGTAAGCAAAAATGAAATGAGGGAAACTAAGCAAAATAAAGACATGGCTTAATGTTCCAGAAAAACTTGGAACTGTCACACAATTGTAAAGCCAACAAAGCATGCCTTACAGTTTGCCTAACAACTGGAGTACAGGAAGAAATTTTTCATGTTTTGAAAAAGAAATGGATAAATTCCTTGTTGAACTCTTTAATCCACCCAAAAAACCAAAATAACAATAAAACACACAAATTCTCTGATGATGACCCAAGCTACGGGCCCAGGGTTCACAAGGGCCGGGTCAGTCAGTGCAACAAAGGCCAGCTTTGACAACATGAACTTTTCCTTGAAGCACTAAGAAGGAAAGGTACTGTGAGGACCGGCTCGTTAATCAGACCCAATGACAGTGCACCAGGGTTCACCTCCAATGAAGAAATTAAGGAACTGTAACAACTGCCAGCAAACTCTGAATTCCAAATGTTAAAGCACGGCCACTGCAAGATAACACCTGCAACTACGAGAACAGAGACCCCCAGGCCCCCGCTGTGGCAGGACCCCAGGGGAGCAGGGCCAGGGTCAGGGGAGGAGAAAGAGAGACCAGGAGTCTCTCCAGAGCCCAGGCTCTGCTCCTGGCCGCTGTTCCCAATCCCCCGCACCGCCACCCACCCCCACACCACCACCCAAGGACAGCGGGAGACTCTGCTCCCCAGCAGGTGGCATCAGGTTCCATCCCAATCTCTGCAAAAAGCTCAACCCAGAAACCACGTTTGCAGTTTGTGCTTCTTACTGCCTAGGCTTGTGTTATCGTCACACATGTCGATATTACCTATAAAGTCCTCACTACCTGTCTGGAAAATGCTTTCAATTTGTTCTAAATTCATTGCCCGTCTCAGGATGAGTGCTGACTCGCCCTGATCCGGGGCTGGCAGTTCAGCTGAGGTGATCTGTGATAAAGCAGGTTAGACCGTGGCATGCCTGGGATGAGCCACCACTTTATGGACACCTCATTCACCTTCAAGGCAGGTATCTTTACCCCCATTTACGACGAGGAAACTGTGGCTCAGAGAACCCCCTCATGTGGCTGGCTCAAGGCCATGAGGTGGGTAAGCAGGAGGTGGGGAGTCGCCCCTGTGGCCTCAGAGATGGGGTCCTAGCTAGCCGAGTGGGGGCTACCAGGAGTCCACCCCTCAGCCTTTTGCCACTGCCTACTGCCCTCTCCTGCAGTGCAGAATTGCAGTGTGCCTGGGCGTTTCCCCACAGACTCCTAGGGACAAGGAAAGCTCCCACAAAAAGAAAACATACATCACCAAGATGTGGTTGAACGGTAACATGCATGCCCGTGTGGCAGGGGCCCTCTTCAGTGGAAACACCCTGCTCCAGCTCAGTCACCATTTACTCCACCATCCCATGCTACTGAAGACCCAGACGACTCCCATATAGTCACCCTCCCTGGAATAAAATAACCATAGATCATCTTTCACACTGCAGCTGCTGTACCAAGCACACCTACTCCTGGAAATGCCAGCTCTGAGGGGAACGCACACGGAGAAAGAAGGATGTGCTCATCGGTATTCCAGCTACGCTTCAGAATTTGTAAAAGTCAGACAGATACAAGGCAAGTTGGGCCAGCAAAAATTTCCTCTTCCCCTGAAGTCTGATTTTACACTATTTTTTCCTAAAGTGCCACTGGAGAATTCTAGTATTTCTGAAGAATTCTGTCTGAAGTCACAGATGACGGTAGTTACTGATACTGAACCAAGGACCATCCCCTCTGAGGCAGCAGGATGAGGGCTGGGCGCGCCTGCCACACACTGGCCTGAATGTGATAGGCTGTGACAGGCCAGCTTCCCAATGTGCCTAACAAGCACTTTGAACACCTCTACTACGAGCATTTTCGGAAGAATAAAGCAGAGCAGGATGAAGACATAAAAACCGTTTCTCTGTGTCATCACCCACACCACTGTGAGATCCCAACAGCAAGATTAAGAAAGCATTTTGACTGAAGTGTAAAAATAATCTATGTATAAAAAGCCATATAATTAACTTAAAGCTGAGTTAATAAAGTTATCATATAACTTAACATATTAAAGCAAATAAAACCTCAAGTTATGTCCAATCTTCAGTACATCAGGAAAAAGTCTCATGAACATTAAAGTAGTTAGAATAATTTTTTAACAGTGTATAACTACATTGAGATAAAACCATTCACAATAAAGTGATGAGGAATTTAAACTAAAGAATATATTTTTCTTACCTATTTTTGAAGTTGTCGTTTCCTGATTTGGCTCATTATTTATTCCAGACACTACGGAGTCTAAAATTTTAGCTGAAATATTATCCTCCTTCCTTCCTGACATAAAATAGTTAGCAACAGATCAAAATATTATAAAAGATTTTGTGTTTGGTTGTTTTAGTTGGGATTTATAAGGGTTACACCAAGGTCACCAGCAAACTGTCTTGTCAACTTAATGGTCAGTTCTCAGCCTCCACATGACTCCCCTCATTAGAGCTTGACAAGAAACCCCCTCTCCTTCCCTAACACATTCTTCCTCTCCAAGTTTTCCTCCAACTTGTTGGCCTTCTATTTCCTTTGCAAGGATGATCCTCCCTCCTCCTCCTTCTCCTCTTCCTCCTCCTCTTCTTCCTCCTCCTCCTGCTCCTCTTCCTCCTCCTCCTGCTCCTCTTCCTCCTCCTTCCCTAACACTTTCTTCCTCTCCAAGTTTTCCTACAACTTGTTGGCCTTCTATTTCCTTTGCAAGGATGATCCTCCCTCCTCCTCCTTCTCCTCTTCCTCCTCCTCTTCTTCCTCCTCCTCCTCCTCCTCTTCCTCCTCCTCCTGCTCCTCTTCCTCCTCCTCCTCTTCCCGCTCCTCCTTCTCCTCCTCTTCTGACCTGGGGGACCACAGCAGGCTCCAGAGTTCACCACGCCCTTCCTACCTACACATGCCCCTGGACCCATTACTGCACAAAGGTCCATGTCCGTAAACACCGCTTGTATGCTAGAACTCTCCATTTTTTGTTTTTCCCTTCCGTTTCTCCAGCTCTCTCCTGATCTCCAAGTCAATACCTCCAGCTGTCTAGTAGATGTTTCTACTTGGTTGGTCCACAGCCATCTCAAATTTGTTGTCCAACACAGAATTCCTAGCACTGCCACCCATTCCACCAATCAGCGTCTCCCAGAACCTTCCATGTCAATAAAGGCCAGGCCACCCCCTAGGAGCCCAGACCCCCCAGAATGAATCTCATCTTTGATTTCTTCATTCAAACAAGTGGTACCCCACCCATCAGCACAGTAAACCCAACCCGCTCTCAGCGCTGGCACTCTGGTCCCAACCCTCACCTCCTCTCATCCAGATGCCAAGGCCCCTCCCCACTGCTCTGCAGCCTTTACTCCTGCCATGCCACAGTTTTAAAAGGAGGAGTTCTAAAACCTAAGTCAAATCTTGCCTCTGTGCTGCTTAAAACTCTTCAAGGACTTCTGTGTGCACTCACTGTAAACCACGCAGCTGCTATGGACCAGGACCAGCAGCTCTGGGACCAGCAGCTCCAGGCCCTGCTTCCTGGCCCAGTCCTTTACCCTATCACTGTTCCTCTCTCCACCCGCCTCACCACTCACACACCTGCATGTCCTCCTTCACCCAAGTCAGCTCTCTGTCCAGGTGTCCTCCCTCGGAGAGGCCTTCCCTGCTCCCGCCCCTCATCCCTGCTCCTCTTGGCTTCATTTTCCTTGAAGATTCATCACAAACTAACATGCACATACGTACCCCTGTGTTCTCTTTATTATCATAAATGTCTGCAGAATCATTGAAAGAAAACTCAAATGGACAATTTAAGCCTGTGATTGATTCAGGGTAGGAAATCCTCACCTGGCCAGGGGCAGCGCTGCATGGGGCCAACATGCCCCTCTGCCCCCTCTCCACTCTGGCCAGAAGGCAGTGTTCTAGAGCTCAGGCCCCAGGTCAAGAAGGGCCACACCTATGCCAACCACCCCCGCAGACTTCCACATGCTCAATGACCAAGTAGAAGCAAAGGACCAGGCAGTAAAGGTTTCAACTCTCAACATTCACTCACAGCCTCCACTATGGTTCACTGAGCTTACCGAGCTGTTTCATGCTATGTTCCTTCTTAGCTTTACAGTAGGAAGAGTTATGTTCTTTTTCAGGGGAAAGACTATTTTCACTGGTTTTAGGGTCCCTTCTTCCTGACATAAAACAGCACAATGAAAATATATATTAAACGTAATCTGTAATGTAATGTAAAACAGTTAACAAATGAAATTAAAATGTACTCAAAAGGCAAAGTGATCAGCTCTGTATGCACTACTTAGAAATAAGCAAACATTATAATATTCTTGGGCAGAATGCTTTCTGGATTCTGCAGGGATTCCAGAATGACTTTAAGAGTCTAAGTATGTTTACCAATGTGATACCCTCACACCCTGTAGTAAAGGCTCATTCATCCCCTTGAGCGGAACACAGAGCTCCAGTGTCTCACACACCTCCGGGTACTGGGCATTTGCCCAAATGTGAACCTACTTAAGCAAGGCAGAATGTTCAGGCAGAGTGCCAGCTTTGCTGGGGGACCCATAGGGAGGTCAGTGCCCAGCTAGCAGGAGAGGAAGACAAGAGTCCACTGAGCTGTTGACAGCTCAAGGAATCTCAGTGTCAAAAAGCCCATAAATGTCTGGTAAGAAAATCTCTTAAGATCATACAAAAGACCCCTAGAGCACAAGCTCACCAGTAAACACAGATGCACATATCGCAGCGATTAGAAAAGAAAGGCAGGCGGATGATCCAACTGCCTGCTTAGGAAAGCCAAAAGAATCAACAAAAGAACTACTGGATTAAGAGGCAACAGGCCAGGCGCGGTGGCTTAGGGCTGTAATCCTAGCACTTTGGGAGGCTGAGGTGGGCGGATCACTTCAGGTCAGGAGTTCAAGACCAGCCTGGCCAACATGGTGAAACCCTGTCTCTATGAAAAATACATAAAATTAGCTGGGCGTGGTGGCATACACCTGTAATCCCAGCTACTCGGGAGGCTGAGGCAGGAGAATCGATTGAACCCGGGAGGCAGAGGCTGCAGTGAGCCAAGATTGTGCCACTGCACTCCAGCCTGGCGACAGAGTGAGACTCCATCTCAAAATAAATAAATAAAATAAATAAAATAAAATAAACCAGTGAGCAACCACTGTGACCAACAGACATACCCAAGCACATGCAACGTGTTCTCGGAAGAGGCGAACACCCTCACGAAGCTGAAGTTAGAGGTGTCTAATCTTCCTAAACTAATGAATGCATATATTCAACACAAATCCAATTAAATTCTGAGACGTTTGTTTATTTTGCAAGAGTGGAATTCTTGAGTCATGAACTGCTTTTAAAATTCATCCGGAAGAATAAGCAAATAAGATGGCTTAAAACTTTTCTGAAAAGAACAATGATAAGAAACTAATAGTAAAAATAAAACAGTAGAAGTAAAAAAACACCACACACAAAAAAGCCCATAACCCAGACTATAAAAGGCATCACAGAGCAGGAGAGAAGCATTCAATTAAGAAGTGATCCTGAAATTACTGATGAATTATTCTGACAAAATAGATTCAGAGCCTCACCTTATACCATGAAGTAAAGTAAGACAGAACATAAGAAATTAAGTTAAAAAATGTATGATGAAATGCAAATCTTCGCCTCTCAAATCTCTGGACAGATTACCAAAAAAAAGATTAGAGGCCTCAGACACATAACAATTTAACACCCAGGCAAATCAGAAACCAAACCAAATATAATTAGTAGAAACAAACTGGAAAAGAAACACTAATGCAAAAATTGGCAAACTGGCAGATGTCCTTAACATACAGCATGCGCATGCAAATCAGTAAGAACGCAGACTCCAGAAGCAAGAAGAACCCAGGGAAACCAAAGAACAGGCAGGTCAGAGAAGCCCAAAACATTCACACACAACAACAATTACCATTTCACTAGTAATCAACTTTTTGTTTTTCGTCCATCAAAATCAGCATGCCTTTACAACACTGGAGAAGGTGTGGGGTGAAGGGCCATTGAGGGCGCGCAGTAGCCATAATGCCATACACTTTGTGCCAGCCACTGCGCTTCTGGAAACCCACCCCACAGCGTTCCACCAAAAGACAACAAAGGCTTCTAGCACGAAGCTGGTCGCAAACGCATTGCTAATTATTGTGCACAAGCGGAACCTACCATTTAAGCCTCCTTTCTAAGGGAAAAATTCCCACTACTACATCTTGCCACCCTTCTTTAACTTACACAATTTAGGAAAAGGATGATTTTTCAGAAACTAGCACTGCTCATTCAAAGTAACTTCATACGTCAATGAAAAATAAGCCTCCAACGCCAGTGGCCTCCAACAGGGCTTCCCTGCATTTGCCTGACACTGGTGTGTTAGACAGGATTGTGAGGTACTATCCTTCAGCGAACCGTAGGCCAGGCCTGCACGTTCGACTTTTAGCATGACTTCCAATCATAATTTCTGTGGTTTTTAAACACATAAACATTATCTGCCTGCATGCTCTACGTCCAACCTGCACGAGGATTAAATGTAGGCTGCCAACGCAAAGGACAGAACTACTGAAATGAAGATGGCTAAGTATTTCTGAAAAATGAAAATTTGATCACAACTTTTACATTTCAACACAGATCTCCAGCAAAGAGGGGCTACTCTACCCTGATGTCATCAGCTCACACACTTGTGCACACGGGCATGTGTATGTCACAGCCACAAATCTTCATTATTTCCACACGCTATTCATTCCCAGATACAGCAAGTCTGTTTCCCAGCCACAGGAGTTCTTTCCTACTAGACATTGGGATTAAGACAAAAAAAAAAACAAAAAAAACTAATATCCATATTTTCAGCTACATACATAAGTTTTGCAGTACCTTCCACTGAATTTTTGGATCGCCGTTTTGTTGTTTTTGTTGTCAATGACTTGGATGCTCTAGTGGAAATCTCAGTCTTAAAGAAAAAAGAATGAAAAGAAATTAATTGATGCATTACACAGCAATATCATAAGCAGGTTTACTTTTTAAGCTCTGCTTGAGGAAGAACAAGTATGAAATCCAGCAATAGTGCCCATATGCTTTAAAAACTCAGTATCACTAAGGACTCAAGACCTGAGAGTGCGAATTAACACGTAGGCCAAAAGCCTTTTCGCAATCTATTTAGAATTCCATCATTTTGTGCAGCCCTAAAGAGGTCAACAATCTGCTCACTACACTTTGAGAAACACCGTCTTATCAGTTGTGCTTATGAGGACTCCACTTCTGTTGCTATATACTTAATTACTTAAATGCACTTGTAAGCAACTCTGAAGGTAAAAATTTATACGTATTTAAACAGAACACTAACCAAAGGAAACAGCACATCCTATTCCTCCCTCCACTGGCACAGTTCCAGTCTTACCACCTCTCTCCTCTAACTGGCCCCCCAGCCTCTACTCGGTGCCTAACCCAGCTCCCCTGCAGCCTCATGAATACTTCCTGAAATGTGAATTGGACTACAAAAGTTGGCTTCAACCTCTCAGTGGCCCCTACTGCTTGGGATGAGTGTAACCTCCACAAGATGGCCCATGTGGAGACCGTGGCGAGCCCCAGGAAATGCATCGTGGAGTCCTGAACAGGCCAACCAGAGGTTGGAGGGGTCCCTCCCACTGGCCCCATCTGCCTGGTGACTTACGCCTCTTCCAGACTCATCGTCAGTGCCACCTCCCCCTTCTCCCCAAAATGACAACCCTATCACACCACACATCACACTAGTCATATAAAGGCATAAGTAAACCCAGGAGTGCCCCACAGAAAATCAGAGAATACATACCCCCATCTATTTTACCAGGAGGTAAAGCATTTAACTCATTACTTTTACAACCAAATAAAATGGACCTATTACAGATAGGCCATGACCATGTGCTCCCTCCATGCCTCAGTGGACCAGGGGAGCACACAGCATTCACTGTTTCAACACAGCTACAAGTTGACATCTCTTAAAGTTATTTTTTAAAGTTTACCTCTGTTTCAGCCTTGGAGTCTTTAAAAGTTCCATCTGACAACTTTTTAGACATCTCCCCTGAGCTTGCTGACTATTAAAAAAAAAAAAATTCAAACTTTAGAATTATTCCAATCCGTAATATCTAAAAATATGCCAAGATATTTTCTATAACACTGACCAACAGTGAAATCATTCTTCCCATGAGAACACCACATCGCCAGTCCAGCTCTGATGGCCATGATTGTTACTGCCTGCATTCCCCAAGAGTCTTCCAAGCCAATGGCAGGGAGATCTCTTCTCATAAGGGCAAAGGAGATGGGCAAGGACTTCAAATATTCCTGCCTCTCAGGAAGCTATATGAACACGAATCCCTATGCCACACTGAACTTCCTGGAAACATATCACAGGGAAACCTGGGGATCTGGAAGTGAGGGAGGGAACAATACAAACCTCCAACACCCACAGAGAAACTGCTCCTAGCCGCCTCTGCTGATCATAGGCTAACTTCATTAACAGAATGGGGCAATTCTTTTTAAGCAAAGGTTTCAGACTGTAAGTGAGGAAAGCACTCTCATAACATAAACTACATGAAAACCGTAAACACCATCTCATCTCACGCCTTAAATCACTTCTCTAGAAGACATATCTCAGAGTAGAAGGAGAAGAACACATTATCTTCATTGAGATTTTACTCCAGGAAGACTGAAAAGCAAAGAAAGCCTGTTCAATATTTCAACAATTCAATGTCCTCATAAGTTAATTATGAAGATATCAGATTTTATCAGCAGTAATTACCCATGACTGCAGGCTGGGCACTGCGCACATGCTACCCATAAAAGGGGCAGTTAAGAGAGGGGCCTGGGACCCCCACGTGGCCAGTCTAACCTAGCACCTTGTCCGCTCCACTGCACTCTTAATTTTCTGAGTGTTTTCATATCTACTATTTCACCTCTTCTTCGCAAAAGCCCATGAGGCAGCCTAGGATTTCATCAGCCTCTCAACTAGACAGAAATAAAATGGGGAAGAGGATAAAGAATGACTGCGGCAGAACCGGGGTTAGAACTTGAGTCTCTTGCCTCCCCAGCATAGATGTGACTAAGGTCCCTGGGAACTGGGGTTCCTTGGGAAGCGCCTCACAGCAGCTCACACCTGCCTGGCGCTTTTTACCAGAGGAAAGGATGCAGCTGCCTCCCAGACCCATGCGGCTCAATGAAGCCCCCAGATTGTCCACAGAGGAGCCTGGCAAGCAAAACCACCACGCGAGATCCACGCAAATCTCACGGCAACCAAGTAAGCACCAGCTTTGCGCAGGAAAAAATCACTTCACCATGGTCTCAGATGCTTTTAAACAAAACCATCATTACACTTGGCTCTGATATGTTCCCAAATATTAGCCTCTAAGAATTTCTTTTTGTTGTTGTTGTTGTTTGAGACAGTCTCGCTGTGTCACCCAGGCTGGAGTGCAGTGGCGTGATGTCGGCTCACTGCAACCTCCGCCTCCTGAGTAGCTGGGACTACAGCGCCCTGAGTTCAAACAATTCTCCTGCCTCAGCCTCCTGAGTAGCTGGGACTACAGGCGCCCACCACCACACCTAGCTAATTTTTGTAATTTTTTTTTTCAGTAGAGACCGGATTTCGTCACCATGTTGGCCAGGAAGGTCTCGATCTCTTGACCTCGTGATCCACCCACCTCGGCCTCCCAAAGTGCTGGGATTACAGGCATGAGTCATCATGCCTGGCTGAGCCTCTAGGAATTTCTTTGGAATGGTTTCTCTCTACTTCAAAAGCCAGTCATCTCATTAGCAGTTTTAGGGAACATAGCGTGGGGACCACCAATCCGAAGGCCTTGAGAGCTGAGGAACGTTGGCCCCTTCCTAGGCTGCCTCATGCACAGCAAAATACACCAGAATATACTGGTGCCTCAGAAAAATCAGGTCCATGAAAAATACTTTTTCTTACACCTCTAAAAAGGAGCAAAAGATGGGGAATGTCTTTGTAATTTCTAAGACTCATAAGGAAAGCCAGGTTATGACACATACCATACAGCACATTACTCCAGGATGTGCAGTGGAGGGGAATGAGTGACATTTTAAATAGTAAAACTCCAAAATGCCCCGTAGAACACTACGTTCAATTACGAACAAAACCACAATCTTGCCCGATAGGCACCCCCTATCCCATTGTGACCCACAGATCTCAAAACAGGCTTGTACTGACCCCCACAGGAAAGCCTGGTTTACAGGATTCCCCTCAGGGTCAGTCCTGTGGCGCCCACCCCCCTCCCCTGGGCAGGCACACCGTGAGACGCAGTGCCACAAGACAAGACGGCTGTCCCAGGAGGAAGAGGCCATGGCACCAACTCAGGCCCTGCCCCTCACTGCCCGGCCGGATCAACTGGGCAGATCTGGATCCCTTCCCGACCTCAGTGTCCTCCTTCCTAGCAGCTAGAGACAAGATGATTTCCAACATTTCGCAGGATGCTTTTTACAATGTCACATCCCCCAGAGAATGGGTGTCTGGGAAAACATCCCCAGCACACACGGTGGGTCCAGAAGGAATTCACACATTTAGAAAACAGTTTGAAACCAGTAGGATTTTCTGGCAAACCCTAAATTTACCTGAAAATTTAATTAAACAAGAATTACAGTAAACTCCAGTCTTATTGTGCTTATCTGCTAATGCCTAAAAGCCCCTGAAAGCAGCCCTAATCTTTAAGAACTGAGCAATGTCCATGCTCCTAAAGACATCACATGCACAACTCAGACTGCACATAAACACTGCTTGCAATGCTAAGGTGGAGGCTGCTCCAAAGCCTTCAGAGCAATACTGAGAGTGACACAAATGACACAAACGACACGCACGGGAGAAGCCACACATCTTAAAACACCTGCGAGACAAGGACAAGAGCAACACGGCAAATCAGCTCAAACTCTGAAAAACGTTGATTTCTCCACAGGCCTGGTGAGGAATCATTAAACTCTAAAAAGAGCAAGCATTTAATAATATTTTCCTGACTTCCCCCTTCAAATTATCTTCTACCACTCCCACATCAAAATTCCATAAAGGGAGACCTCAGAAACCACTATCAATTGACCAATTTCATCCAATGTTTCATGATCTGAAAAGCCCATCACCCCTTGCGTGGATGCTCAATCCATTCCACTACCAAGTATTTACTGCAAAGCGGCTGTGTGTCAGACACTCTACCAGACTGGGTGTCCAACAGTGAATGTGAGTGACATCTCTGGCTTATGCTCTTAGGGAGCTTATAATCCAGCAGACTTCTCCCTGGACATGAAGTAGGAAATGGTTAAAAACTCACTGAATAATGTCTTCATAAATGATTGGCTGAACAATAAACTTCTATTAAGGGATGAACAAAAAAACCCAAAACACAACTGACAAGAAATAAGCATCTCTTTGGGTTTCTACTGAGAATCCAAGATTGTCATAATTTTAAATAGGCATAAAAGAAAACCAGTTTCCTAGTCACACTGTAAGAAAGATAAAAATCATGACTGACACCATCACAAACTCTTGCTAAGCAAATGGCGAGGTTTTCAGGAAGACTTTACCTTTTTCTCGGGTTTGTCATGCTCTCTGTTCTTCTCCCTGTCCAGGTCCCGGGAGTGCTCCCCGTTTTTCACTCTCCGTCTGTCCCTCTCCTTCCCTTTGTCTCGGTCGCGCTCTCGGTCCCTGTCTCTCAGTCTCTCCTTCTCTTTTCCCCTCTCACTCTTCCTCTCTGTCTCCTTCTCACGCTCGGAGTCTCTGTCCCGCTCCCTGTCGCCTCTGTCTTTCTGTCGCTCGCCGTCTGGCCTGGTCCGGGCTTTGGCTCGCTCTCTCTCCCCTTCTCTGTGTCTGTTTCCGCCATTCTCCTTGGCCTTCCCCTTGTCCTTGTCCTTTTCTCTTGGCTTGCTGTCTTCTTTCAGTTCTTCTTTCTGTTTTCGATCTCTGCTTGTACTTCTCTCTTTTATTTCGGAGTCTCCTCTATCCTATGAAATAAAAATAAAATCATTTATGAACATTTTTACCTAAGCTACAAAAAGACTCACTATTTCATTTTCAAAGATGTGCGACTTGCAATTCACCTCTGTATTTTTGTGAACTCTGGACTCTTCTTCTTGCACATTCTTATTATCCAATTCCTGAGATCTTGAGGTCAGTGAGGCCCGGCCTTTCACTTCTCCCTTCTCTCCAGCTAAAACCCTCCGTACCGCATCGTCACTGGAGAGCTTGTCATCCAAATGGAAGGAAATGAGGTGTTAGGTGAAATGAGATCCGCACACGTAACAAACAGAACATCGCCATCCAAAGATAGCTCATGAGACAGATTCTCTGTCTACAATGAAATTCAAAGGATAAAATATTTTTTGAACATGTTATTATCACATACAAAGCACAGCATATCTTGATAACTATTACTTTCAACACTTTGGTCATTAACAGTAGCATCCACCCAAGCTAAATGAATCCTGGTTCAAGTCTACCCAAGCTGTCAAATGTGAATGTGGGTGTTCAAGGTCAATAAAGCTGACCCATGCCTTAAACTTCTAATGGCATCATAGAATCCCAGCCATAAGTGCCTTAAGATTTTATCTAACCACCTCACACCCATCAGGATGGCTGCTCCGAAAAAAAACACAAAACAACAAGCATTGGCAAGGATAAGGAAAAATTAAAACTCTCATGCACTGCTGATGGAAATGTAAAATGATACAGCCGTTATGGAAAACAGTATAACAGCTCCTCAAAAAATTAGGCACAGATTTACCATACGACCCAATAATTACCCTTCTGGGTATTTATCCAAAAAAATGGAAAACAGGGTCTTGAAGAGATATTTGTATACCCATGTTCATAGCAGCATTATTCATAATAGCTAAAACGCGGGAGCGAACTGTACCACTGACAGTTGAGTGGATAAACAAAATATGGCATATCCATTACAATGGAATATTATTCAGCCCTAAAAAGGGATGAAATTCTGATACATGCCACAACATGGATAAATCTTGAGAACGTTATATTAAGTGAAATAAGCCAGTCAAAAAAAGGACAAATACTCTATGACTCCACTTATCCGAGGTCCCTAGAGTAGTCAGATTCACAGAGACAGAAAGTAGAATGAAGGATCCCAGGGGCCGGGGGATGGGACAAGAGGAAGTTAGTGTTTCATGGGGACAGAGTCTGTTTTGCAAGAAGAGTCCTCGAGATGGAAGGTGGTGATGGCTGCACATGACTGAATTTACCAGCACTGAAGTGTACACTTCAACATGGTTAAGATGGCAAATTTTATGTTATAGGGATTTTAACACAATAATAAAATTATGGGGGAAAAAAACTGATCTAATTCAAGCCCCGTCAAATGCAAAAATTCCTTCTCCAGCATCCCTGACAGCCATCCAGAGTGTAGGACACTTCCAGTCAGGAGTCCCACTCACTCAACGCACTCATTCCACAAGCACACGCTGAGTGAGTGCCGCATGCCAGGCTCCATTTAGGCCAAAGACACACCATGTACTGGGGACACAGACAAACATAACAATTAAACAACAGGCTATAGGAAGCCTACAGGGGCACCTAAGTCGGCCTGGGAGGGAGGAGAGGCCCAGGCTCAAGGAAGCGCTCACAGATGCCACATTGCTGCTGGGTGAGGCTGGAGGAGGAAGGCAGCTCAGGCACCAAGAAGCCAACAGCACCAGGGCAAGAGGCTGACAGGAGACAGCAGGCCAGGGCTGAATGAGGGGGTGCATGGTGACTGGAGTGGAGGGCTCAGGTGTGGGAAACGAGAGAAGGATCTGAAGGGAAAGAAGTAGCAGCAGGTCTCTAGGGGGCTCACAAGCTGTGCCATGGAGCTGGCTCGGCCCCAAGGCTACTGGAAGCCGGAGAAGACTCAGCAGAGGAGATAGGAGCCAGATGTGCTTTTTAGAAAGATGAGCAACATAAAGGACCCGGGAAGGGGAGCTGGGGAGTCTAGGCACAGAGGCCAATGTACTGGCAAAATCTGCTTCCAAGTCTCTAAATTTCCACGCTGGACCTGCACCGGGGGGACTCCTAGGAGTGGGCCTGACCCCACTACGCACCTCCACGACCCACTGCTGTTGAGGGGGCTGAAACCTACCTGTTCCCGTTTGGGTCACATTTAAGGTCAGCCCCCAGCCAACCACCCACTAGGTATGTGAAAAACTGTATTAATCATACTCTCTATACAAGTCCAACCTGCTCCTCCATGGGGGACCACTCGGCCTTCAAAAGAAGGAAGACCCTGGGGAAAGACCTTCTCCAACGTTTGGGCAAACATGGCCCAGACTGGACCTAACCAGAGCAGCCTGAGGCCTGACACCCAAGTTTCTAGCCCAGGGTGAAAAGCTCAGGGAGAAAAATATCTACTCCCTGTACAACTGAAACAGCAACCAAGAGAGAGAGAAAGGGTGGAAGAGAGAGAGAGGAAGGGTGGAAGAGAGAGAGAGGAAGGGTGGAAGAGAGAGAGAGGAAGGGTGGAAGAGAGAGAGAAAGGGTAGAAGAGAGAGAGAGGAAGGGCAACAGACAAGCAGATACCAGAGGCTGCAGATGCAGGAAGAGAACAGAGACTCCCATAAGACCCAGGGAAGAAGAAAAGCGTTCCTGCAGCCACTGCAGCCCTGGCTGGAAGCAGCCACCTGTCCTCAAAGGAGCCCCAGAAAGGAGAAAGCCAGAGGGCATGGAAGCCTGGGCCTCCAGCCACCAGCCGGGCACAGAGTGCCTGCAGGGTTCCCGATTTTATATTGAAAGCTTGCAGAACTTGCGTATAAGATACCCTTATTTGTCTTATCATTCAGTTTTAAATTACTCCTCCTGTATCTCTGGGGCTCCAGAAGGGGTGGGATCAGATTCAAAGCACAATGTTTGACAGACACCACTGAAACTCCTTCCCTAAACCGCCGGCACATGTGAGTCCCTAACCCCCGACTACCTTTTACTCAAGTACTAAGTAAGTTCAAAATGCCAGGACAGCAGTAGTACCTTGTTGAGACAGCATTTTCCAATTATCTGGAGCAGCTCATTTGTTCTTTCAGGCTCATGCCCGGCCACAATTCGGGCTGGTTTGGCCGACAGTGGCTCTCCCGACACCATTACAACCACGTCTATGGCCTTTTGTAGGAAGCTAATTTTTGCATCTTTATCCTGAAACATTTCCATTGAAAATATAAATATTACAATACTTTGAAGAGTATGCATTATCTTCAGTATGTTCTACAGGCATAGGATAGTTTCTGTTTACATACAAAACTATTTTTAGATATATAACAAATCTAGAAATACTGACCCTTTACTGACAAAACAAAAACAATTCATTAAAGCCTTTAATTTAGTTGACGGGCTAGCATTAACCTTTGAAATACTAATCCCATTTTTCAGTGAATAAAACTAGCATGATATCCAGTTACCACAATAAGAAAATGAAATGAGAAAGGGTATATATCAATTCATGAATTCACTGACCTTGTATTCCAACCACATGCAGCACAGAAATGACACACGCCACACTACCCAGCCTACAAAAAATCCCATCCGTTAAGGCGAGGGGTCAACAGGAGAACCCACCTTCACATTATCAGACTTCATCTCGGCGTCTGTGTAGAGGCCTTTCATGAAACCAGTCATTCTAATCACCTTCAAGAGAGAAAGAAAGGCCACCATGTCACCGCACGGACAGCCTCCTCATCAGCCTCATCCACTCAACTCCACACTCGAGAGGTGTCAGAATTGACTAGCAGCCCAGACTTGAATCATCCACTTACTCAAGAAATGTCTGATGTCTACTACACGTGTTGTGCAGGGCAGAAGCCAGCCAGATCCTCTCAGAACTTAGGCTGGCTGTGTGGACAGATGGGTAAAGATGACACCATGCAGGTACTAAGGAAGCACTCAGGCTTGGTACGTAATCCACAATCTGGGAGGGGCAGGGGTGGCAGGGAACCCTTCCTGGAGGAATCATACCTAGATGGGGACCAGGCTTACAGAAGAGTTGGGCAAGGGGGCATTTCAGATGCACATGCCAGACATAAGGAAGTCCACACGGCTGGGCGTGGTGGCTCATGCCTGTAATCCCAGCACTTTGGGAGGCCGAGGCGGACAGATCGCGAGATCAGGAGATTGAGACCATCCTGGCCAACATGGTGAAACACCGTCTCCACTAAAAATACAAAAATTAGTTGGGTGTGGTGGCACATGCCTATAGTCACAACTACATGGGAGGCTGAGGCAGGAGAATCACTTAAAGCCGGGAAGCGGAGATTGCATTGAGCCGCTGCACTCCAGCCTGGCAACAGAGCCAGACTCTGTCTCAAAAAAAAGAAAAAAAGAAAAAGAAAGAAAGTCCACACAAGGTCCAGGACCCACAGAGTTCTGTGCAAGGGAAATGTAGGACAGCAGGAGCCTCAGGACAGAGAGACACTCGGGGCCTGGTACAGAGGCCCTGTGAAGCCACTCAGGGACGTGAACTGAGCCAAAGGACCACAAGGAGGACCTGGAACAGCATTTTACAA
>NW_012122043.1:3784204-3786454 GCF_000951035.1 Colobus angolensis palliatus
CACTGCACTCCAGTCTGGGCGACAGAGCAAGACTCCCTCTAAAAAAAAAAAAAAAGTGAGCAATAACTGTAAGTGACAAGAGACATTAACGCCACAGGATCCACACTAGCTTAATGAAACGGGGTGGTTAGTTTAGCTATAGCTAAAATACTAATATAGTAATTTGTGTATAATATTCAGGACAGCAAGGCATTTTCATAAGAGGCTCTCCACCTATTATCTGAAAATCCTTTCCAATGTGTCAGTCATTCTAACATCTTTATCAAGTAGGTGACAATTTATTTATCTTTACACAGGGAGAGAAATCAACTTTGGCATTAGATGAGGAAGTCTATGGGAGAAGAGCAGACCAGTCGTTCCTAATTGGGAACATGCAACTCATTCCACGCGCCCTATCTACCTGGCCAGGAAGGCAATCCCTTTTTTTTTTGAGACAGGGTCTTACTCTGTCACCCAGGCTGGAGTGCAGTGGTACAATCACGGCTCACTGCAGCCTCAACCTTCCAGGCTCAAGCAATCTTCCCTACTCAGCCTCCTGAGTAGCTGGGATTACAGGTGCACCACCACACTCAGCTATTATATTCTCAGTAGAGATGGAGTTTTGTCATGTTGGCCAGGCTGGTCTTGAACACCTGGGCTCAAGTAATCGGCCCGCCTTGGCCTCCCAGAGTGCTGGGATTACAGGCGTGAGCCACAGCACCCAGCCCATATTCCTCCTTCTCTCCCATTAGGATGCCTCTGACCAACCATGTGGTAGTGACTGGACAGCCACCATGAGCTGAGGGCCACCACTGCCCCACAAGGATAAGGCACACTCCCTGCGCCTCCCTCTGCATTTCAGGGCTCTGCATTTCAGTGGGGCAGACAGGACTGGGAGAATAAAGGTTTTGGCAGCCACAGCTATAGCTGGCTGGGCTCACATTGGCTCTTGTTCCCTCTGGGTCAGAGCACGGGTGCCTGCCTATTTCACGGGACGGTGGTGATGCGGCACACTCTCCTGCTCTCACCGGGCTACACACAGCAGGTCCCCTCCCCACACACTGTCCAGGACAGGCTGTAAGTGCTGCACCAGCTGGGAGGACGTGACCAGGGCTGGCAGTGCCTTGGGATGTGGGTGAATTTGAGAGCATTTTTAGGCACTGTTTTAACACAGAGGCACACGCTCCAGCCCACACGTTATAAGCTAAGGTAGGAGGGCAGACCCAGTAAAGCAAAGTCTGTGCAAGAATAAGGCACCCAACCTGTTGAAAAGAGTGAGAAACAGAGCTTGAGGACCATCACCAGGTGAGGTCATGAGGCCCTGGAAGTCTACAAGTCCAACCTGAATCCTAAATCCCAAAACATACCTCTGAGTTCCCGCGTGCCCTTGGGTCCACCATGGAAACGGGTGCTGCACCCCCTGCAGTGACGCTCCTAAGAGTTACCAGGGAGTTACCACGAGCCTAGACAGGTCCCCCTCAACAGGGGATGTTTGTTGTGCAATTTCCATGTACCTTACCCAGTGCAGATCACCAGAGCCATACTAATAAGCAAGCCAGGGTCTCCGTCACTGAGGAGCACACCACCCGCAAATGGGGAAAAGCTACAGAGACCACCAATCTCAATCTAGGGCAGGGTGTGCCGCTCTGTTACAGTTTTTCCTGCCAAGTCTCCCTACCACCACCTCCACTAAATTCACCCACAGGCATTTATTAGGCACCCAAAATGTGGTATGGAGGGAAACTTTGGGGCAGAAAGCTGTATAAAAAATATTATTTCCATTCTCCCAGGATTTAGCCTTCCACGTGCTAAAATGCTTCAGGGCAAGCGAGAAGGGTTCTGCAGGGTTAGATGAGGCGGGAGTCACAGAAGCAGCTCTGCCAGGCAGAATGGAAGATGCACTCTAAGGAGACACACGGGCAGGCAGGGAAGAAGTAATGCTCCCCGAGGGCCCGGAGCCGGGGGAGGGGGAGGACCTCCGCGCGGAGGGCGCCGCAGAATTGGGCCTACAGGCCGGGCTCCCGGGCAGGGGCCGCACAGAGCTCTCGCCCCGACCCCGGAACTCACCCTGGCCCCCTACCCGCACCCTGCGCCCGGCCCATACCCGGTCCACACTCGGCCCTGAACTAGTCCCCGACCTGCACCCCGAGCCCGGCCCACACCCGGTCCTAACCCGGCCCCCGACCTGCACCCCTAGCCCGGCCCACACTCGGTTCACACTCGGCGCTGACCCGGTCCCCGACCTGCACCCCGAGCCCGGCCCACACCCGG
>NW_012122043.1:3787157-3787675 GCF_000951035.1 Colobus angolensis palliatus
GTGGCGCGGCGGGGCGGGGAAAGGGGATCTGGGATCCGGCGCCTGGCCCCTCCTCTGCCGAGTGACGTCCTCGGGAAGCGCGTGTTCGCTCGCGTTAGAGGCGACTGCCTGAGGTCTGATTAAGAACAAGGTAAACTCTAAGATCTGTGCCTCCTGTTTCCCAAATCTCAAGGGCTTTTGCAGGCACTAGTTCATCGGAGGGGACGGTACTAAGTTATCCCAAAACACACGGAATAGAAAATACGCTGGCCTGGCTGGTACTTAATAAGGCTTCTTGGGCAAGTCATTTGTTTTCTCTGAGACTCTACTTCTGTTCCTACAAAGCAGGGCTAGTGTGCCCCCTGCCTAACCTACCTCCCAGGAAGGTAAATGGTGACTAAATGCTGTGTCGGTGCTCTGAAACCGGGACAAAGCCATGCCCCATTGTCCTACTAGGTGTCTGTGATTCTTTCCCACCTGTCCTCTGTCCATCATGCACAGGCCTACCGCAGAAGTCCTTCTAGCGATTTGAGATCTCT
>NW_012122043.1:3788640-3794443 GCF_000951035.1 Colobus angolensis palliatus
CCTCTCAGGTTCAAGTGATTCTCCTGCCTCAGCCTCCTGAGTAGCTGGGATTACAAGTGTCCATCACCATGCCTGGCTAATTTTTTGTATTTTTAGTAGAGACGGGGTTTCATCATGTTGGCCAGGTTGGTCTCAAACTCATGACCTCAGGTGATCTGGTGATCTGCCCGCCTCAGATCCAAAGTGCTGGGATTATAGGTGTGAGCCACCGTGCCCGGCCAGTGTGTACCCTTATCCATCCTAAATGAATGTAAGAGGCTTCTGCTTCTCCTCTTAAGTAGGGATGGAAATGAATGTATTGGCTTCCTACCATGGACTTGAGACTGTGTTGACCTGCTCTAGCAAAGATACCATGATTGGGGCTCCTATTTGTATTTTTAGTAGAGACAGGGTTTCACCATGTTGGCCAGACTGGTCTGGAACTCCTGACCTCAGGCAATCTGCCCGCATCAGCCTCCCAAAGTGCTGGTATTACAGTCGTGCATGACCGCCCCCATTATAACTTTTTAATTGACCTTCATTTTTACCACTTTCAGGGCTCCTCGTTTTTTGTGGAGATCTAAATCTCCATCTGGTGTCATACCCCTCCTGTCTGAAGAACTTCCTTTAATATTTCTTCTAGCACAGTTCAGCTGGTAATGGAAAAGTTATACAGACAACCAATTTCAATGCAAGCCAGGCTGTGTGGTTTATCAACAAATACTAAATTGCATTTTTGTAGTTTTCCTTCCATGTCCACCTATAACCACCTCCAATAAATTCAGCCACAAATATTTATTAAGCATAGAAGTACAGAATTCTAGGGTTGGGAGGCCAAGGCAGGTGGATCACCTGAGGTCAGGAGTTCGAGACCAGCCTAACCAACATGGTAAAACCCATCTCTACTAAAAATACAAAATATTAGCTGGGTGTGGAGGCAGGCAACTGTAATCCCAGCTACTAGGGAGGCTGAGGCAGGAGAATCTCTTGAACCCAGGAGACAGAGGTTGCAGTGAGCTGAGATCATACCACTGCACTCCAACCTGGGTGACAGAGTGAGACTCCATCTCAAAAAAAAGAATTCTAGGGGTGCAGTGGCTCATGCCTATAACCCCAGCACTTTGGGAGGCTGAAGCAGGCAGATCACTTAAGGTCAGGAGTTTGAGACCAGCCTGGCCAACATGGTGAAACCCTGTCTCTACTAAAAGTATAAAAATTAGCTGGGCATGGTGGTGTGTGCCTGTAACCCCAGCTACTTGGAAGGCAGAAGCACAAGAGTTGCTTGAACCCAGGGGGTGGAGGTTGCGGTGAGCCAAGATCGCATCACTGCACTCCAGCCTGGGCAACAGAGCAAGACTCTGTCTTTAAAAAACAAAACAAACAAACAAACAAAAAGTATAGCATTCTAGATTGACTGTTTTTGTTTTTGTTTTTCAGTACTTTAAGGATGTTACTCCATTGACTTCTGGCTTGCATAGTTTCTGAATGAAAGTCCTCTGTAATTCTTTGTTCTTCTGTCTATTGTTTCTGGCTGCCTTCAAGATTTTATTTTTATTATTGGTTTGCCAGAAGTTTGGACATGGTATATCTAGATGAGGGGGTCTCTTTAACCTAAAATTTATATTTTATTATTTTCATACAATAAAATTCATAGCTGTTAAGTGTGCACGTTGATACATTTTGGTAATTATATACAATTATGTTACCACCACTACAAGCAAAATATAGAACAGTCCCTGCACCCTACAACATTTCTTGCTGCTTATTTGCAGCCCATCTCCTTCCCCACCCCGGCCCCAGGCAGTCACTAATCTGGTTTCTGTCATAATTTTGCCTCTTCTAGAATTTCCTTTTTTTTTTTTTTTTTTGAGATGGAGTCTCGCTCTGTCACCCAGGCTGGAGTGCAGTGGCGCAATCTCGGCTCACTGCAAGCTCCGTCTCCTGGGTTCAAGCGATTCTCCTGCCTCAGCCTCACGAGTAGCTGGGACTACAAGCGCCCACCACCACGCCCAGCTAATTTTTTGTATCTTTAGTAGAGACGGGGTTTCATCGTGTTAGCCAGGATGGTCTCAATCTCCTGACATCATGATCCACCCGCCTCGGCCTCCCAAAGTGCTGGGATTACAGGCGTGAGCCACTGCGCCCAGCTAGAATTTCATATAAAGGGAATCATACAGTACATAGTCTTTTGTATTTCATTATTTCTCTTATAATATTTTTGAGATTCATTCATATTGTTACACGTATATTAATATCCCATTCTTTTTGTGGGCTGAATGATATTCCACAGTATAATTTGTTTGTTCATCAGTTAATGGACATTTGAGTTGCTTTCAGTTTTTTATTTTTTATGAATAATGCTGCTGGCCAGGCACAGTGGCTCACACCTGTAAGCCCAGCACTTCCGGAGGCCATGGTGGGCAGATCACTTGAGGTCAGGGATTCAGGACCAGCCTGGCCAACGTGGTGAAACCCCATCTCTACTAAAAATACAAAAATTAGCCAGTTGTGGTGGTGTGCACCTGTAGTTCCAGCTACTCAGGAGACTGAGACACGAGAAATGTTTGAATCCAGGAGGCAGAGTTTGCAGTGAGCTGAGACCATGTCACTGAACTCCAGCTTGGGTCACAAAGTGAGACTCTGTCTCAAAAAAAAAAAAAAAAAAACAAAAAATGCTGCTATGACCATTCACTTACAGGTCTTTGTGAAAGTTTTCATTTCTCTTGTATTAGAATTGTTGGGTTGTATGGTAAGAATATGTTTAACTCTACAAATACTGTCATACTGTTTTTAAAGTGGCTGCATCATCATTCATTCCCACCAGCAATATATTAAATCCCAAATTGCTCCATATCCCTGCCAACATTTGGTATTGTCAGTCTTTTTGTTTTCTTCTTCTTCTCCTTCTCCTTCTCCTTCTCCTCCTTCTCCTCCTTCTTCTCCTTCTTTTTTTGAGATGGAGTGTTGCTCTGTTGCCTAGGCTGGAGTGCAGTGGCATGATCTCGGCTTACTGCAACCTCCATCTCCCGGGTTCAAGTGATTCTCCTGCTTCAGTCTCCTGAGTAACTGGGATTACAGGCACCTGCCATCATGCCCATTTTTTGTATTTTCAGTAGAAACGGGGTTTCACCATGTTGGCCAGGCTGGTCTCGAACTCCTGACCTCAGGTGATCTGCCTGCCTTGGCCTCCCAAAGTGCTGGGATTACAGGCGTGAGCCACTGCGCCTAGGCTGTCAGTCTTTCCCCCGTACCCTCGCACCCCAAGACAGAGTCTTGCTGTGTCACCCAGGCTGGAGTGCAGTGGCGCCATCTCAGCTCACTGCAAGCTCCGCCTCCCAGGTTCATGCCATTCTCCTGCCTCAGCCTCCCAAGTAGCTGGGACTACAGGGGCCTGCCACCATGCCCAGAAAATTTTTTGTATTTTTTAGTAGAGACAATGTTTCACCATGTTGGCGAGGATAGTCTCAATCTCCTGACCTCGTGATCCGCCCGCCTCGGCTTCCCAAAGTGCTGGGATTACAGGCGTGAGCCACGGCACCTGGCCCCTGTCAGTCTTTTTTAACATCCGTCTTTCTATGGGTGTGGAATGGTGTCTTGTTATGGTACCTATTTAGATTTCTGTAGTGATTAGTGATTTTGAGCATATTTCCCTGCCGTTGCTAAATATTCATGTATCTCTAGTGAAGATATCCCATCAAGTATCATTCAAGCATTTACTGAATCACTGCTATGTATGGATTACTGTCTGGGTGCTGGGGATTTAATGGGGAAATAAGACCTTCTAGGAGGCAATGTCCATGCTGTCCACTGGTCCTAGGAACATCACTCCTCATGCTGCTAACTATATCCAGGACCAAGTGAGCTTTGGTCACCTAGACAGAGGCCAGATGAAAGGCACCAGGGCTCATCCCCTTCTGTCGGCCTCCCTTCCTCCCGTACTGCACCTTGCAGGTGGGCTGGCTGTGTGAGACTCGGCCGAGAGGCTGGGAGACACCTAAGAGAGAGACAGCCCATGATGGAGGGAATTTAACGACACTCATCATGTAGACCCAACCCATGCTCCGTGGGGAAAACAAGCCCCCAAGGGGTTTCACCCTCAGAGGGATTCCATCTTGGCTCCTTTCTGTTTATAACCCTGCTCCCTGGCCAGAGCACCACCAGCCTCTGACCCCTGCCTCATGAAACCTTCCTGACTCTGGAAACTCTACTCCCAACCCACAGAAGCTTTTGTGGTTTTCCATCCATCCCCTTTCTCTCAGCACTACACTTCCCAGAGTATGTGGTCTCCAGTCCAGACTCACACCATCCCAAGGACCTCAGCAGGACAGTCCACTGTGACGTTTGGCACTGCAGTCCCTTAGAATAGTCTAGGATGACAGTGGACACTGAATCACTGAATCACACTCCTTCTAGGGCTCCCAAATTCCCGTTCTTCTCCTGATCGTCCACATGCGTCCTTATCACACACATACCGCCTTCCCAAGAACAAGCATTAATTAAACAGTTCATCAAACCCCATAAAGAAAAACAAAACAGTTTCCATACTGCCCTGTCATTTGCAAACATCCCCCACCCAGTGAAACTAACACTTCCCATGAACATGGAGAATGGTGTTAGCTCCCTTCATTCCTTCATTCCACCTTTCCTGCCCACCATCCAACCCCTCCTGCCCACCATCCAACCCCTCCTGCCCACCATCCAACCCCTCCTGGGGCCTCCCCGAAAGTTTTTATAGGGGAGGAGCATGGTGAGACTGTGTACTTCTTCATGACCGGGCCCTCATTTCTCAGAGGCTGACCTAAAGCTCTGAAACGGTGAAGCCCCTAGACAAGGCTGCAGCAGCCTCCTGCTCCCAGGTGGTCCAGAGAGGGCGATCATCTTCACAGGACAACAGGGAGGCCCTCGGGTGCTGCACCAAATGCAGGTGATGCTGTGGTGGCTGAAAGCAGGAGTGTCCTCCCAAGCTGGAGGAAGCCTGGCTGGGCCGCCTTCCCTGATCTGCCCACCATGGCCAAGCTGGGAATCAAGAGGCTCCTGCAAGGGCCCATCCCTCTCTGAGCTTTGAGCTGGCTGTGGTCAGCCTGAGTAGTGGTGGAAGGAGCACCCAGACCCCAAGCGCCCTGCCTTCCGAACACTGTTCCCAAGGGCAGAGCTCTCCAGCCCCTACCCCAGAAAGTCCCACTGGGCAGTATCCTCTGGGCCTGATGGCCAGAAACCTGCTTGTCTGACAGTGGCCTGCCTGTGTGGTGGGAGAGGTAGGTGTGGCCTGGAGAACCCTCGGGCCCCTGAGGTTCTGCCAAGGACCCTGAGCCAATGCTGCCCAAAGGGGAAGCTGGTTCCTATCTCTCCCCCAGCCTATGGAGAGCAGGAACCATGTGGGCCAAGGCTTTGTGGGGGCCTTGAGGGCACAGGGCCTGGCTGTTTGGAACTGTGAGCCATCGGAGACCCTCCTGCCCACCTGGGCATCAGGAGCTCTGAGAAGACCTGGCACAAGGGAGCAGAGTCACTCAGCCCCACCAAGATCCTTATGGAGGGGAGAGGTGGCCAGGGAGTGGACACGCGTGGGGTGGGGAGGTGGTCAGGGAGCGGACAGGCATGGAGGGGGCAGTGGCCAGGGAGTGGACATGCACAGAGCGGGGAGGTGGCCAGGGAGTGGACATGCGCAGGGGGTGGGGGGAAGGTGGCCAGGGAGAGGACACGTGCGGGGGGGACGTGGCCAGGGAATGGACATGCATGAGGGGGAGGTGGCCAGGAAGTAGACACGCACGGGGTTGGCCAGGGAGTAGACACGCACGAAAAGGGGCAGTGGCCAGGGAGTGGACAC
>NW_012122043.1:3794493-3809878 GCF_000951035.1 Colobus angolensis palliatus
GAGTAGACACGCACGAAAAGGGGCAGTGGCCAGGAAGTGGACACGCACGGGGTTGGCCAGGGAGTAGACACGCACGAAAAGGGGCAGTGGCCAGGGAGTGGACACGGGTCCCTGGACAGTGCGGTGTTTGGGGAGCATGGGCTCTCTTCCATGCCCCCCACTGTGTCTCCCGAGGCGCCAACACTGCCTCGAGGTGAGTCCTCAATCTCCGCACAGAGGGAGGATGGATGGGTATCTGGGGTGCTTGGAAAGCAGGCCTAAGAAGAGGCAGCTAAGGATTCCTGACTCCAGAAAAAAGACCTGCAACCAGGGCCTCCCAGGGCAGGAGGGTGCAGAGGGCAGTCTGAAGCCTCCAGTTCTGAAGGCTCCAGACCAGGTACCAGGTAGGAGGGACAATGTACCTTAAATTACCCCTAAGCTTCTCAGAGTCCTCAAAGCATCAGAGGGAAAGGCAGAGAACATAAAAAAGAGTCATTCATAAAAAAAAAAAAAAAAAAAATAGATAATTGATTAAACAACTATAGAAAAGCACAACAAAGAAAGTGTTGGAAACATAAAAGGCTGGCAGGAGATGCTTTTGAAATAAACAGTTTCTGAATGAGTGATAACCATGGCCCTGACTCTCCCCAGGAGAGAGAAGCCACAAAGCTTCCAATGTGTCTTCCAGGCCCTGCCTCACCTCGCCAGGAGGCAGACATTCCCAGAGACAAAGGCCTGGGGAGGCTGACTTAGACCCACCCTGAACTCCATTTCTACCAAGAGCCCAAGATGTGGGTCAGGCTTTGGGAAGGGCTGGGGAGCAGATACCAGGTCAGAGGAGAAGTGCAGAGCTGCGGATGGGCTCACCAGCCCTGGATCCACAAGGAGTGGGGTGGGGGGGTTGCTATGGAGCAAATGCATGTCCACTGGGCAGAGAGAGGGGAACTAGGCCCAGGAGGCCCAGGAGAAACAGAGTTCCATCACAAGCAGGAAGTCTTTCCTGTAAGTGCCACATCTGCTTCCCCAGCTTGGGATACAAAAGAAGGTCCCTGACCTTTCTGAAATCCAGCTCAGATATTCTCACCCCCCCAGTACTGAATCTTTTTTTTTTTCTGAGACGGAGTCTCGCTCTGTCGCCCAGGCTGGAGTGCAGTGGCCGGATCTCAGCTCACTACAAGCTCCGCCTCCCAGGTTTACGCCATTCTCCTGCCTCAGCCTCCCGAGTAGCTGGGACCACAGGCGCCCGCCACCTCGCCCGGCTAGCTTTTTGTATTTTATAGTAGAGACAGGGTTTTACCGTGTTAGCCAGGATGGTCTCGATCTCCTGACCTCGTGATCCGCCCATCTTGGCCTCCCAAAGTGCTGGGATTACAGGCTTGAGCCACCGCGCCCGGCCTGATACTGAATCTTTATGTCTGCCTTGTGCAAGCTGGACGGCCCTCTGGGTCCCACAAAGAGTATGGAGGTGCAATACATAGCAAGCAGGCCGTAATACTTGGAACTCTCCACCGTGGACAGTCCAAGGGAAAGATTCACCCACCCTCCCTCTCGCAGGCCCTCAGGCCCTTGCAGTAGGGTCCCATGACTTTGAAGGGGCAGGGGCCTGGATCCCATCGTCCACCAAAGGCCTGTGAGCTACCCATGCCGATTTCCCAACAATCTCAAGCTCTGCGGGTAAGTAGCCACTCTTGGGTGAGGGGTGGAAGATTCTGCCTCCCCAGGCAGCCCAGGACACCCTTCCTTTGCCCCAGGCAACGCAAAGATGACACCAGGAGGGTGGAGCTGGGGGATCCTGCACACCGCAGGCCCCAACCACGTCTGAGAAGAGAGGCCACCATGGGTAGCAGGTTTTCAGGTGTCTCAAGGGAGCCCCTAATTATACTCCTGGTAGATACTCTCCACTCTGATTAAGTTACACAGAGCACATTTTTACTTTTGTACTTTAGTTTTATATTTTTGCCATATTATTTATTTTTTCTTCCCCTTCCCTGCAGCTTTACAAAGGTATAATTGGCAAATAAAAAAATAAAAATTGTATATATTTACAGTGTACAAAAGGATGTTTTCATTTACGTATATATTGTGAAATAATTAAAATAAGCAAATTAATATATCCATTTCCTCTCCTACTTATCTTTTTTTGCAGTGAGACCATGTAAGATCTCTCTCAGCAATTTTCAAGTATATAATTAATACATTATTACTAACTACAGTTACCATGCTATACATTAATCTCCAGGATTTACTCAGCCTGCCCAACTAAAACGTTGTACCCTTTAACCAACATATGCACATCTCATACACACAAACAGTCCCCAGTCCCTGGCAACCACCATTCTGCTCTCTGCTTCCGTGAGTTCAACCTCGGATTCCATATATGAGTTGAGATCATGCAATATTTGTCTTTTGTGCCTGGCTTATTTCCTTCTTTTTTTTTGGACACGGAGTCTTGCTCTGTCACCCAGGCTGGAGTGCAGTGGTGTCTTCTCAGCTCACTGCAACTTCTGCCTCCTGGGTTTAAGCGATTCTCCTGCGTCAGCCTCCCAAGTAGCTTGGATTACAGGTGCCCGCCACCACACCTAGCTAATTTTTGTATTTTTAGTAGAGACGGGGTTTCACCATGTTGGCCAGGCTGGTCTTGAACTCCTGACCTCAAGTCATCTGCCCGCCTCAGCCTCCCAAAGTGCTGGGATTACAGGCATGAGCCACTGTGCCCAGCCGGCTTATTTCATTTAACATCATGTCCTCTATGTTTATCCATCCAAGAAAATGACAGAATTTTCCTCTTTAAGGCTGACTCATATTCCATGGTGCGTAAATCCCACATTTTCTGTATTCCATTTATGTGCTAATGGACACTTAGGTTCATACCATGTCTTGGCCATTGTGAATAATGCTGGGATGATCGTGGGAGTTCAATTACCTCTTTGACATACTGATTTCATATCCTACAGGCATCTACCCAGAAGTGGGACTGCTGGATCATAAGGTAGTTCTATTTTTTGGCCAGGCGCAGTGGCTCATGCCTATAATCCCAGCACTTCGGGAGGCCGAGGCGGGTGGATTACTTGAGGTCCGGAGTTTGAGACCGACCTGGCCAATGTAGTGAAACCCCGTCTCTACCAAAAATATAAAAATTAGCCAGCCATGGTGGCATGCGCCTGTAGTCCCAGCTACTCGGGAGGCTAAGGCAGGAGAATCACTCGAAATCAGGAGGTGGAGGTTGCAGTGAGCTGAGATCACGCCACTGCATTCCAGCCTGGGCAAAAAAGACTTGGTCTCAAAAATAAATAAATACATAAATAAAATAAGGCAGTTCTATTTGTAGTTCTTTGAGGAATCTTTATATTGTTTTCAATAATGGCTGCACTAATTCCTATCCCCACCAATGGTGTATCGCGTTCCCTTTCCCCATATCCTCACCAACATTGTAATCCTTTGTCTCTTTGATCATAACTTTCTGTGAGATGCCAATGCCTTGTGGTTTTTATTTGCCTTTTCCTGATGATGGGTAATACTGAACCTCCTTTCATATGCCTGTTGGCCATTGATTTGTGTACCTTCTTTTGAGAAATGCCTATTCGGGTCCTTTGCCCATTTTTGAGTTGGGTTACTTGCTCTCCTTGCCATGGACTTGTTTGAGTCCTTTATATACTTCGGATTTAACCATTTATCAGATGTATGGTTTGCAAATATTTTCTCCCATTCTGCTCTTTGTCTCTTCACTCTGCTGATTGTTTCCTTTGCTGTGCAGGTATTATCTTTTTAGTTTGATATTATCTGATTTGTCTATTTCTGCTTTCACTGCCTGTACTTTTGGGGTCATAGTCAAAAATCATTGCCCAGACCACTGTCAAGAAGGTTTTTCCCTGTTTTCTTCTAGGATTTTATAGTTTGAGGCCTGACATTTAAGGCTTTAATCATTTTGAGTTGGTTTTTGTGTCTGGTGCAAGATGAGGGTCTGGTTTCATTCTTTTGCATGTGGATCTAGTTTCCCCAACACCATTTATTGAAGAAATCATCATTTCCCCATTGTGTGTTCTTGGCATTTTTTTTTTTTTCCCTGAGGCAGAGTGTCATTTGCCCTGCGTCCAGGGCTGGAGTGCAATGACATGATCATAGCTCACTGTAACCCCAAGTTCCTGAGCTCAAGCAATCCTCCTACCACAGCCTCTGGAGTAGCTGGAATTACAGGCGTGTGCCACCATGCTCAGCTAATTTTTTGTCTGTTTGTTTTTGGGACGAAATCTCGCTCTGTTGCTCAGGCTGGAGTGCAGTGGTGCGATCTCGGCTCACTGCAACCTCCATTTCCCAGGTTTAAGCGATTCTCCTGCCTCAGTCTCCCGAGTAGCTGGGACTACAGGCATGCTCCACCACGCCCGGCTAATTTTTTTGTATTTTTCTTAGAGACAGGGTTTTGCCAAGTTGGCCAGGCTGGTCTCAAACTCCTGATCTCAAATGATTCATCTGCCTCAGCCTCCCAAAATGCTAGGATCACAAGCGTGTGGCACTGCGCCTGGCCATCAGCTAATTTTTAAATTTTTTTGTAGAGATGGGATGTTGCTATATTGTCTAAGCTACTCTCGAACTCCTGGGATCAAGCTATCCTCCCACTGCAGCCTCCTAAAGTACCAAAATTACAGGTGTGAGCCACCACGTCTGGTGTCTTGGCACTTTTGTTGAAGGTTAATTGACTGAGCCCTGCAACCTGAAATATCCCAGCTGCCAGTCCCTGAAAGCCTGCAGTTGACTCCCACTGACCCCAGGTGTCCTCCTCCAAGCTCCAGCAGTGCTGTCCAGCTCCCCCTGGCCCATGCTTAAACAAGGGCATGACTCTCCCCAGCTAGTGCTCAAGGTCCCAGAAGGCTGGGACACGGTCCATATGTCTCCTTGGGGCACCCCATGAATACTGGCTGCATGAAGGTTTGGGTGCCTGAAGGAGGAAGTCTTTAAAAAAGGGTGGCGCAGCCGGGTGCCAGAAACAAAACCTGGATGGGCACAGTGGCTCACGCCTGTAATCCCAGCACTCAGGGGGGGCGAGGCGGGCGGATCACGAGGTCAGGAGATCAAGACCATCCTGGCTAACATGGTGAAACCGTGTCTCTACTAGAAATACAAAAAATTAGCCGGGCGTGGTGGCGGGCGCCTGTAGTCCCAGGTACTCGGAGGCTGAGGCAGAAGAATGGCGTGGACCTGGGAGGCGGAGCTTGCAGTGAGCCCAGATCATGCCATTGCACTCCAGCCTGGGAGACAGAGCAAGACTCCATCTCAAAAAAAAAAAAAAAAAAAACAGAGTGACCCTTTCAGCTATGGCGGCCTTGGCCCCCGTGGCAGGTGCTGTGCCACTCAGGGCTGAAGCCCATGCTGCCCCAGCTGCCAGGAGCACTGTTCCCTGTGGGCTCACAGCCAGGTTCCCTTCTGGGGAGACTCAGCCAAAGGGGCCTGCTGTGCCCCCCGCTCCCTACGGGCACCCCCATTCAAGCACTGATGGAGTTGGGGGTGCAAACCCAGTTTCCCAGAGATCTCTACCCAAGAGAGTTGCTCTCAGAAGCGGTCTGAGGAAATGGACCCTAAATTGAGATTTCAGAGCTGAATCACCAGCGACCAGCGGAACCGAAGCCCGCAGGGTGGGCGTGAGAAACCACTGTCTCAAAAACAAACAAAAGAACTAGAAGCCCCAGATTCTCCCGAATCATCTGCGCCCACAGAGGTGGCCCACTGCTCCTGCTAAAGGCTAGCACCCCTTTCTTGAGGTGTTTTGTAGACAGAGAATGTGTGTGTTATAGTTGGGGGCAGTGGGGAGAGAGAGAAAGAGATGTCTGCCTTGCAAGATGACACGTGTTTTTCAGGATCTACGCCCATATCCTCCTCCTGACACCAGACCAATCATGAGGGTCAAATAACAACATAACCTAGCTAGGACATGCTGGCCTGCTAAGGGAGGAAGGGACTCTGTTCTGAAGGAGCTACAGGATCTGCCTAGCATGCACCAGCAAAATCCAGGAGAGCACATCCAGGACTGCATCCCAAGAGTGCTGGACCCAGCAGGTGACAGAATATAAAGACGGATAAGAGAAGAGTTGATGAATGTGGGAGGACTTTCCATGATAGAAGCTTGTGACCTTGGCTGGGCCCCAGGGAGACAGTGCTAATGTGCTGTTAGAATGGCTCTTGGATGCCTGCAAAAAGCTATGGCCTTAAGTGAAGGAAAACTGCCAGCCCCACCATGGAAGATGGTGGGGAAATGAGCCTACTAGAGTACATACATGATGTTGGGCCAGCAAACCTACCAGCCCACTGTGTCTCGTAAGAGGGCTCAGAGGTCACTTCATTTACCAAAGCAACAATATTTGGCAGGCAATATTGGTTTTTATGGCCAAGAGTGGCAAGGTCAGAGTGGTAACCAGGAAGACCTGACATGCAGAGAGCTATGAAGCTGGATAATAGAACAAAATGTTCCTAGGGACCAGATGGATGGGCAGTCAGCACGGGCGTGACTGAGCTTATGAAAGTAAAAGAAATGAAACACGGATGAGCAGGAGGCTGAGAGTGGCTACCCCAATCTGCCGCTACAGTCCCTTGCCTGGTTTCAGACCTAGAACTCATTGAAAGGCCAGGTTCCCAACATCACTGCCGGTGCAGGGAGCCAAAATCTCCCCCCACAGTCCTTCCCCAAGGAAACTTGAGGCCACTCATTCAATAACTATACACAGGGAGGGGGAGTCCAGAAACATTTCAAGGACTATTGCATGCAGAATCCTGGGGACATGGAGCATCATCTTGACTCCTGTTAAAGGAGGGCATACGGGTCAGGTGATAGAGTCCTGGCCCAACTTTGGGTTTTGGTAGGTCCACAGGGTCCACGGAGCCAACTGGTGGTCATTTCCCAAGCCTTCAAATGCATAATTGAAGTGGACACACTTGGCATACGGGGTAACCCCCATGTTGGCCAGATACTTGGGACTGTGGAATAAGAGCTATAGACGTAGGAAGCTGAGTGGGAATCCCTGACACTGCCCCTCCCCCAGCCACGACAGTAAATAAAAACCAATATTGCGTGCCGAAGAGAGTTACAGCAACTATAAGGGACGAATATATTCCACTGTTAAAACCTGAAGGATGCAGGTATACTTTCTCCCCATTATAGAGTCATTTCGTTAGTCAAACTCGTGCAAAAACCAGATGGATTCTGGAGATTGACAGTGGAATACTGCAAACCCAAACAAATAGGAGCCCCAATCATGGTATCTTTGCTAGAGCAGGTCAACACAGTCTCAAGTCCATGGTAGGAAGCCAATACATTCATTTCCATCCCTACTTAAGAGGAGAAGCAGAAGCCTCTTACATTCATTTAGGATGGATAAGGGTACACACTGGCCGGGCACGGCGGCTCACACCTATAATCCCAGCACTTTGGATCTGAGGTGGGCAGATCACCAGATCACCTGAGGTCATGAGTTTGAGACCAACCTGGCCAACATGATGAAACCCCGCCTCTGCTAAAAATACAAAAAATTAGCCAGGCATGGTGGTGGGCACTTGTCATCCCAGCTACTCAGGAGGCGCTGAGGCAGGAGAATGGCTTGAACCTGGGAGGCAGAGGTTGCAGTGAGCTGAGATCGTACCACTGCACTCCAATCTGGGCAACAGATTGAGACTCTGTCTGAAAAAAAAAAAAGAAGAAGAAGAAGAATACACACTGATTGTCTCACCCCAGGGCCATATTAACTCTTTTCCGTCTTTCCTAATACAGTCTGGATGGACCAGACACTGCACCCTGCTGCATTGGTTCAGTATACTGATATCATATTAATTAAACTGGATGACCAGATTGACGAGGAGAAACCTCAGAGGCCTTAGTAAGGTGCATGTGCTGCAGAGAGTGGGGGAGAAACCCTGTGGAGATCCAGGGGTCTGCTGCATCGGTGAAGTTTTTAGGGGCCCAGCGGTTGGAGCATTAACAGGCATCTCCACAGTGAAAGAAGGACTACATTGTGTATTTCCCACCACTAAGAAGGACCACAATGACTAGTTGCCTCTGTGTGTTCTGGAGGCAGCACGTGCCACCCTTGGGAATACTGTATGGTCACATTTACCAGGTGGTGTGAAAGGCTGCCTGATCTGAGTGAGGCCCAGCACGGGAAAGAACTCTGCAGCAGGCTGTGGTGTTAGCAGCCCAGCAAATTAGGCCAAATGATCTGGAAGATTCTATGGTTTTAGAGGTACCTATGGTGGAAAAGATGCCATGTTGCTTTAAACCTCTGAGTTTGTGATAACTTCATGGCGAAGCCCCAGTGGGAGAATCACAACCTGGATCCTGGAGGTTCTGGAGCAAGGCCACGCTATTTGCAGCAAAGGAAGAGAGATGTTGGTATGCCTCTGCACCCTAGCAGGGCAGGAGACATCAAGCAGTGATCACACCACTAGACCTGCCCGCCTTGAGCCAGGCTCTGCCAGGGCCTCCAGGGCATAGGTCAGACATACTCAACAGAAATCTGTGATAAGATGAAAAGGCACATTCAGCACTGGGCCTGTGCAGGGCCAGAGCCACAGGTAGACTGCACAAGACCCTCCTATCATCTGCCTCTGTTGCACCACTGGAGGTCTCTCACCTTCATCACTGCTGTGTTGGGTGGTAGTGTCACTTATGACCACCTAATGAAGGAAGAAATAGGCCGAGCTTGGTTCATACATGGGTTGGCTCAGTGTGGGATGCAAAAAAATGCCTAATAATAGGTAGCTGCTGCACTGCAGCCTCACTCAGGGGCCTCCCTGAAAGCCAGTGCTGAGAGACTGCCTCTCCCAATCTCCCCGTGGACAGAAACTTGGTGTATTAGTTCACTGTTGCTGCTGTAACCGATTTCCAAAAACGCAGGAGTTTAAAACAACACAAATGGAATCTCCTACAATTCTGGAGGTCAGAGCTGAAACTTGGTCTTACTGGACTGAAGTCAAGGTGTTGTCAGGGGTATATTCCTTCTGGAGGCTCTAGGGAAGAATCCATTTCATTTCCTTTTTTGGCTTCTGGAAGCTACCTGCATTCCCGGGCTCATGCACCCTTTCCAGAAAGGACATCATGCTAACGTCTGTTTCTGTGGCCACGCCTCCTTCTCGGACTTTGGCCCTCCTGGCTCCCTCTTTCACTATTTTTTTTTTTTTTTTTTTGAGATGGAATCTCCCTCTGTTGCCCACGCTGAAGTGCAATTGTGCGATCTCGGCTCACTGCAACCTCTGCCTCCTGGGTTCAAGTGATTCTCCTACCTCAGCCTCCCAAGCAGCTGGGATTACAGGTGCCCGCCACCACGCCTGGCCAATTTTTTTTTTTTGTATTTTTAGTTGAGATGGGAGTTCACCATGTTGGTCAGGCTGGTCTCGAACTCCTGACCTCAGGTGATCCACCTGCCTCGGTCTCTGAAAGTGCTGGGATTATTGGTGTGAGCCACCACAACCGGCCTCCATCTTTCACTCATAAGGAGATTTATGATTACACTGGGCCAGGATAATCTTCCCATCTCAAGATCCTCAATGTAATGACATCTGCAAAGTCCCTTTTGCCCTGTACCAAAACAGATGTACAGGTCCCAGACATGGGCTTGTTTGGGGGCCCACTGTTCTGCCCACCGTGCTTAGGCAGTGCACGCAGCTCTCCATTTTGCGTAGAAAGATAAGTGGCTTGGCTTAAGAATACGTTTACACCCATGGACAGTGGCAAAAGACTCAGCTGTTGCTGCTCTGGGCCTGGAAAATTCAAAGGTTGGGGACCAGGAGTTTAGTGGAAGGGTCATGAATACAGCTAGGACCATGGGAGTGGACATGTATGTGAAGGTCTCTGTGTCCCATGCTAACAGCCACCCAAGAGCACCACCACAGAAAAGGCACCCAGCAGCCATGTAGGAAGATGCTTTGACCATTTGGAGTCAGTCTGCCTGTCTCATTGGCCATTCAGTGAGTAGCAGTGGTGGCCGGGAGGCAGGATGTTGTGGGCCCAACAGTATAGCCTCCAACTCACCAAGGCTGATTTAGTTCCAGCAACTGCTGAACATCCAGCTTAACAGCAAGACGCCAAAGCTGAGCTCCCAGCAGAGTGCCACCGGGAGGAACTCAACCGGCCGCTAGGTGGAAGGTTGATTACACTGGACTTAAACTCAATTATATTGTCCTAAAGGTGAGGCAGGGATTCATTTTGAGTGACCCAAGACATACCGCAAGTGTGGATTTGTCTTTCCTGCCCTTATGAACACTATCTGGAGGTTTATAGAACATTTGATCAATGGATATAGAATATCACATAACATTGCTTTGGACCAAAAATACTCACTTTACAGCAAAGGAGCTATGGTGTTGGATACATGACCATGGGCTCCACTGGACCCATTCCTTACCATGCCATTCAGATGCCGCCAATCTGTGTGAGTGATGGAGTGGTCCTCTTCTTGGCTCTGCTGAGGAGAAAATACCCTTTGAGGATTAGATTCCATCTTTTAAAACACAAAATATACCCTAAATCAGTGACCATCCTAAATTGCTGTCTCCACCTGATGAAATGCATGGGTCTGGGAACCCAGGAGCAGAAGCAGGAACAGCCCCCTAACCATGACCTCCAGGGATCCAGTTGGCGAATTTGAACTTCTCGTCCCCTCCATGTTGTGCTTTGCAGTTCTAGAGACCTGTCCCCCAGAGGGGGAACGCTGCCACCAGGGGACCCAGTGGACAATAAGCTATGACTGTCACGTCAGGCTCTGTGCCAAAGAGCAGCAAGCAAGGAAAGGAGTTGGTGTCCAGCAGGGGTGACTGGCTCTGATCCTCAAGAACAGGAGGGGCTGCTGGAACTGGGGTGGAGGAGGATAACCTTGGCACGCAGTTGGCTTCTGGGGCATCACTTGGTACGCTCCTGCCCGGTTTTGATGGGAAATGGACAAGCACAGCAGTTGCAGCCTGAAGAGGGTGTAGCAGCTGGGATGAGGGTCTGTGTCCTCCTGCCAGGTGGGTGACCAAGCCCAGCAGAGGTGCTAGCAGAGGGAGTGGGGAATCCAGACTGAGTGGTAGATGACAAAAATCTGTTATGGGCATCCCACTAGCCTTCCTCCTACCTAACCCAGCAAAGGGACAGACCAGAGTCAGTCCTGGGAGGGGACGCTTCACATGGGGTCCTGGAAATTTTCCAGGAAGAAAGGAGGAGGGAGTTCACTGGCGAGCCATGGCCGAGCTTCCTTCCCACCTGCTAAGACTTCACCACTTCTCTAAAACACAAACCCAGCTCAACTGGTCACCTATACAAACCCAACAAAGCCTTCGTCGGCTGCAAAAAGATTGTTGCTGAAAATGGGTCAGTCTTTTGACGCCAGTGAAAGATGCTGGTCCCTGCTGATAGCACACACACACACACACACACACACACACACACCCCTACACTGGGCCATGCAGCTATTGGCACAGAGCTGCCAGGGCTAGACACGGCTTTTCTGGGTGTCACAGGCCTTGGCCTCCCCTCCAATGCCCTGGAGGGGCAATTCCCAGTAGGAGAAGCTCCGCCCACAGATTGACAGGGAGGATGTCCTAAAGGAAAGTCATCTCTGGAGTTAGATAAATATGGCCTGAAATCTTTATATCCTGAATATTGAGGAGAGGGAGGAGAAGTGGGGAGAAAAGAGTAAAAACAACCATAACAAACCTCAGACAGGATCAGGTGAAGTGCATCCTTGGGAGAAGGGGGAAATTATTCTTACTTTAAGTAAGTTCCGAACTGCCTTGGGGAGAAGCCCTAAACCTGTAGCCCAAGATGACAAGAACTTAATTCCTAGAAATAAAAAAGCCTCCACTATCCCTGTCATGGGATGCCATCAAAAGTTGCCTGGGAGGGACACTTGTGTGATGAGTTTTGAGTTTTCAAGAACTCAGGAGTCCTGAGCAGGCTCATGGAGAGGAAGAATGGGAGTTGGAAAACTGGAGTGGGAGGCACCATGAGACCCAAGTCACTGGTCTCAGGCGCTAGTAGGAAGTGAAAGCAGGGGACACAGGAAGTGAATACTGGAGACAGGGAAAGTCGCTTCTTATCCCATGAGGGCCAGGACTCTAGAGTCCAGCACAGACGGGCGTCCTGGTGGCAGGACTCAGTGTCTGCACCAGATGACACACAGGGCCCGACCTCATCTTCATGAATGGAAACCATGAGCTCTGGTAGGGCAGCCCCACCTTCAAACCTGGGCGCCTCTGGGCATCAGAGCAGGAAGGGCCCAAATCACCTGAACGAGCGCTTGCCCCAGAGGGCAAAATGACCTGGCTGGGGGCGACATCCAGAGTCCCGAGCAGGAGGAGGGCCCCCTCCACACTGCCCCGACGGTTCCGGGAAGAGCCTCACTGGCACATCTCCACCTCAGAGATACATGGCCTTTAAGGAGACACTCCTAGAAAGTTGTTGTGGCCGGGTGCAGGGGCTCACGCCTGTAATCCCAGCACACAGGGAGGCTGAGGTGGGTGGATCACGAGGTCAAGAGATCGAGACCATCCTGGCCAACACAGTGAAACCCAGTCTCTACTAAAACTGCAAAAATCAGCTGGACGTGGTGGCGCGTGCCTGTAGTCCCAGCTGTTCGAGAGGCTGAGGCAGGAGAATCGCTTGAACCCGGGAGGTGGAGGTTGCAGTGAGCCGAGATCATGCCACTGCACTCCAGCCTGGCAGCAGAGCGAGAGTCCGTCTCAAAAAAAAAAGTTGTTGTTATTGTTTTTAATCCAAGTGAGAAAGAGCACGGGAGTCCACCTGAGCAAAGCAGGAAGACCATGTGGAGAGCTGAGAAAACAAGCAAGGAAGACACACTCCTCCTTCCACCCCAACGGAAATGGACACTTTTACATTTCCCCTTCTGGGCCTTTCCATTGGCACATTCTCTTCTATGGCTGTCAAAATAGGATATCGGCTGAGAAAAGCACACGTTTTGCTTTGTCTTTTAGCAATATTGCCACCTCTGCCTTCTTTTGCTTCACAGATATACCAATGCCCATTATTTTATGTCTTACCTTTTTCTGTAGCGTTTTGTGCTGATTTGACTGAAAAGCCCTCAAATATTGAATGTCTTCAATCCCATCTGAGTGTTCACGGCTCCTATGTTAGCTATTTGTTGCCCTCACTGTCATGCCTGGTCTGTATCTGTTGAGTTGCTTTCTGTGGTTTATTTGTTTTCATCATCTGAATTTTCCTCTATAGACTACTTTATTTGTTTACAATCTCTACAAAGGTTTGGATGATAAACATAAGCTTGGTAAACCTCCAGCAACAGTTGTTCAAAATAGCATGAAACATATCTAATTACTGAAGACAAAGACTGGAAATGAACAGAAGTCAAATAAAAATAACTTCACAATACAAAAAATTTAATGCTTTTGCTTTTTACTGCACAGGTTCTCCATCTCTATTAACAAAGCAAGCCATTTTAAGCAGATACGAAATATCCTGCTCAAACTAAGTTTCTTATTTTATATTTAATAGTCTACAGCATTTCCGTATTTATGTTTTCTAATTATAAAATGTGTTTAATATATAAAAGTATATTACATATAATTTATACTTTATGTAAATTATTATAAATGCTTATGATAGAACATATGAAAGATACTGAAAAATATAAAGAGGAAAACTAATGTCACCCATATTCTACCACCCAGAGGAAAGCACTGTAGAAGTTTGAGCATTCCTTTAGGTTTTTCTTCCAAGTATACACTGACATGAAGGCACACCCCTAAAAACCTATCTGTTAACTCATACACCTCCTCTATAAGGTAAGTTCTTATGAGCAAGAGTTTCCATTCTTCTTCTCATGGGACCTTCATGCTAGTGGCAAGAGACAATTTTTTTTTTTTTTTTTTTGAGACAGAGTTTTGTTGTTATTGCCCAAGCTGCAGTGCAATAGCACGACCTTGGCTCACTGCAACCTCCGCCTCCCAAGTTCAAGTGATTCTACTGCCTCAGCCTCCCAAGTAGCTGCAATTACAGGTGCATGCCACCACGTGCGGCTAATTTTTTGTATTTTTAGTAGACATGGGGTTTCACCATGTTAGCTAGGCTGGTCTTGAACTCCTGACCACAGGTGATCCGCCCACCTCAGCCTCTCAAAGTGTTGGATTACAGGCGTGAGCCACTGTGCCCGGCCGGTACGTTCATATTTTTCAAACCAAATAGCAAATCTTGGTTTCTCAGGCCAACATGAGGTACAAAGATCAGCAGGGTCTCACAGCCTAGCAGGCTGACAACGCTCACCCTTCTTGCATCCGGGAACCAATCGGGAGCAGTGCAAACCCTTCCCAGATTTCCTGGGACCTCCTCTTGGCCTTTGACCCCAAGAGTTGGAATAAGTTGGGGACTGAAATGCTGAGGTCAGCCCAGACTTGTGGCTCTCCTCACTCAGACAGAACCTGCATCTTCCACTGGAATCCTAATGATTTACATCAGTATGTGGGAGAGCTACGCTGGCCTACCCAGGCCCTCACTCAGCAGACAACTGCCTCCTTTGTATTGATGGTAGATTTTAAGGCCACAAAGAGGAGGAGTGGCTTAACACAGAAAGGCCGGTCCCTACCACACACAATGTCTCAATAGCAATGATTACAAATCCAAAATTATCATTTTTGTGGCTGGCTTCCGACATGAGCTGACTTACAGCAAAAGGAGTTTATAAGAAGCCATAGGTCTTAATAACCTTGAGAAATATCTTGCAATGGACACTTTATTGGGATTTGGTAAGAGCAGCCCCTTTTAAAATCTTTTAACAAAGAGTTTAGAAAAATAGTCTTCTAGATGTTGAACGTTGGGAGGTCCATTTCTCCTTGTAACTGGGCAGATCCAAACTCTGTTTTCTAAGGAATAGCTTAGGTTGGCCATGTTGGCCTGAACCCAGGGCAAGCAGGGTAGGCTTCTCTCCATGCATGTGGCCTTAGATGGCATCACCACTTTCACAGGAGGTCACGGTGGTAGCTTGAAATTGGTCATGCAGGAGTATCTGCATCACAGAAATGGATAAATGCTACATATTTTCTCTTTCTTTTTTTTTTTTTTTTTTATTTTTCCAGAGAGCCAATTGTTAAACATTAACTAGCACACCACTGGAGTCAGCCCAACAAATGATTGGAATCAGTTCCTGGTGTCCTTGCCAAAGCATCAAGTTCCAAATCACAGATGACTGCCCCTGTGCCAACTAATTATTCTCCAGCCACCGATCTAGCGTTATGCTCCTCCCCCACCACACTGGGAAGAACCAGCGTCACCTGTGTTCCTTAAGATCCTGCTGGCGCATGTTAGCTCTGCAGTTCCTTTGAAGAATAGGACAGTTCTGACCAGAGCTGAGCATATGCCTCTCTGCTCTAGCTATGGTGAAGCCTGACCCTGGATGTCGGCCTGGCATCAAGGAGCAGTGGT
>NW_012122043.1:3810631-3820034 GCF_000951035.1 Colobus angolensis palliatus
GGGATTCTGCCATGTTGGCCAGGCTGGTCTCGAACTCCTGACCTCAAGTGATCTGCTCCCATCGGCCTCCCAAAGTGCTGGGATTACAGATATGAGCCACTGCACCCAGCCTCAAGATCTGATTTTCATTTTTCTTTTTAGCTTACTGCAAACTCTGCCTCCCGCGTTCAAGCAGTTCTCCTGCCTCAGCCTCCCAAGTAGCTGGGATTACAGGCGCATGCCGCCATGCCTGCTAATTTTTGTATTTTTAGTAGAGATGGCTAATTTTTAATTTTCACTATGTTGGCCAGGATGGTCTCGAACTCCTGATCTTAGGTAATCCCCCTGCCATGGCCTCCCAAAGTGCTGGGATTACAGGCGTGAGTCATGCGCCTGGCCGATTTTCAGCAGTGATTTCTCCTACCCAGTGGCTATAGGAGATGTAAATCTCCTGAACTGCCAGTGAGGCCCTTGGGCTTTCAAAATTTGTCTTAGATTGGCAATGAACTCTCCCAAGCCCACCGTTTCCTTTCTTCCGGGTGTTCAGCTCCAACATAAGAAGATACCACCCTTCTGCATAATTATTATCATTGTCATTGTCTCCCACTCAGGAAGCACCACCCAGTGCCTTGCTCTCCGGCTGCACCCATCATAACTGACCACAGGTGAAAACTGCAATAATCATAATGCCACTGTGTGATGAGCGGTCACCGGTGGTCAGCAAACTTTTTCTGTAAAAGGACAGATAGTAAGTAATATAGGCTTTGTGGGCCTTGTGTGATATCTGCAGCACATTCTCTGACTTTTCCCTCTCCCTTTCCCTTTAGTCCACAAGCCATGGAAGAACAGGCCATAGTTTGCTGACCCCTGGTCATTACAATCCCACTTACCAGAGGTATGGAGACCCCGTGACTCTGAGACAGGTGGGAAGATCGATTTCAACATGAAGCCTTGAGTGAGGGTCTGCTTTGTCAAACCATTTTCAGTATCCAGTGTCTTAGTTTAGGTTCCCTAGAAAACAGAGCCAGGGAACAGGCTTAAGAACAAAAGCTTTGGCTGGGCACGGTGGCTCATGCCTGTAATCCTAGCACTTTGGGAGGACAAGGCAGGCGGATCATGAGGTCAGGAGATCAAGGCCATCCTGGCTAACGTGGTGAAACCCCGTCTCTACTAAAAATACAAAAAATTAGCTGGGCATGGTGGCGGGCGCCTGTAGTCCCAGCTACTCAGGAGGCTGAGGCAGGAGAATGGCATGAACCTGGGAGGTGGACCTTGCAGTGAGCCAAGATTGTGCCACTGCACTCCAGCCTGGGCAACAGAGCGAGACTCTGTCTCAAAAAAAAAAAAAAAAAAGAAAGCTTTATCGGGAGGTGCGATCCCAGGACAGGACAGGGAGAGCAGAGAAAAAAGGAAGAAAAGGCAAGGTGAGGCATCCCCATGCTGGCCACTGCTTCCTGATGAGCCGCACGAGGCAAGCCAGACACTCAGCATGTCCACATGCTGCTTACGAACGCCAATGCCCCGGCCCAGCAGAAAATCATGCCTTGGAGTTTGGCCCAACAGACAGCAAAGGGTAAGGGTATTATCCACGGGCTCTCTCCTGTCTACCACTGAAAAGTTTTGGGAAGAGCCCTGGCAGCACCTATAGCAGTGGCCTTTCTTGGGCCAGCAGTGACAGTCACCCAGGCTACCCTGTTATAGCAAGCCCAAGACTATCTGGGCCCCCTTCTGTTTCCAGCATGTGTGGTCCAGAGCACACAGTCTGCCACCGCCTTGCAGGGAGCTCGAGGAACAGGGTCCCATTCCTCATCTTCCTGTGGTTTGAAAGACTCAGTGTGTAGGGAAGCCCAGATCAAGGCAAACCTAGCGTTACAAGAGTGCTCTTTAGGAATCCCATTGGAATCGTGTCTTCATCTCACCCCCCAAGTCCCTTCTCAGAGGATTCAGAGGCCCTGCAAGGTGGACCAGGAGGTGACAATGCAAGGCTGTGGTCTCAAAGCTCCCTGCCTGGGGGACTCCTGGCTCCATGCTCCTGCCTGTGCTCCTCCTCTTGATAGCTTCTCCAGTTTTCACACTATTCTTCTAGCACCTTCTCCACGCAATGCCTTTTCTCCCGAGAGCCCCTTTCCTTTGTCATTTCTCCTGGTCCTCTCCCCTTCCTTGGCTTAGGGTTTGGCCAGCTTCAGAACGAGTGGGGTGGATGTGCAGGATGGATGTGCTGGGAGGTCTGCATGGGCCGTGCAGCCTCAGGTCCTCCCTGTTCTTTGCTCCTCGTTCCTGTCTTAAGGAGAGATCTGAACCACTTTTGGGGGTTCTTTATTTCTGACTCTTCCTTAGAGACCAGGCACACACCAGCCTGGAAAAACTGCTCCAGACCGTCAGTGCCTGGAGGAACCAAGCTGAAGGTGCCACCCAGGAGGAGGGCCCTGCCTGCCATGAACCATTCAGCACTTTCTGAGTCCAGAGTGTGGCAGGGACTCTCTGCATTCTCATCAACCACATGAGCCCAGAAAGCTCTTCCAGAGTGGCTGCAGCCTCGGTGGGGATGCCTGGGTTTATGCTCAAGGTCTCAGGGAACACCCCCTGGGGCCGCCACGCCATGGTCATCAAGCACCCACTGCGAGAAGTGCCCGGGAATGTCTGCCCATGTCCATGGTCACAGGGCACATGACTGACTCTGCAGCAGGGGTGCTGTGTGGATCCCCCGACTCATCATTTGCTTCATTCAGCAGCACATGTCACCTCTCATCATGCAAATCAACCATCCGCGCTTTCGAAGAGTTCCCCGGGTGTGGGTGGCAGCAGGGCCAGAGGGAGCCCATTTTTCCTTTGTGCACCCGAACAGTCCACCTACACATGGCTCCCTCCCTGTAACAAAGCTCCCCAGCTTCAGTGCTGGCCTGGGGAGTGGGTAGGGTGTCTCCCAATTTCCCTTCCTCCTCCTCGCAGGACTCCATCTGTTGAGGAGGATTGAGAAGATGGGCAGCCTTCGCTCCCAGCTGCTCTTCACAATGGAACCACCACAGGTCAGGCCTCACGATCACTGCCGTCACAGCTGTAAGTCACCTGGGCTCCTGCCTCTGCCCTCAACCAGGAAATCCATCACCCACCCCTCGAGAGGATGCCTCCACCCTCAGGGTAACCCGGTCAGACCCCTTTGCCTGCCTCATGCCTGTAATCCCAGGGCTTTGGGAGACTGAGGCAGGGGGACCATTTGAGGCCAGGGATTTGAGGCTTCACTGAGCTGTGATCACACCAACGCACTCCAGCAAGACCGTATCTCTAAAAGAAAAGGAAAGAGGAGGAGAAGAAGTAGAAGGAGGAGAAGGAGAAGAAGGAGAAGGAAAGGAAGGAGGAGGAGGAGGAGAGAAGAAAGAAGGAAAAAGAAGAAGAAAGAAGAAAAGGAAGAAGGAGAAGAAGAAGAGAGAAACAACAACAACAACTTGGTTGCTTCTGACCAACAAGATTCGGTTTAGGGACAAGAGATGTTTCTTCCATGTTGGGCACCAGGGAGAAGACAGCAGGAGAGAACAAACACCCAGAAACCAAAGGAAACACTCTGTGAGCCACAGAAGCAGGCAGAGGGTGAGGCAGGTGCACAGGCCTGAGCCTTCACCCTCCCAAGGAGGGCACTGTGAACTGGCATCACTGGTGGGCTGGTGATCCCCAAGACGGACCTGCACCCCAGCCATCCCCACCTCTGAGCCCTTATGGACTGAGGGGAGTTACATTAATAGAATGCATGGAGCACCTGCATTCGCCAAGTCACAGAGGAGCTTTTGGGTGGGGAGAATGTTTGACATTTGGAGAATGAGAGGCACATTGGAGCTTGGACTTTGGTCGCTCCTGACTTTGCGGCTTTCCCTGGTGAGTCTGCTGGTTCTCGGGCTCCATAGGGACAGGGTGGTGAGGGTGGCCATGAGATCTTTCTGCAAACAAGGGTAGTTTCTCCTTGATGACATAAAACACAGACATACAGGATTCCTTTGGTGTCGTGGTGTCGAGAATGTCTTTTGCAAAGGATCAATGGAACGCAGGAGCATGTCCTATAGAGTGGTGAGGATTAAAGAAGAGAATGTGTGCCAAGCGCCAAGCGTGATGGCTCAACACAGCAAGCACGTGCTCCCTCACAGCTTGTTCACAGGCCACGGGGCGGCCCGAGGGCCGTACTCGTGTATGAATGCAAAGCCCCAAACTCAGGCTCCTGCATTCTTCTTAGTGTCACCCGGGATCAGGAACCCTAATGACACCAGGCCTTGTTGGTCCCCAGAGCATGCAAGGCCCCCGTTCCTGACTCCAAGATGTCCACGGTTGGAGATGCCAACTGGCCTACCCCTCAGTGACACCCCAGGAATGCTGGCAGAACCACACTGAGGCAACAGCCCAGCAGGACACACACTAGACAGAGAGGGAGAGAGCCAGGGAGCCTGATGCGGGGGCCTGCCTGGGCAAGGTCCATGGCCCAGAAGGCCAGCAGGATGACACCCTGACCAATAAGAGACCCTCCACCTGGGAAGGAAGAGGCGCCTCGGACATGGGGGATCACCTTTAACACGGGTATCGCCTCAGACGGGGCATCACCTTGGGTGTGGGGGATCAGCTCAGACAGCGCAGGCGTTTTCGGCAAGTTGCCTCTCCTTGGGCTTCTTCAGGACAGTGAGGGGTATTGGCTGCCCTGAAGCCCTGGAAAGAAACTCAAGCTGGCTGAGACCAGAAAACCTGATCCACAAATTAGTCCACAAGTTCCTGAGGCAGAGACTTGACCCGCAACTCAAACCAGGAGTGCCATACAGCGTCACCTACCCACTGCTACCCTCTCCCCACCAAAGGGCACAGCTTTAGTCTCAGTTAAATCCTTGGTTTTACTTTTTTATTTTTTCTTTGTCTTTTCTTTTTTCTTTTTCTTTTTTTTTTTTTTGAGACAGTCTTGCCGTGTCACCCAGGCGGAAGTGCAGTGGCATGATCTCGGCTCACGCAGCCTATGCCTCCTGGGTTCCAGCAATTCTCCTGCCTCAGCCTCCTGAGTAGCTGGGATTACAGATGTGTGCCACCACACTCGGCTAATTTTTGTATTTTTAGTAGAGATGGACTTTCACCATGTTGGCCAGACTGGTCTCGAACTCCTGACCTCAGGTAATCTGCCTGCCTCAGCCTCCCAAATCCTTGGTTTTTCTTAATGGCCTTAATGACCAGAAAGTTTGAAGTTTTAATCCTTTTTCAAGTGACATGATAGCAAATTGTTTCTTGGCTTTGGTTAAAAGCATGCCTTTTATTTGCAAAACTGGTAATGAGAGAAGTCAGTTGGGTACACATTTAATCACTGAATTCTTGTAGCAATAAAGAGGACATGTATAACATTAAAAAGACAGAATCTTCAGGTACAAATTATTTTATTCGTTTATATTTTTTGTCTTAGGATACAATAATGAAGTGAACACATCTATACAGAGTATTGTATAGCAGAGACAAAGCTATGGCAATTTAAATTATTTGCAGATCTGCAGAAAAAAAAGAGATTAGATGTATTTGGGAGAGGTATTTTGAAGTAATAACTATTGCCATGGATTAAAAGCACAGTGGCTCGCACCTGTAATCCCAGCACTTTGGGATGCCGAGGCAGGTGGATCATAAGGTCAGGAGTTCGAGACCAGCCTGACCAACATGGTGAAACCCTGTCTCTGCTAAAGGCACAAAAATTAGCTGGGCGTGGTGACGCGCGCCTGTAATCCAAGCTACTCAGGAGGCTGATGCAGGAGAATAGCTTGAACCCAGGAAGCAGAGGTTGCAGTGAGCTGAGATCATGCCACTGCACTCCAGTCTGGGTGAAAGAGTGAGACTCCGTCTTAAAAAAGAAAAAAAAAAGGAAAAAGAAAAACAAATAAAAATCTTAGCAAATTAGAATATATGGCAATGGACAGCCATAAAAAAAATCTATAAAAAAAGAAAAAGAAAGAAAAACAAATAAAAGTCTTAGCGAAATAGAACATATGGCAATGGACATCCATAAAAAAACAAACATCTAAGGCTCATCATACCTGGTGGTGAAATACTGAACACTTCCTCCCCCAGGGTGGAACGGGGCAAGGATGCCCACTCTCACCATTCTATTCCACATCAAATGCAGGTCTTAGCTTGTGCCACCAGTCCTGTGATCTCTAGGGCATCCTTTGTAAAGGAGTCATTGGGACAAGGATGCTTACATTCCAGGCTCCAAGCAAGCTCCTTTCCCAGGCTCTTCTCCAGGGCAAGGCGAAGAAAGATGGGGACTACACACCCATCGTGGATGGCTCAATCTTGTGACTTTCTTGGGGAAGACATATGAGCACACCACAACCACATGTCTCCCCCAAAGAACAGCCTCCCTGGATCTATATTTAGTTTAAAAATCAAAAAGACTTCTCAGTAGGTAGCTAGCATAATAAAGATGCCTTCTTTTTTTTAAAAGACAGGGTCTCAGTCTTGCTCTGTTGCCCAGGCTGGAGTGCAGTGACACAATCACGGTTCACGGCAACCTCAAACTTCTGGGCTCAAGGGATCCTCCTGCCTCAGCCTCCCAAGTGGCTGGGACCACAGGAGCATGCCATCATGCCTGGCTTTCTTATTTTTTGTAGAGACAGGGCCTCACTATGTTGCCCAGGCTGTTCTCAAACTCCTGGGTTCAAGAAATCCTCCCACCTCGGCCTCCCAAAGAGCTGGAAGATACTTCTTTATATTGGTCCACAAACCACCTCATGTCCAGGGACAGGCACCTGCTCTCGGGTCACTAGAGGCAAGTAGTCCTTGTCTCACCCTGAGACCCTGGACACAGGTTCCCGCGCCCTTGAGGTCACCTCTGTGAGCTGGGTCTCCCTGCCAGGAGCTGCCATCATGCTAAGCTGGGGTCAGCTGTAGGTCACTGCTGGGTTCAAGGGAGGCTGGAGAGTAAGGGTTGGGCATTACCATCTCCAATGTCCCTAAACCCAAGAAAGGGGCTCCAGCACTAGAGGGCCAGAAAGCTTGACAGTGTCCCCTCCATCTCTTTAGAGAGGACTTTGCTGGCCACCACCTCCTCCATTTACAGAGGGAGTTCTCTTCCTAGCTGCCTGTTCTTTGCCCCTCCAGCTAGCCAACCCACAAACCATGCCACCCACAATGAGAGGAAGCAGTGACCAGCACAGTGCCTGGTACACAGTAGTTGCTCAGTAAACAATTGGCTGGGTGCTTGAGTGAATGAGAGGGCCAGTGAGTGGACTGGCAAGGGCATGGAGGCCTGGGTGCAGAGAAGCCCTACAGGCAGGCCCAGACATAGATGGGCAGGGCCAACTTGGGCCAGGCTTACTGGTGGAAACACGCTGGTGGGAGTGGGTGGAGCAGGGGCCAAGCAGCCTTTAGCTGGGAGGCCAACTCCTCCCACTGGCAGCATTCCCAAGGTAGCTGCGGACCCTGGCTTACCACCTCACCTCCACCCCCAACTAAAGGACTAGCTTTCTCCTAGCCAGCCTGCCTCCCACAGTGCCAACAGCAATTCTCCTATCCAAGAGCTCTGAGCTCTGTGCTGGAGGTGACAGCTGGCCAGTGTGGGCTGGCTAGGAAAGGGTTCATCCCCCTTCCTTCTCCAATCTGACTGCCCCAATTTGCGCGCGCTCTCTTTCTCTCTCCCTCTCTGTCACCATCTTGGTTCACCAAGAATGGTATCCATGCACTTGGCCTGATTGTAGGAGCTCATCCCCTGAGCGCTGTCCTCTGCTGGAGCTGGGTCCTCTGATGGAGCATCTGTCCATAGCTGTCCTATTCCCTCAGGACCTACACCACATCTTAGACAAAATTGCCTCTGAATCTGCCTCCTCCCCTTTTCTGCATCACAAACTCCTTACAAGCAGGGATACAGTGAGACGTATTTTTGCATGCCCCTCAATACTCAGGTGTCAACGAGTATTTGTGGAGTGTACAAAAATTTCCAATAATAGGAAGGAAGAAACTGGCTGTGAATAACTGAAAATAGATGAGATTCTGAAGAGTCCTAGAGCCCAAAGCACTTGATAATTTCTAAAAGAATTGATTTCAGTATCTTTCTACCAGATTTATTCATGGAAATAAAAAAAGGCTACATTTAGGGAGGAAATGTGACATCAGGTAGCAGGCTGAATATGGAGCAAGACCCAGCAAAAGCGTGAAGAAGAATCTCAGTAAGGTGTGGATGAGCTGTTTACTCTTGTTTCCAGAACAATGGAGCTCCCCATTGACGTCAATGGGAGGGAAGAAACAAAAGAGCCTTTGGGTGTGTGCAGGGCGCAACCGGGCCTGGGTTTGCTTGGCATTTGTGTGTGTCTGTGTTAGGGAGAGGGGGTGGGGAGTGTGTTGAGATGTCAATGTCAGAGGAACAGGAGGAGGGGCCACCTGACAGTGTGTGAACAGCCTGCAGGCCTCCCTGGGCTTCTGTGGGAAGGGCTGCCCTGATGAACTTGGTATTTGCCCTGGTTTGCATCTGAGAAGTTGCACACACACCTTGTCAAGTAGAAGGGAAAGAGTTATCACACTCAGGAATTCCTGATGTGGGTTAATAACTTTTCCTTCTGTCCCATCCCTGGTCCCCAGGCAAGTCCAGGTAAAGAAGAACAAGAAGAGCAAAAAGAGATGCTGCGGGTTCCAGCTTCCTGGACAATCTCGCCTTCCCCATGAGAGCCTGCACTTTCAGAGTCTGCTGCATGGGAGCCTGCAAGCTCCTTCCTGTCCTGTAAGTCTCAGGCTTCTACCCAGACCAGGGGAAATTGTACTCTCTCTCTCAACACTTTAAATGGAAGTTTAGAGGCTCATGATGCCCCAAACAATGCTTACTGAAACAGCAAACCCTCAGACAAAGTGATGAACGCTCCCGCACTGGCTCCCAGGACAACCTCCCACCACGGGCTTCTCCGTCTCTACTGCTTGCACCTTCCTAAAGTGTCCCTTTCTCAGGGCCCACCGTACCCGCCCTGGAAGTACTGCCTTTCTCATGGAGCCTGTGGGAATAGCTCTGGTTAATTTATAGCCCACATCGCCCAATTTAGCATTTGATTAAGTTTCCTTTTTATGAGACAGTCCTTTCTCCCTAGTGATGCGCTTGGGGGCAGGGACAACATCATTTCTTTCTTTTGTACCTCCCCAGAGTAACAGTGACTCTATTTCCTGAACCAAAAATTGTAACACATGGTAACTGCCAGGACAAGTGTGGACCACAGGCACCTCTGAGGCCCGGGTGGGCGTGCCCCGGCAGCTGCTGCAGGGCTGTGCAGCCGCCACCTCCTAGGCTGCTCCGGGACCCGGCGATGAATGAGTGAATGAGTAAATGAATGAATGTGTGAATGAAGCATGCCGCGCAGACTTTCCCGCGGCCCTGGCCGCTAGGGGCGCGCCTCTGGCCGGTGGCCGGAGGTGGAGGTTTCCCTGGTCCGGCTTCGGGACGCCG
>NW_012122043.1:3820589-3827794 GCF_000951035.1 Colobus angolensis palliatus
TACGTAACAGCCGCCGGCGCGTTGGCCTCGGGCAGGTCGGGGTCCCGGCGCCGCTGGGAGTTCCCTGGGCCGCTGGACTCCTCGGCTTGAAACGGCGCCAGCGTGGGGGCGTGTGCCGTTGGCCCTGTCTCAGGTGGAGGGTGGCCGAGCTGCGCGCAATTCGTTTGAATTGCGCTGACACCGCGGGTTGGGGACTCGAACCCCCGTTTCGCAGCTCAGGAGCCTGAGGTCCGAAAGGTGAGGCAGCGTGTGTAGGGCACCGAGCTGCTGGGTGACTGCGTGCGGGCTGCGGTTCCGTGGGCGATTCTCTTCTGGGAACCCTCCCTCCCCTCCCGTGGTGAAGGCCAAGGAAATCAGGGGTCAGCGCAGCCGGCCCTGGGATCTGGAGGCCCCTCGGGGAGCTGACTGCCTCCTCTGAGGCTACAGGGCCAAGTCCTGGGCTGGGGAAGGGCCGTGGAAGGGCGCTGATCTAGGAGCTTTTCTTGGACACCCACGGGTCTCCTGGAATGGGTGATCAGAGGGACAAGGAAGTCCCTGTGCCAAGCCAGGCCTGGGAACCTGAGGGCAGGGAGACCGCCTGATGTTCGCCCCTTTGTCTCCCCTGGACCACCCTGTATTAATTCCCTCTCCCCGGACTGAATAGAAGGGAATGGGGGTGTCCACTCTTTGGTGCAGCAGTCGCACCTACCTTCTAGGATGTACTTTGGCTGCCAAGTCCCAGACATAGACCAGGAGGTGGGAGGTGGCCTGCTTCCCCCTTCAGGAAGGCCAGGGTAAGGGATGACGAGTTGGTTGCCAGGGTTTCTGTAACCTACACAGAAGGAACCCGTTTGGAAAGCTGATTCATACAGAACAACAGAGCCAGAAGGCACACTGAAAATCACCCAGAGGAACCCCTCAGCCTGACAGATGAGCAAACTGAGGCCCAGGCCCAGGCTGTCTGCAGGACCTTCCCATCGCCCTGGGGCAGGATGAGCTTCAGAGGTTCAGTGAAGGCCTCAACTTGGGTGCTGAATCCTGGGTGGGCTATAATTTGGGAGGAGGGGCCTTAAGTCCGGGAAATGTGTTAAGAACCCCACACCATGGCCAGAGCCCCACATGGACCCCTCTCACTTGTATATGGCACAGCAGGACCACTAGACTTCTTGGCTTCCGAGGGGAGAAGCCAACTTCTACTCCGACCTGGGGCTTCTGGTCCCAGACTGGGTGTGCCTGAGAAGAAAACAGGACTCTACCTGAAGGCTTTATTTGGAAATTGAGTTTTAAAATACAAGGTGAATTGAGTTTTGTGTGCTATATGACTATAATGAAGAAAGGGACTCCGTTGTTTTTTTTTAAGTGGAAGCTGTGTGGTGTGCCAGCGCGGGGAGGGTACCGTGGGTGTTTGCAGTTATCTGTCACTGTCGCCTTGGTGTGATTCATTGGTATAGAACTAACGCAGCCCTGGCTTTCTGTGGAGACTGGAGTGCCAGGTGGGAAGGGGGGAGCCCTGCGTCAGCCAGCTGGCTGCTGCTGGGAGCCTTGGCTCCCAGTCTGGGCCTCAGTTTCATTTGTTCGGAGGGACTCAGATTGGGCGGTCTCAGAGCTCTAATTTAATTCCCAGGTTTTTGGTTTTCTGTTACCCTACAGTTGATTTTTCCCAGGTTTCTTGCAGGAGACAGAGGCTTCTGATATGCTCTTGCCTTTGGGCCACGTAATGTTCCCCTGTGAGCCACATCTGCAGTACTTACAAGGAAAAAGGAAAGATTCCTCTCTTGTGCACTACTTCTCATACACGCCGAACTTTCTCAAAAATACTAGTCGTCACGCTGCTGTTTTTAAGCCATGATGTAACTTCACCAGGACTCAGCAAACCACGGCTCTGTCAGGTCATTGAACAGCTGGCAGGGCCACTTGGCGTTTAGTCAGAAGAAAGACAGGCTCTGGGTGTGCTTTTACCTTTTGAAAACTACTCTGGCAGAGTGAGCCAGAAACACACAATTCCATAAGCTTGGCAGAGACGGTCCCCACACTTCTGGAAAGCTGGCCAACCTTCAGAACCGAGGGAGAATCAGACAGTCTGGAGGGGGCCTCTGATGGACCCTCCCCAAGCCCACGCACTCTCCCCTAGGGACCAGGCCCGCCTTTCAACTCATTATGCTCATCGTGTACACATTTGTAACAAGTTTGTTACCATATTTCCAAGTCTAGAGCAAATTAGAAGCAGTAAATGAACAGCAGTGACGGGTGACAGGAGTCAAGCAAGGCCACTTGGTTTTCAGAGGCTGGTAGTTCCCAAGACAGAGTGGGCTGCTGTGCTGAACCCTCCCCGGCCTCGGAGGGTTCCTCGTGCTCTTCCTGGGGTGACATAGAGGAATCAGAATCTACTCTATAAGAAACCAGGTACAGGAGGAGCAGATGCCTCAGCTTCCCGCAATTCAGAGTAGCTCAGTCCCTGACCACTGGAGCTAGGAGGCTGACACTTTTGCCTTTCTTATTGATGTAAAGTCTTGTAGTTCTAAAAATGTAAGGATTTAAAAGTCTGAATTGAGAGCATTAAAGGTGTCCTGGTGAGGGCAAGACAATGCCTCCCTGGTGCACCTCCTTCCCTCCGTATTTGGACGGCTGCGGTCACATTTTCCTCAGTTACCCAACCGTTGCCATGGAGAGCGCAGCCGTTTGTTTAGCAGGACAAACATTTTCTCAGGATTACAGCAGGCTGGCCTCGGGGAGTTGGCTCCTACCAGGAAGTAGAAAACATGTTATAATATTTGGGGTTGTAAAATCCTGCAGGACTTGCAGAGACAGTACATACTGTATGATCCTTATTATGTAAAGTTCAAAAGCAGGCAGAATTCACTAGGCTGCGAGAAGCCAAGCTAGTGGGTCCCCGTGGGGCAGATGGTGGCTGGGAGGGCCACAAGGAGCCTCTGGGGGGCTAGCAGTATCCTGCGTCTGGTGACATGTGACATGGGTATGTTGTTTGTGGATATACATCAAGCTGTGACCTCATGAGGTGGGACTCCTCTGGTAACTGAACACTGATTTCTGATTTCCACAAAAAAATGCTTTTCCGCCTTAGGGTGTGAGGGTATGGAGTACAGTAAGACTTCACCAGTCCTGGCAGTGACAGTGGAAGCTGGAACTGGGTCCCAGGCTGTGCTTTCATTCCTCATTTTTAAACACTATTATGGAAAGTATGAATATCTATGAAAGTAGGGAGGATAGGGTAACGAACCCCTGTGACCCCACCAGCCAGTAGTTTCTGCTCCTGGCCCCTCTCCTTCCCCACCCCCACCAGCTGCTTTTCTTCCTGATCCCAGGCTCTCCATTCTTGTTGTGGACCGTACTTTCTGAATGGTGCTCTGTCAGGTTGAGGCAACCCAGCTACCAAAAATGTGGCCAAGTGACCTGGTCAGGGGTCCGAGCTTAACCTGTTTCCTTGAGTCTGACTGTTCTTGTGGGCTGAGCCAGTGCGCAGACACGTGAAGGGGGCCTCAAGGGCAGGTTCACGCCCAGAGGCTCATGTTGGCTTCTGGCAGCCCCTTTTCCAGCAGGCTGTCATTTTCCGTCCTGGGCTTTGGCACCCTGAGCACATGAGTGCTTGCCCACCCCTCCTCCCCCTACCCGCCACAAGGTAGAAACAGCTTTCCTAGGAGCTCCGCAGGGACAGCTGGTCCAGCCAGCTCTGGGTACACATCTACGGAAGGCAGGAGGCAAAGTCCACTTGGACAGGGATGTTGGTTTTGTCAGCTTCTCAAAATGAGGCTGGTCTGTTAGAGCCACCAGGGCTGAGAGACACATTTTCTGGAATGACGAAGTTTCTGATGATTTGGCTTTCACATTTCTGCCAAGCTTACTCTGTCCTCTTTGCAAAAATACTTATCTTCCACCTAAGGTAATGTTGGGGCACTAGTGAGTCGTATTCAGACAGGCTCACAGGGGCTGGACTTGGGTGAAAACCAGGAGCTAAGTGCGAAATAGTGAAAACCAGGAGAGCTACGTGCAAAGCGCCCAGGGCCCAGACAGCACGGTGGCTTCAGATACCTGATGCTCCTCCAAGGACTGCCTGGGCTAGGGGTGGCACTGAGTTCTTAGTCCTTGAAATACAAGAATACAAGCCAGAGACAGCTACCGTGACAATTCACTCTCTGTCTTAAAATTACTTTTGTTACCCGTCTGTTTTTCTTTTCCTTTTTTTTTTTTTTTTGAGACGGAGTCTTGCTCTGTCACCCAAGCTGGAGTGCAGTGGCCGGATCTCAGCTCACTGCAAGCTCCGCCTCCCGGGTTTACGCCATTCTCCTGCCTCAGCCTCCCCAGTAGCTGGGACTACAGGCACACACCATGACGCCCAGCTAATTTTTGTATTTTTAGTAGAGACGGGGTTTCACCATTTTGGTCTGGCTGGTCGTGAAGTCCTTACCTCAGGTAATCCACTGCCTCAGGCTCCCAAAGTGCTGTGATTACAGGTGTGAGCCACCGCGCCTAGCCCCCTCTCTGTTTTTCTGTAGTGATTAGCAGTGATAATACAAGCTAATATTATAGTCCAGATACCTTGCATGGATTGTGTCATTTAATCCTTCTAACAACCAGTAGGAGGCAGAAACTACTGTTATCCCCATCTCACGAGTGAGGACACAAGGCACAGAGAGGTTAAGGAACTTGTCCGAGATCACACACTTAGGAAATGGTGAAACCCAGCTGAAACCCAGGCCATCCAGGACCTGTCCCCTTAGCCACTCTGCTGCTGCCTCTGATCACCTTAATGACTCACTCAGAGCATAAAGGACCAGCTGCTTGTCTGGGGGAGGGCTGTGGGGATGAGATGGGTGGTGTCCAGGATGTTTTGGGGGGGGTGTCAGGAGTGACAGAATGCCCTTGGTACCCTGGACAGCCTCTTGGCAGCTCCACTGAACCATGGCAAGAGCGCCCTGAGAGGTCTCCTCGTTTCCACCTTGCCTCACCCCTGCGCCTCCATTGAAGTGTAAGTCAGAGCTTGTTGCACAGAACTCTCCACTGTTTCCTGTCGGAGTTCTGACTGCCCCCGCAAGGCACTCTGTGATCTGGCCTTGCTGCCGCCCTCCTACCCCTGCCCGCTCTGCTCCAGCCTTGTGCACCTTCCTCAGACAGGTCAGGTGCTCACCCGCTGTAGGGCCGGCCCCCCTGCCTAGGATGTTCTTCCTCTGGTAGCCCACTCTCCACGCTCTCCAGGTCTGTCTTCAGGCTCTCGTGAACGGAGTCTGAGGGGAGCCCTTTACTGGGAATTGCAGTCCCAGGGTAGCAGTAGAAAAGGAAAAGGGAGGTGAGGAAGAAAAGTCTGGAAAGCACACACAAGATGACACCCTGCTGAGATGAGGCTCTGCCTTACAGACACACACAGCTGGGTGCTCACCCCGTTGGGACCTCTTCAGAAAGCCTGTCCCAAAAAAGGAAGGAAGGAAAGAAAGACAACTTCAGAACGGTCCATTTGAGGGAGAGAGGGAGGGGCATTTTCTGCCAGTTCCACCTTGCCTCCTGCCCAGCATGTGAGCTCTCCCTCCTGTCCAGCTGCCTCATCAGACCCTTTGGCGGCAGCCGGGACAGTGAGGGGCAGCAAGGACCACCACAGTGGTGTGGAACGTTGTCCGAGTCCACACAGGGCAGGCAGAGCCAGAGACACCCAGTCCCAGCCTCAGGTGTGACGCCAGAAGGACCTGCTGAAGTACGTGACTGCAAGCATGAGAGAGCGAAGCCCAGGGACTCTGAGTCTGTTCACACATGAGGGCTCAAGTGCAAGGTCCTTGCCAAATGCCACCTACACCTGGGGCCACCCTCATTGAAATGTCACTCCCAGCCCCTCTATTCCCCCTTGCTAGTTGCCTGCTGTACTGTATATTCTACACTCTTATTTATTGTCTGTTTCCCCCTAATGTAAGCTCCCTGAGGGCAGGAAAGATGTCTGCTCTGTTGTCTGCCCCAGTGCCAGCCCTCAGTACTAAGCGAGTAAGGGCAAGTCAGTGGGAAACTGCTGGCACCAGGTGGGCCCTGCCTGAGTGCCATCTGTCCTTTTTATTGTTGTCGTTATTTATTGTTCTTGGACTTGTTCGTCTGTGTCTGAGACTCTCCCCACATCAGTGTTTCTGGCCTCCGTCCTTTTAGTGGGTGTATAGTATTCAGAGCATGGATGTCCCAGGTTTGTGTCTTCAACAGTACGTGCCAGGCCCTGGGGATCCAGTAGTGACCAACTCAAACCCCTACCCCCATGGAGCTTAGGTCCTAGAGGGGAGGCAGGCAGTAAACAGCCCCGCCCCTCAGTGCTGGTGAGGAAAGTCCACAGAGCGGGAGTGGAGGGCACAGAGAAGGAGCTTGTGGGGAGGCAGTGCTGTTCATGCAGGCTGTCCAGGGCATCTACAGGAAGAGGGCTGTGGGCACGAGGGAGCAGCAAGTGCACAGTCCCTGTGGTCAGAGCACACAGGGCTGGGGCCAAGGGGTGAGCAGTTAACAGGACATGCCCAGGAGATTGCAGGAACTGGACTTGCAGAGCCTCTGACCCTCGTGCCCACTAGAGCTGTGCTCTGAGCAAGGGTCTGAGCGCAGGCCGGGTGTAAGCTAAGCCCCTTCACTAGGATCGCTCTAGATGCTGTGTTGACCATAGCAGGGCCAGGTGGAGGCACGGGACCAGTTTGGAATTTGAGGCTGGCTCGTGGACAGGATGCGTAGCCTCCTTGTTGATGGTTCTTTCCAGGTTTTTATATTCCATGCTCACACATCTCTGTGCACATAAATAAGCACTTATCTGCAATGGATTCCTGGAGGTGGGAAGAGTATGCAGATTATAAACGTTGCTGTGAACTCAAATTTCTCTCCAGAAATACCCTATTACTACACTACCATACTCAAGAGCCACTCCTCCACCTGACCAACGCTGAGTGTGAGCAGTCCTGTTAATTTTTGGCAACCTGATGGGCAAGATAACCTCATCCTTTGCATTTTCCTGATGCTAATGAGGTTGAGCCTGTCTCTACAAATTCACAGATCTTTGGTGTTTCTCTTTGTGGGAATGACCTAGACAGTCTTCGTGCTAAGTCTCTCTCTTCCCAAAAGGTATTACCATTCATCTTTCATTGAATTTGCTAGAACTGCCATAAAATGTAAACAAACAAACAAAGACTGGAGTAATAGACTTGCTTATTTTGTTCCTGACTTTAAGTGGAATGATGCTGCCTTTTTGGGTTTTATATGACTCA
>NW_012122043.1:3828709-3834718 GCF_000951035.1 Colobus angolensis palliatus
TCATTACTTGTTTCATTGAATCCATCACTTCTTGTGTTTTTAGGATGAAAAGTAGATGCTGTCCTAATTTGCTGCTTCCTCTGTGGCGTGAGGGTTGTGTTCAGTTGTCTTTGCTGTGTGTCTTTTCCACAGCCCCGTATTGGCTTTATTCTGTTTATTAGTTTGTGAGCAAGGCAAGGTCTAGTCAGCCCTGCTGTTCTCCAGACACTGATGTGGGTGGACTCTTCGTGAGCCCCGCCTCTCACCAGGCTGTCCTGGAGTGGCTCACCCGTGAACGGACTCAACCTGGGGAAGGGGGTGCTGAAGGCTCTCGTTGGAGCTTAGCCATTCAGTTCCTAGGGCCAGCTGTTGGAATCCGGCTCCCTGTGTGTGCGGCCCTCAGTATTGCTGGATGGTTTCAAGCCCTTTCTCAGAGTTGCCCTGTAGGGGAGGGCACCTGGGGGTGTTCAGTGGGTAAAGCGTGTCCAGGAGAACCTCTTCTTCCCACAGGATTTCTGTTCCTGTGTCCGTTCTTGTCCCACAGCTTCCTCAGGAAGCATCTTCCTGGTAGTAGAGCTCTTGGACGGTGCAGCCTTGATCGTGGTTCAGGCCATCTTCTTCCATGGCGGGGGGTAGCAGGGATCTCAGCACTAGCCACTTCCTCAGGGGGATTTGGACTCCAGTGCACTCTTCATGCTCCTTCCATCTGAGCGACAAGCAGCAGGACACACCTTCACTTTGTGGCGAATGACTGGGACCCTTTGGGACTTCCAGGGCTGCTGAAAATGATCCTTCCCCGTGACCAATTGTATGATCCTTGGTCATTTCACGTGGGTTCTGGTGGGAAGGAGGTGGAAGGGGAGGCTCTCCCAGAGCTAGATGGGAATTGGAGCATAAGATGTTTCACAAGATTTGGGGTCTGGGATCCAGCAACCCTTCTCTCCCCTTGTTCTGCCTGCCCTGGGAAGGGCCAGACGGATGCCATGCAGAAGTGGCAGTGCCACACTGTGCCAGAGTTGGGGCTGAGCACAGTGCAGTGGCAGGAAGCAGGAGGTCCCCGCACAGCCGAGCCTGGTTGTAGGGTGGGGGTCCCATCTTCAGATGCCGGCAGGCTTGGAATCCAGGGCTGTCATCTGCTACTGTGTGACCTGGGGTGAGCTACCCACCCTGTTGGCGCCTCTGTAGAACAGTCCCCTACACACCATGTAGACAGTGATCCAGAGTTGCTGGGAGGGCTGTGTTGGGTGCTTAGCATCATGTCTATAGTCAGCAGCATCACTCCAGAGCCTCACAGTTGTGTTCGTTAAGCATGACCGCTTGTGTCAAGCAGGGCCTTCATCTAGCTGTCTCCAGTGCCCCGCCTGAGTGGGTGCCTGCTTCCTGCTGGGACCCTGCTGCAAACGCTGTCCTGGGATGGGGGGACATCACTAGGTGAAGAAGGGAGGACCCAGGATGGCACTTTGGCCTCCCACCTGCTAATCGGTCCCACCCCTCCCTACTGCCTGTCTCTGCTCACTCCCTCAGTTTGTGTCCAGGATGATCACTGGTCTGTCTCTTTTTTCAGCCACTCTACCCACCTACCCCAAAGTGCTGAGGTAAAGCTTCTGTCCAGCACTGCAGTGCGAGCCTGTCCAAATGCAAGCTGAGTTCCGTGGGCCTGGCACTCAGAGTGCCTCAGCAGCTCCCAACCATTCCTAGTAAATGTGAAGCCACATTGTCCTGGCCCCTCCCCATCCCACTTGTACATGCCTGCGGGGCCTGGGACTCCCGAGCTGCTGGGAGGGTTCCACACCTGCCAGGCCCCTCTGCCCTCTTTAGCCGGCAAGCCCTGTCTGTCCCCATGTCTCCTGCTAGCCTTGGCTCCTCCTCCTGTAACTGTGCCGTGTGTAATGGCCAAGATTTCTGAACCCGGCTCCCCTACCCCATCATCATCTGGGGAAATTTATAAAAGACAGATCACCCATTCAGAGGGACTGTGTGTTTCTCCCAGCACTCCACAGGCTGGGCGGTGACTGTCAGTGCTCTTGTCTGCCTTCTGATGAGGCCGCCAGCAGCTCTGTGTCGGGGGCTGAGGCTGCCTCATCCAACCCTCTTCCTAATCCATGGCAGATAGGAGCTCTGTCAGTAAGAACAAATAAGTGATGTGATGAACTAATATGTGTGTGATTGATCCCAATGAAAGGGCAGTTTTGGCTGGATGCGGCTGGCCACAGCTGGCCTGTAATCTCAACATTTTGGGAGGCTGAGGCGGGCAGATCGCGTGACTTCAGGAGTTCAAGACCAGTCTGGGCAACATGGCAAAACCCCGTCTCTACCAAAAATACAAAAAATTAGCCAGGCATGGTGGTGAGTGCCTTTGGTTCCAACTACCCTGGAGGCTGAGGTGGGAGGATCGCTTGAGCCCAAGCACTACATTCCCTGTACAAAGGAGTCAGACCTGTCTCCAAAAAAGAAAGAGAGAGAGAGAGAGAGAGAGAGAGACAAAGAGAAGAAAGAAAGAGACTGCAGTGTCATTAGTAACAGAAAGAGTCAGACGGGTACTCTGCCTGACAACATCCCTCTGTTTACCAGCTTCGTTCCAGAGCCCAACATGAATGGATACGCGGAATTTCCCCCCAGCCCCAGTAACCCCACCAAGGAGCCCATGGAGCCCCAGCCCAGCCAGGTCCCACTTCAGGAAGATGTGGACATGAGCAGTGGCTCAAGTGGACATGAGACCAACGAAAACTGCTCCACGGGGCGGGACTCGCAGGGCAGTGACTGTGACGACAGCGGGAAGGAGCTGGGGATGCTGGTGGAGCCACCGGATGCCCACCAGAGGTGAGTTCAGCCTCTGGCCAGATGGAGGCCAAGCAGGTTGTTTCCTCAGTGGCTCATTTCTGCTGGGATTTGATTGCTTTTGCAATCTTTAAATCATGATTATCAAGTTTTTCAAGATTTTTGAAAATGACTAAAATGTGCCAGTGTCTGTCCTTCCTTATAGTGAGGCCCTGTTGATTTTATAGATCCAGTTGCCAACAGACAGGTACTGCGTGGTGTAAGGAGATCTTGGGAGGTAGCAGTGGTGGGTAACCCAGCCAGCGGCTACTTATACAACACTGGGCGGTTATGGGAAAGGAACTGGCTCCTGTTATCATGTGTTTCTGTGTCCTAGTACTTAGTTTTTCTTATGTCTGAAAGTTTTATGTTCCAGCTTTATCTTAACCTTGTATTTTTTAAAATTTGTCTTACCGTGGTGTTATCTAGCCTGTTATCACTGGTAGGGTGGCAGGGGAAGATGTGTCTGGAACATACAGTTGTCTAAATTTTGCTTTTATTTCTTGTTTTCATAGTCCAGATGCCTTTAGCCTGATGATTACAAAATCTGAACACAACCCATCTACAAGTGGCTGCAGGTAAGGCCAATTAGAACTTTGTACACAGAGTTTTTAGAGAAATTGAAAGACTTCTTATTGGAGATTAGTTTTTTGGGAGTGACGTGGCTTTTTTTAAGCTCTGCTAAAACCCGTCTGTGTGGCTGTGTGGGTATGAACCCAGCCTTACCCTGGCCTTTCAGACAATGACTGTGTCCCCTCACCATCCAGAGCCCCCAGGATATCACTCCAGTACCTGTAGCTCCTCCCAGCTCTACTCGAAGCCGACTTTGCCTGAGTCTTGGGCATTTTCATCTAGAACATTCTTCACCCTTCTTAGGTGTTTGTAACAAACTTACCCTATGTCAATTTTCCTGTCACGTCTGGAACAGAACCCGGCTCCTAGTCCAGGACCTGTGGGCACTTTGCATTGCCTGAGAAACCTTGATTTCCATCATTCCTTCTGCACCCTCTGTTCCAAACAGGCCCATCTTCATCAGCCCTGCTGTCCTGTCTCTCTAACATCTCTGTATCCTCAATTAATGTTTGAAGACCCTTCTCCACAATCCCCTTTTCTCTGTGTTCATGGCTCACTTTTATGTCCCAGGAAGTCACTGTGCTGTCCTCTGTAATCCCATCACTCAGTCCTTCTTTACCTGGGGCAGGGAAGGAGGGCACAACTCAGGGCACAGTCCACTGCACCAGACTGTGGGTGGACCAGTATCCTTTCCTGAGCAAAGCCTAGCTCTAACCCTTGGCGGAAAAGAACACAGTTGGAGGGACTTCTCCAGCATTCAGTTGGGTTAGAGCAGTGATTCTTGACCAGGTAGAATTTGTCTCCCAGCAAGAAACATCTGGCATTGTCTGTCGATAGCTCTGATTGTCATACCTGGCTGTGGTCTTCCTGGTCTATTGTGGGTGAGGCCAGGGATACTGCTCAGTGTCCTGCAGAGTCCCACAAAGGACCATCCAGATCAAAACGTCTCTAGAGCCGAGGCTGAGAAAATGGACAAGAGGCATGTTTCTTCAGGAAAGGACACCTAGGAAGCTAACATTTGGCTGCCTGTTTCTTGAATCCTGCAGTAGCGACCAGTCTTCGAAAGTGGACACACACAAAGAACTGATAAAAACACTAAAGGAGCTGAAGGTTCACCTCCCTGCAGACAAGAAGGCCAAGGGCAAAGCTAGTACGCTGGCCACCCTGAAATACGCCCTCAGGAGTGTGAAGCAGGTGAAAGGTACGTCGGCCTCGCACACCTGCTCCAAACCTATAGAAATATGTTTTAAATCCCCCCCAAATTATAGCTCAGATTGTGTTGACTTTCTAAAACTCAAGGCTCATCACAGCTCACTGTAGCCTCGACTTCCGGGCTTAAGCGATTCTCCTGCCACAGCCTCCTGAGTAGCTGGGACCGTAGGCACGTACCACCACGCCCAGCTAATTTTTGCATTTTTTGTGGAGATGGGGTCTCACTATGTTGCCCAGGCTGGTCTCGAACTCCTGGACCCAAGCAGTCCTCCCACTTCAGCCTGCCAAAGTTCTGGGATTACAGGTGTGAGCCACTGTGCCTGGCCTGGCCATTTTCTTTACAGTGGAAACTACCAGCTCTGGAACTTTGAAGAATTCCTCAGCTGTGTTGGTCTGTTGTGACGAGCAGGCAGAGACCATCAGTGTGAGCCAGGGTGGGGAAGGAAGGTGCCCTGCAGAGCATCTTCACACCTCCTGCCAGCTGGTGTGTGAGCACCTCCCGACTCTGTGGAGCTGTGCCTTTTCATGTGTTGCACACATGCACTGAGGGGCTGGTGGATCTTTTACATTAAAAACGTGCATAAAAGAAAAATCTGAAAGGCGTAAGGTGAAGCAGTAGGTGTATTCTATTATCATCAGTCGTTTCAAAGCACAGCGTACAGTTAGGACAAAGTTCCTCACTAGTAATCATAGGTATAAACTCATATTTCAAGCAGTCTTCATATTTTTTAACGTTTCAGTAATTTTTCATCCGCAGTGAGCAGGTCATCAGCACTCGCCTCTGGGGTCCGTTGAGCCAGGTGTAGAAGGGTTGCTCTGCCATGTGCTAGCTTGGACTTGCATTTTTGGGTGTTGTCTTTGGGTGTCCTATAGTTTCTCTGCAGGCTCCTCCCTAATCCCATTGTCCATTTGGTGAGGGTTGATATAGACAGAACAAGGTGCCTCGGCTGCTCGTCATTGCTGATCAGGTCTAAAGATAAAATCTGGTGCCCCTCGGATGAGCACCCCGCCATGGAGGGCACCGCTCTGGGCCTGTGTGCCCATGGAGGCCCCCTTTTCTGGAAGGAGGAGCTGGAAGGGAAAGTTCATTGGGGTGCTCTGTTCTCAAGTGATTATGTCCATTTAGGGTGTTTCCCTGTTGGCATCTGCAGTAACTTCAGAGCTCAGAAGCTCTGCCACATGGACATTTTCCAGACTTTCCAGCAGTTTATATCTTGATTTCAGAGCATACTCAGATATGTGCCTGTTTCTGAAATTACTGAAGGTGGCAAAACTGAAAGCAGATGAGACCCAGCTGTGGATCCAAAGGTCTCCTCACCACATCGCAGGAAGAACATGCATGGCAGAATCCTGGGTCAGTCTCCTAACGCAGCCCCAGGTTTCATGTGTCCAGGGCCTGTTGAGCCCTGAGGGCAAGTGGCAGCCTCG
>NW_012122043.1:3835488-3838511 GCF_000951035.1 Colobus angolensis palliatus
ACCATGTAACCTTAAATAATGTCGTTGCCACATTTAAAAAATGTTATAATCAAAGGCCTTCTGATGTTTCAGGGAAAAATATCCTGATTTCTGTTTGTGAGTTTGTTTTGCCTTCACGTATCCATGTGTTCTGTGTCCCAGGAAGACGGGATTTATATCCCACCTTCTCATTTGAGAAAAATAGAGCCCCCAGTTCGTAAGAGCTAGTGACTATCTCCGGCCAGGTGCTGGGTCCTGCCCGCTGAGTGTGAGCACTGTCTATCCTGCAGCCAACGAAGAGTATTACCAGCTGCTGGTGTCCAGCGAGGGCCACCCCTGTGGGTCAGACGTGCCTTCCTACACGGTGGAGGAGATGGAGGGCGTTACCTCCGAGCACATTGTGAAGAATGCCGTAAGCCTCTTCCCGAAAGTTTCTTTCTAAACGGTGGGAGTTCCTCCTCCAGGCGAGCTAGCTCAGAGCAGTGGCCAGTGGCTATAAGGCAGGAGCGTTTGGGGTTTTAGCAGATAAGTTCCTACCTTTAAAAGGAGAAATGTGAAGTCAGTGATTCTGGAAGTGGCATTCATGTTCTGGACTTCTGCCTTCTGTGAGACTGTCTTCTTCGTCCCTGGCCAACTTTGTCCTGTAGCTCATGGGTGCAAGGACAAATCCACTGTGACTGAACTGGGGGGCTCTGAGTTTTCATGTCCTCAAGGTGAGGAGACAGACTTGGTGACAGTCAGGTCACTTGTCCAGGGCTTTGCGGTCATGAGGGGGAGCTGGGATTGGAGACTCCAAAGCCCATGCATTTTTAAGCACACCCAAAGGTGGGTCCTTGGAGGGCACATGGGCCACATACACACACCCCTGCTCTACCACCCTGAGTTCTCAGCCAGTGAGAACAGATGTAAGGGCCAGCGGGGACCCCACGTGTGCTGGGACCATTGTGAAGCTGGCCTCATAACAGGGCTCCCTAATCCTTCCCATCTTCCTCCAGCGTAACCCCCAGGCAGACCCCAACCCTGAGCCCAGAGGGCCAGCCAGCAGCAGAGCGCCCATGGTGGGCTGGAGGGGCCCACCCAGAGGCCTCTGCTCCCCAGGAAGCCCCTAGAACCCTGGGAGAGAGCAAGGCTGGTAGAGGTTGTTGGGGCAGGCCAAGTGAGCAGAGGGTCCCCCACCTCCTTGTCACCCAGCCTGGACGCCAGGTGCCATGTCCAAGACAGTGGGGTGAGTGGCGCCTTCCAGTGGGTGGAGGCAGCTGGGGTTTATTCCACCAATAGAACCCTGATGTGTTGTTTCAATAATACCGTGTTGGACCTCCCAATATCTGTAACAGGTGTAAGAGTTAAAGAGGAAAGAAACACGAAATGCAGCTTGCCAGTCAAAGACAGGTTTCCTTTAGTGAAAACCTGAGAGGCACTCCTGGCCGATTTTGGTCAGGAGCGCTTTCTCTGCAGACTGAGAGTATATGTTGGTTTCAGGGTGAGGGGCTTATCCCAAGCCTGGAGTGTTTGTGTGTTGGAGGAGTTTATGGCAGGGCTGGACCGTCTCTGGGCGGGGGGAGGTTATCTTGGGACAGGCATCTTTCCGGGCCCCGGAGGGGGTTATCTCGGGGCTAGCGTGTCTCTGGTCAGGGAGGAGTTTGGAATGTTTCTGGTTGGAGATGTTACTTGTGGTTTATGGTCATGTTGACCTTAGCCATTAGGCTGATGCCCTTTGGATGTAGGCCATTTTTTATTAAGGTGAACTTTAGAATGGGGGGCTTGTCCAAGATGGCAATGCTCCTGCTCTGTCAATAGGCAAGATAGGATTTGTTGGTCAGGGCTAGGCAAGGGGCTCAGAGAGCCCCCCACCTCTGACGCTCCTGGTGGGCGGCTCCCTCCAGCCTGCCTGCCTGAGTCGGATGTGGTGTCCAACCCCTTCTGACCTTGTCACCAGAGCCCTACTCTTCCTTTTCAGGATATGTTTGCTGTGGCCGTGTCCCTGGTGTCTGGGAAGATCCTGTACATCTCTGACCAGGTTGCATCCATATTTCACTATAAAAGAGATGCCTTCAGCGACGCCAAGTTTGTGGAGTTCCTGGCGCCTCACGATGTGGGTGTGTTCCACAGCTTCACCTCCCCGTACAAGCTTCCCTTGTGGAGCGTGTGCAGCGGAGCAGGTGAGGTCATCGAGGTAGTGCCTTGTTCCCTCTAGGGTCTGGAAAGGGGCCAGGAGCTGGGCCCACCCCAGATGTGGTGCAGGCGCCCTGCCTCACCTTTCAGAGCCCACCTGTGGGGGCCGCCAGCTGCCTGCTCTGGCAAAGGTAAAGGATAAGCAGTTGTTTGTCTCTTCAGAATAAATTTAGTTAAAATAGTCTTTTAATACATTTCAGAGAGAGAAACCGTTGAGCATTTTAGAAATGAAGTTGTTTTGAAAAGCTGGAATCTTGCTGCGATGGCAGTCGTGGGAGGCCGGGTCGGGGGGCAGTGGGGAGCATGAGCGAGGCGCCCTGCTCCCTGCACTCAGGCATCCCCCTACCACCTTGGCAGCTACAACCAGTGAGTGGGTCATGTCCCGGAATGACTTCCTGTGGGTTCTTTGCCTTGACCAGGGCTGGCTTTGGGTATATAGACTGTGAGGTCCCTAGGCAGATACCACTGGCCCCCGAGGCACTGCGGGCCAAGTGTGCTGCACTGTGGGTGGCAGCCTTCCTAGCTGCCGGGCCTGCCGCTGTAGCTATCGTCTACCCTGCCTCATTTCCAGGCTCCACTCCCCAGCCAGGCCCTCCCAGCGGGGTCTGGTCAAGTCCCTGGAGCCAGCTGGGGACGTGCCTGCCTCTGGGCCTCTGCCCGTGCCTCCGACCCCCACTCTCCTCAAGGCCTCCTGTGCCCCAGCTCCTCCCTGCCCAGCTAAGTCAAGGACCAGTGAATTCTCAGGGGCCTTTCCAAGCTGCTGATTTTGTATCATTTTCTGTAACTAGTCATTCCTTCTGCTTTCCTAATTTCTTTTGAGTAGACGAAATGTTATATGAAAGACCTAGATCTAAGATTTTTTTTTTTTTTTT
>NW_012122043.1:3838853-3869136 GCF_000951035.1 Colobus angolensis palliatus
TTTTTTTAAAATCCCTTTCAACTCTTAGGGAAACACCTCTTCCTTCACTTCTGATGAGGTTGCCCGATTGATTTCATGTTTTCACTAGACATTTCACATTTTACAGGAAGTTAATGTTTCACCAAAATACCAGTGTAAGCCTTGAATGCCAAGTTGTTTCTGTTAGAACTGACTGTCCCAAAATTATGTAGCACTAAATGTTTGGGGCTTCTGTTTCACTGTGGCCAGGCCTCTGCACACCTACCCCAAAGTCTGAGGCAGCTGAGTGGCCAAAGAAACAGGCTGACAAATTCAGTTTCTTAGAAATATTTAACAGGGACTTAAGAACGGAAGCCATGCGTGTTGTGGGTGGCGATGAGACAAGACTGGATCCCAGTGCCATTCCCCCAGACCTAGGGCTTCTATGGGACGGGCACACAGACTCAGAGGGAACCGGCAGGAATTTGCCCTGAGGGCAGGATTTACCGTAAGCACCTGCTCTTACTCAGGAACAGTAGGTGAATGAAATCTCCAAGGCCTTCCCAGAACTGGGGTTAATCAAAAGTCAGCATGGAGGCTTAGCTTCCAAGATATAGCTGCTGTGGCCTCCACAGCTTTCTTTGTCAATGTTCTGGACTTCCATGAGTGTGCTTAGTTGGTGTGTTTGCAGCAGTGCACCGTGAGTGTGCTCAGTTGTAGGTTACTGTGTTTGCAGCAGTGCATTGTGAGTGTGCTCAGTTGTAGGTTACTATTTGGTGTGTTTGCAGCAGTGCACCGTGAGTGTGTTCAGTTGTTAATTAATTGATGTGTTTGCAGCAGCATCATATACCGTTTTGAAAATGTAAGCCTCCTGGTGCTAAAATTTTAGTGCTGCATAGTTTGGAATGCACCACACTCATGAAGTGTATGTAATTTTAGTCAAAAATGTAATAGAAGGTTTCTCACATAAAGGATTTAGTTTGTGCTTCCATAAATTTTCAGTTTTCACCTTGGCTCTTGCTTGATTCCGCTGCTCCTCTTTTGTTTGTGAGAAATGAGGAACAGTGTATTTAGTTGTTGATTTGGATGAATGACTTTGGACTCTCTCTTCTAGATTCTTTTACTCAAGAATGCATGGAGGAGAAATCTTTCTTTTGCCGTGTCAGGTAAGCCTTGTTCCCAGTTTTCTTAAATTAGAAAACCATACAAACATTTCACCCCAGTGCCACTCCGCTTGAGGCTGGGGGGCACGCCTGTTTCTGAAGTCTACCAGAAAACACAGTCAGTTACATTTTAAATGTGTACAGGTTGCTAAGAATGCGGCCAGCAGGGGAGTGATTTAACCTGCTCCTCATGGAAAATGGTGGCCAGGGGACCCTGTACTTTCTCTTTGTCTCCTGCGAAAACCTGTACCCAGGGTCAACAGAGTTTCCGAAAGCACTGCATCTTTTGGTTGTCTTTGCGTTTTTCTGGGGAGAGACCTACAGCTTTCCCCACAAGGGTCTTGGTCCAAACCAGGGTGACTGACTAAGCATCCAGCCGCCCTGTCAGGGGTGGCCCTGAACCAGACCCTGGCACCCTCAGGAGTCAGGGCCGAGGTCCTGGAGGGAGCAGCACACCTTTCCAGTCTGCTTTACCCACCCAGAGTGCAGGCTGCTCCAGAGAAGGGCTGTGGAGCATTCCCACTGGTGGGGGTATTGACTCTGATTTGCCCTTCAGTGTGACGAGGCTGAGGGAGGGACTGAAGCGGGCAGGGGAGCAGGCCCAGCTCCTCAGGCAGAGCAGAGGTACACATCACCTGCAGCATGGCATGGGGCCCAGGTGAGGAGGGAACAGAACAGGGGACTGTTCCTGTGTCACAGTTCCAAACTTTGAGCGTGGCCCTTCTCCACAGTGTCGGGAAAAGCCACGAGAATGAAATCCGCTACCACCCCTTCCGCATGACGCCCTACCTGGTCAAGGTGCGGGAGCAACAAGGTGCTGAGAGTCAGCTTTGCTGCCTTCTGCTGGCAGAGAGAGTGCACTCTGGTTATGAAGGTAACAGCCAAGCCCAGCGTGGGGGCGGACGTTGTCTCTGGCTCCCCCTCAGTTACTCTTGTGATTCAAACATGATATCTATACGATGGACTCCCAGCTGCAGTTCCCCACCCTTGGCCTCTCCACCTTACCTCGGGCAGGGTCTCCATCTTTCTGGAGACTCAGCACACCCTGCTTGTCATCCAGCCCTCCCCATGGCAGATCACGGCATCTGGGGGCCAGCATCTCACCCCTGTGCACACCAGTGCTGTGACTCTTCTCCCCTTTCCCTGGCTGCTCTGCCTTTTGTCCACAAAGTGGGAATAGCCCCGACAGGTCTGGGGCCCCACATCCCTCCCATCCTCATCCCCTGCCCCATGCCTCAGCCTCTTGGGCCCCTCTGAAGGGCACTGATGTCACTGCCTGCTCCAGAACCCCAAAAAGTTCCTCAGGCCCCAAGAAATGAAGTGCTGGGTGTCGCTCCCTCCCCACCTTGACCTATCCTAACTTTTCCTGGAATTTCCCTTCCTCCCAGACAGTCATGCACGGACATGACTCTCCAGGTGAGTCAGCCTCCATACAAGGCTTGCTGTGCCTCTGTATGCCCAGCATTCTGGACCCCGGTCTCTGCTCCTGCTGCCACCTCACTCGCAGAATGCAGTCATCAGGCCAGCTCGCCTTACTATGACCTCTTGGTCCCATTAGCTCTTCTGGCTACCCCACCCCCAAAATAATATCTGGGCTCTTCTCTTGAAGCTCAGAGGGTACGAGGCATTGTGCTACCTTTATGGGTCCTTCCTGTGGTGCCTCTTAAGATCTTGCTTTGTGGCATCTTGGTCCTTGTATTGGCCAAAATCCCTGGCCAGGAACTGTAGGTGCTCACCATGACTGCTGAGCGACTCACATGATCTTCAGATTCTCTGAAGGCAGGTGCATTCTGCAACTGCTGAACCCGGGGAATCCAGCTGAGTCCATGCTGCGCTGTGCTCACCACCTTCTCTGTGATGAATGGCAGCTTTTTTTTTTTTTTTTTTTTTTGAGATGGAGTCTCGCTCTGTCACCCAGGCTGGAGTGCAGTGATGCTATCTCGGCTCACCGCAACCTCCGCCTCCCAGGTTCTAGCAATTCTCCTGCCTCAGCCTCCCGAGTACCTGGGACTACAGGTGGATACTGCCATACCCAACTGATTTTTTTTATATTTTAGTAGAGACGGGATTTCACCATGTTGCCCAGGCTGATCTCGAACTCCTGAGCTCAGACAATCCACCTGTCTTGGCCTCCCAAAGTGCTGGGATTACAGGTGTGAGCCACTGCGCCTGGCCAAGTGACAGCCTTTTAAAAAAGCACTTCTTAAAAGTGATAGAAATATTTTAAATATGTGACTTTCTGCACACTGTGTGATGTGCTCCTGCATGTGTTACAGAAGGTTCTTTTCCAAATAGTAAGGTTTAGATACTTAGGGTTCAACAAGTTACTCCCCCAAATTACCAGAGTCTCCTTCAAGAAGGAAAAAGGTTGAAATTTTGAATGTTTTGTCCATGAATTGAGGAAAATTTTGGATATATGACTCACTTTATGCAGATTACTCTATCACCTTTGTCCACCTTTGTCTAGTTTCTAAACTGTGAAGTTCTCCAGTACAGTGGCATTTGCTAAGAAATCTGAATCCAGACCAGGTGCAGTGGCTCATACCTGTAGTCTGTAGTCTGGCACTTTGGGAGGCTAAGGTGGGAGGATCTTTTGAGCCTGGGCATTTGAGGCCATCCTGAGCAACATAATGAGACCCTGTCTCATTAAAAAAAAAAAAAGAAGAAGAAGCAATTTGAATCCAAATATGTAACTCATTTTTCTAAAAGTAATTTGTCAGATCACTTTAGTTTCATCTTAAACATCATAAAGATGGGGCCAGGCGTGGTGGCTCACGCCTGTAATCCCGGCACTTTGGGAGGCTAAGGCGGGCGGATCATGAGGTCAGGAGATTGAGACCATCCTGGCTAACACAGTGAAACCCTACCTTAACTAAAAATACAAAAAAATAGCCGGGCATGGTGGCACGCGCCTGTAGTCCCAACTACTGGGGAGGCTGAGGCAGGAGAATCGCTTGAACCTGGGAGGCAGAGGTTGCAATGAGCCGAGATTGTGCCACCGCACTCCAGCCTGGGCAACGAAGCAAGACTCCATCTCAAAAAAAAAAAAAAAAGTCGTAAAGATGGACTTCTAGCTTTATTTTGCTAAGAGTAGTGTTTACATGGTCTGTGTGGTTTTGTTAACATGGCAATTTCAATTTACTAGACTAAAACTAGCATTCCGTAGAAGCTGAGAAGGCTGGCCGGTGATCCCACAGCCAACGTAGGGTTCTCAGTGTGGCAGGCTCTGTTGTTCAAAGTCCATGTTTTAATTTTTTTCTTTAGCTGCTCATTACTCTGAATCTACAGGGTGTTTTCTGGTAGTTTTAATATAACATTAAATATACATTTCTTAGGATCACTAATGTGTACAATATTCTATTCTTTCAGCCCCTAGAATACCTCCTGAAAAGAGAATTTTTACAACCACCCATACACCAAATTGTTTGTTCCAGGATGTGGATGAAAGGTACGTGGTCTTGACCCACCCCCTTTTTCATGTTTTTGATATAAAAGCTATTTAGCTAAAACCAAGACTGCATATTGGTTTTATAATTACATGATGATAGACAAAAACTTATATACAGGCAATTAAATAGCTATGGAATTACACTGAAAACTTTCTAAGATATGCACACGGTATAATTGAGGCTTTCTGGAGAGCTGGTGATTGTTCTAATTGAGCCTGTCTTAATTCTCCCATGGAAACCCATTCGGAGTAGGCGATGGTCCAGACAGAGGTGGTGTTGCCTGGGACCCGTGTCAGGGTGGAAGCTGGAGATGCCGTTGGCTGGATCCCAGCAGAAGTCCATCTTCCAGCCTGTGTGCTCGAGGCTTCTCCAGGGGACAGGATATTCTCCATGCCTCAGAGCCCATTCGGGTCCGTCTCTCTGGGTCTCCCCCGGTCCTAGTGAGATTTGGGGGCACCCATGTTCTGAGTGGCCTCTGCCCCCACCTTGTATCTTCTCCCAGCTCCTCCACAAATTCATGAAGACTCCGAAAACACTTGGGCCGGCTGGGTGCAGTGGCTCACACTTATAGTCCTAGCACTCTGAGAAGCCGAGAGAGACAGGAAGATCGCTTGAGGCCAGGAGTTTGAAACCAGCCTGTTTGAAACCAGGAGTTCAAAACATAGCAAAATAAAAATAAAAATTAGCTGGGTGTGGTGTTGTGCACCTGTAGTCCCAGCTACTCAGAGGCTGAGGCAGGGGGATCACTTGAGCCTAGGAGTTCAAGGCTACTGTGTTGCACCACTGCACTCCAGCCTAGGTCACAGCAAAAGACCCTGTCTCCAAAAACAAAAAAGAAAGAAAAAAATGTGTGGGCCACTGGCAGTAGTCACGGAAAAGGGACCTCAGAAGATACCACAGGAAGTGGACCAAGAAGCACCGGCGTGCTGGGTTCCTAAAATGAACCAGGTCATCTTCTAGAAGCTGGAGGATCAAGGCCTCTCCCTCCTCTACTCTTGGCCCAGGGACACAGGCCCCCACCTTTGGAGTTGGGGCCACACAGCTTCTGGGGAGACTCTGTGGGTAAAAAGGGATCCGTCACTTCCAGCTCCAGGTGACTCAGGTATGTCCGCGGGGCTGCCTGGGGCGAAGCCAGTTTGCAGATGCAGGCTTCTGGACGCCACCCTGCCCTGCAGAACCAGGATCTTGGAGGACAGGGCCTGGGGCCATATATGTAAAGCAGCCTCGGGAGACTTTTCTTCCTTCAGAGATTTGAGAACTGTCTGTAACCCACTCCCGTGCCAACTTGGTGTCCAGCTCAGCCCTGTGCAGGGAGGTTGGCAGACAAGTGCACCTGGCATGATGGGCCACAGCCTGCAAGCTCCCCTTGATGAAGCCTTGTGTGCGGCCTGGCTCACAGAGCCCAAGGCCAGCCAGAGCAGGTGGCCAGGGCTCCCCCTCCCCTCCCCTCCTTCTTTTCACCCTCTACCCCCTTTCTTCTCCCTCCTCTTCCTCCTCCCCCTCTGTTTCCTTCCTGTTCCCCCACTCCTCTCCTCCTCCTTCCTCTTCTTCGTCCTTCAGCAAGGCCTTGATGGGGCCGATGCCAGGAACATTCTGTATATCCTGTCCAAAGGAAAACATGAGGCCTGAAGAGAGAGCCTCAGACAAGGAGGAAATCAAAGAATAACGCCAGGCCCTTGAGAAAGTTCTGCACCATGGTCTAAAGATTGACAGGGAAAATCCTTCCACACAAGCAGCAGAGGTTAAGGAAACGTGGGTTTGGATGCAACAAGTGTGAAGAGGCAGCTCGGGAGAAGAAATGGTCAGTGGAGCCGGCAGAGGGCGCTGGACACAAACAGAAGCAGAAGGTGCTGCTGAAGTTCAGCTCCGTCCTGCAAGGGAGCAAAGCCACAGCTCCGGGAGGAGGCATGAGCACACAGGGCAGAGGCCCAGCCAGCCACCGAGACTCCAGAGAAGCCACAGTAAACCAACTGGATGCTGAGGCCAAAGTCACATGAGACCAGCCTGGAAGAGAAGCACATACAAAGGGTTTGCCGAGGTCCAGGCAACACTTGTTAATCAGAAATCCACAAACTAATGAATGACACAGAGAAAGAAAAAGATGCCAGAAGGAAGAAAACAAAAGCATGATCATGACTTACCTTTCGGGAGGTGAAACGCAGAGCTGAAGCGCTCAGGCTGCAGCAGAGGGAGCCTCCTTCGGCATCCTGGACACTGGACCTTCGTTTGTGTTGATTGGAAGTCTAACTGGTTCTGTTAGTCCAACTTCCAAATTTTGATCTCCGGGGGTGGGGGGTGGGATTTGGAGTGTATCTTCTCTTTCCAGGGAATAAGATGGTTCTGAGTGACAGTCTCCTCTGCTGTTTGGACACCGATCCTAGCATGTGTCTGCTTGCCTTCCAGGGCGGTCCCTCTCCTGGGCTACCTACCTCAGGACCTGATTGAGACCCCAGTGCTCGTGCAGCTCCACCCTAGTGACAGGCCCTTGATGCTGGCCATCCACAAAAAGAGTAGGTCCCCTTTTCACGGTACATCCTGAAGTGTTTGGCGGAAGTTCGTGTGCCCTTGGGGCTTCTTCTTGGGACCAGTCTAGCTGCCAGGTCAGATCAGCTAAGGACAAGCAGGTGGTAGACGCCTGCCTCGCCGCCTCACTCCTGGCACTGCAGTGCCCAGTGGAGTCGAGAGAGAGGGGTAAACTCATGTGAGTTCCCTTGTGGCCAGTTGTTTCTCAGTCCGTGGCATCTCATGTTTACTGTTGGCTCCAGTGGTGCATGGGAGGAGGGGAGACCAATTCATCTGTGGCTAGGAAGGTTCTGACCAGGCCAGGGGAGTGCACAGTGCATGTCCTCACCAAGCCCAGCCCTCACAGACGCAAGTGACACTCCAGCAGAGGTGAAACATGGGATGAAACAGCTCCTGCTGGAAACAGCCTCCTGGTTGTAATCTACAGCAAAAATGGGAGGTTGAAAGCAGTGGCTTTGAAGAAGTGTTCATACCTCTAACGTTTGGAAATGATCCCGGGCCTGAGTGAATCTTGACTTGTCTCTCTCTACTGTTTGCTCCCCTTTTCCCCTGAATGCTGGCTTTTGCTCTCCTAGTTCTGCAGTCGGGCGGGCAGCCTTTCGACTACTCTCCCATTCGGTTTCGCACCCAGAACGGGGAGTACATCACACTGGATACCAGCTGGTCCAGCTTCATCAACCCATGGAGCAGGAAAATCTCCTTCATCATTGGGAGGCACAAAGTCAGGGTGTGAGTGCTCCAAGGGCGTGGGGTGGCTCAGGGGTCTCAGGCGGGGGTCTTGGGCTGTCCTCACCTCCCATCAACAGATGGCATAGGGAGGGGCTGAGAGGCCAAGACCGAAACCTCACCTCCTGCCACCAATCTGGAGCCCCAGGCTGGTAGGCAGGGGTGACCTGTCCTCTGCCCCCAGGTGGGAGGGACCTCATTCAGGCCAAGTAGGGAGTGGGCAGGCAGCAGCCTGGGGGGCTGCGGGGGAGAGGCAGAGGGCCCACCCAGGCAGGCAGCATGTAGTGGCTATACAGTCACGCCAGAGAGGTCCTCCTGTGGGGCCCCATCTAACAAGATGAATTAAAACCACGCAGGGGACCTTTGAATGAGGATGTGTTTGCAGCCCGCCCTTGCACAGAGGAGAAGGCCCTGCACCCCAGCATTCAGGAGCTCACGGAGCAGATCCACCGGCTCCTGCTGCAGGTGGGTGTGGTGCCTGCATGCCCTCCTCCCAGGTAGCAGCCCGAGAGCCCCCTGCAGAGGACATAGGCTCTGCACCCTGGTCCTGGCATACCCACTCAGACAACTTCATCTGTCATTCTCTGAATATCCCTCAGGGACAGTTTGGGCATAGACTGTGCTAGTCTGAGACAGTCCACAGCACCCTTGGCTCTCTCCAGCCTTACATTCAACATTGTCTGAACCGCGGCCCTGAGTGAGTGGCTGAAGGACATGTGCAGACCCCGTGCTCCGACACAGGCTGCGTAGTCCCAGAGTGACCTCTCAGTGGTGTGGGGGCTCATTCTAATCCAGAGCAGTGGGACTTAGGGCCAGGACATTGTACTCAAGGTCCCTAAAAAGATCAGGCCCATCGCAGTCAACACCACGCCTGAGTAGGTGTCTGCCTCTCAGTTCCCAGAGGCTGTGGAGTGAAGCTGTCATCGCATCTTGTTCGTTTTAAACCCCTCCACAGAAGCGCGGCTGGCGGCAGCCATGCGTTGATGCGTGGGTTGGACACATTCCTTTGGTGCTGTCTTCTCAGTGACCGAATGTCTGGGTCGGGGCACCACGGCTGGAGGCCGGGCGTCTACCTCTGGAGCTGACCCAGGGGTTCAAACCCCAGCTCCCCTGGTCTTTGCCATGTAGCCTTAGGCGGGTCACCATCCTCTCTGTGAAACAGGGTGTGTTGGCAGGGGGCCACATGTGCAGCTCAGCAGCCCTGGCTGTGTCTGTAGCACTATCTGCTGTCTCCCCAGCCCGTCCCCCACAGCGGCTCCAGCGGCTACGGGAGTTTGGGCAGCAACGGGTCCCACGAGCACCTCATGAGCCAGACCTCCTCCAGCGACAGCAACGGCCATGAGGACTCACGCCGGAGGAGAGCCGTACGTCCCCTTCCGTTCTCCCTGTGAAAATGAGTTTGTGGAAGTCCCTCCAGAGTTAGAAAGCACACTCAGGACAACCTTTGGCAGTTAGGAGAGGCTTCATCATCCCAGCTGTTTCTGCTTCCTTTCTAAACTTTGTTCACTTGGGACTTTTTAATCTCTTAAGAGTTGAAACAGCTAGAAACCATAGCTAAGTGTTTGGTTGAAAATTATTTAACACAGACAAAACAAGCAAAAGTGAAGATTTAACTAGGAAAGAAAGAAGAAAATGTGGGCTGGGTGCGGTGACTCACGCCTGTAATCCCAGCACTTTGGGAGGCTGAGGCAGGTAGATCACCTGAGGTCAGGAGTTCAAGAACAGCCTGGGCAACATGGTGAAACCCCATCTCTACTAAAAATACAAATGTTAGCCAGGCATGGTGACGCGCCCCTGTAATCCCAGCTACTCGAGAGGCTGAGGCACAAGAATGGCTTGACCCCGGGAGGCAGAGGTTACAGTGAGACAAGACTGCACCATTACACTTCAGCCTGGGTGACAGAGTGAGACTCTGTCTTAAAAAAAAAAAAAAGAAGAAAATGTAATGTGCCGTTTTGCTTTATTTTTTATTATTCTTTAGGATCATCAAATAGGTTTTATCTAGCCCTGCACCTGTCAGATTTCTTATTCACAATTTCCTTCTGTGTTGCTAAAGTGATTTCAGCCATCCTCTGTTCTCACTTTGGGGGCCAAACTGAAGGAGGTCTCCTAGAATGAATAACGTGTTCCTTTTGTTTTTCTTCAAGGAAATTTATAAAAATGGTAACAAGACCAAAAATAGAAGTCATTATTCTTATGAATCTGGAGAACAAAAGAAAAAATCCGTTACAGGTAAAAAAAAATACTCAACATTTCCTTACTGAAACTAGAGTATGGCCACGTGAGAAGAGGGAAGCTGGGTTGAATGCTGACTCTGGCTGGCAGGGAGTCTGCCTTGTAGCCGTGCTGCACCCCCTTCTGTGTTCAGCACAGTCTTCGGCTTCCAAGAGGTGAGAGCAGCCCAGTCCTACACTCAGCCAGTGCAGGCACTGATGTCCACACTGGGCGCCTGATGCCCTGCAGGCCTGGGGAGCTGTGGCCAGGTGTGCCTTCCTGCACCCTGGCCTGCCCGCTGGGTGTGCCTGGGCCGCTTGTTCTTGCTGTACAGAGTGGCCGTATGGCTGTGTGTTTACACGTGCACACCCTTCACTCACACACACACACAACTGCCGACAGCCTGCTCAGTGTCCACATATACTCCAACCAAACCTGTCTGAAGTGGAGAGTACCACCCAGGGTTTGCCAGCCCACCCCCACTGCCGCAGCCCTTTCCTCACCACAGCACCACACTTCCCAGGCAGCTTCACGCTGTCATGCATGGGTTCAGGTTCATGCTGCTCCTCTGTCCCACGTGCATTTCTCACACAGCATGCGCATAGACGTGTGCACACAGGCATGCATCCCAGTGCCCTCCCCTGGTGGGCTGTTGCTCATTCTCTGTGCTCAGGCCGAAGTCTCCTGTGGAGAACACTCTGGCCAGACACCGCTAGGACTTTTGGCCTTGGGGATGTGTTGGTGGACATGCTGCCTCCTGGGCTCTGTGTTGGGTGTTGGGGACACATTAATGAGCTGGACACAGCTCTTTGCTTGAGGGCCCCTAGGGGACAGGCATGTGATGAATGTCGTGGGGGCAAGAGTCGAATGCACAGCACAGTGAGGAGGCAGTTGCCATCATAATTGTTACTAGCAGGGATCACCTTGAAAACTGGCCTGGCCCAGGAGGACCGTAAAGTACGTGGGCTCTCACTGGCCCTGAAAGTTTAAGAGTTCAAGTGAGAGCTGGTTTCTCCCACTGCTGAGTCCCTGACCCCTGGGGACAGCCTAGACCCCAGAGAGAAGCAGACGCCAGGCTGGGCAGCAGGTCCCTCCCAGGTCTCTCTGTGGACGGCACCGTGGTGCTCGTGCCCGCAGGGCTGCCCAATGCCAGGCTGTCCCCAGGCTTCCATACCCATGAAGCAGATGCTGAGCCCCCAGCCCTGTCTTCAGCTGGAACGAAAATGCTTTCTAAATACACAGCGTTTTCTTCGGGAGAAAAATTAATGAAAGAACAACTTTGCCATTCCTTCAGAAATGCAAACGAATCCCCCAGCTGAGATGAAAGCTGTCCCTGCTGTGGAAAAGGACAGCCTGGGGGCCAGCTTCCCCGAGGACTTGGCCTGCAGGGACCAGCCCGCCTGCTCCTACCAGCAGATCAGCTGCTTGGACAGCGTCATCAGGTACACCGGCACTTCCAGCCGAGTCTCCACCATCTCGCGCCCTCCCACCTCTCATGTCGTGTGGCCTCACCAGGGGTTCGTGCCCTTCACACAGGTACTTGGAGAGCTGCAATGAGGCTGCCACCCTGAAGAGGAAATGCGAGTTCCCAGCAAACGTCCCAACGCTAAGGTCCAGTGATAAGCGGAAGGCCACAGTCAGCCCAGGGCCACATGCCAGAGGTATCTAATCTGTTCAGAGCCATGGACACGTGGAGTAATGGAAATCCTCTGGAGAGACCAGGTGTCCCTGTGGCTTCTGTGCACACAGTGTAAGGGTGTAGGCTCTTTTTCAAATGATGAAAGTAGTTCAAAAGTCAGCACCCTTCTTAGGAGCTAGAGGCAAAGATGGTTCTGTCAGAGCCGTGGCTTTGAGAACAGGAACCCAGTGGGGCTGCTGGAGGCCTAGGGCCGTGCCCTGACCCCCCTCATGCAGCCACACTGGGGGGCTGTCTCCTGACCCCCTCGTGCAGCCACACTGGTCTCGAGTTGTCAGTCTAGAGCAGGCCGGCTTTCCAGTGTGTCTCAGAGGGGCCCTTGTCCCTGAATGTTAACATGCCCCAGAAATCACATTAAATCCCAGGCTGCTTAAACGCTGTCAGTGTTGCTGATGTTCCCCACTAGGTTTAGAAACGGTACCCCAGCTGGGCGCGGTGGCTCACACCTGTAATCCCAGCACTTTGGGAGGCCGAGGTGGGTGGATCAGTTGAGGTCAGGAGTTTGAGACCAGCCTGGCCAACATGGTGAAACCGCATCTCTGCTAAAAATATAAAAATTAGCCAGGCATCATGGCGCATGCCTATAATCCCAGCTACTTGGGAGGCTGAGGCAGGAGAATCTCTTGAACCTGGCAGGCAGAGGTTGCAGCCAAGATTGCACCGCTACACTCCAGCCTGGGTGACAGAGCGAGACTCCATCTCAAAAAAGAAAAAAGAAAGAAAGAAACAGAGTATCCCAGATTATGGTTGGCTCCTGACTGTCGGAAAAGCCCCTCCCCACAGGTGTGCAAGAAAGGCTGCCTGGCTGTAGACAAGAGCCCCCCACCAAGCGTTCCCTGCAGCTGCCAAGCTGCTGCGCCTCCCCGCAGAGGACTCAGGATTTAAGTGTGTAACTGCTCCCGTTTTGGAACTTGCTCTTCTCCACGATTCTCCTGTGAATAAACACTGGGGACAAATCATCCCATGCCTGGGCCAGAGCATCTGTGGGATGAGATGGGAGGGGATGGGTTGTGTGCACCCTGGTGTGGAAGCTGTATGGGCACTCAGGTGTCGGTTCCTCATCTGCACAGTGCATTGTAATGGCACGCTCGTGTTTGTTCCCCTCTTCCTCTCATAAAGAGGCAGAGCCGCCCTCCAGGGTGAACAGCCGCACGGGAGTCAGCACGCACCTCACCTCGCTGGCACTGCCGGGCAAGGCAGAGAGCGTGGCGTCGCTCACCAGCCAGTGCAGCTACAGCAGCACCATCGTCCATGTGGGAGACAAGAAGCCGCAGCCGGAATTAGGTACATCCATGGGCTCTTGGATCAGAGAGCAGTCTGATTTTTAAACATGAAAACAAGAGGTTTGCCATCTTAAATTTTTGTTTCTCTAAGTGCAGAAGAACCCCACCATAGCCCATTGGGGGCGTTTCAGGAAATCCAGTTGTGTAAAATGCAGGGTAGAGTGTGGCCAGCCAGAGCCCAGGCAGCAACCTGTCCTGGTCCCTGTTGTCCTGTGGTGCTCCCCGATGACAGTTGTCTGTTCTGGCATCAATGCCGGAGGGTCAGTTGTGGTGCAAAATCTCATCCCCTTGAATTGGTGCGGAGAGAGCACTGGGAGCGAGGCCCCACCTCCCTCCTCCCTGGGCGGGCTTGGGGGATCTTTCCTCTGCCTAGCAGGAGGTGTGGCCATTAGCCCTCCCTGTCTGTGGGAGGAACCAGTACAGGTGATAAACAGATTTACAGTGAGTGCATTGGTGGCTGAGTATTCTTGTTTTTTAGAATATTAGGATTGAAATGAATCCTGAATTTGTTCTTTACTAGGTAGAGGGAGATGATGAGGAAAAAGTATATGTCCAAGATCCAGTCCCCAAGCCCTCCCTTTCAGGATGGTCAGTGGCCCTGCCTGTCCCCTATCCTGTCTGCCCCATGGGCCCACAGGGTCCCAACTGTCACCAAGCCCGGTCCCAAACCCGGAAAGACTCAGCACATTGACCCACGTTTCTGGTGTTCTGAAAGCTAAGGACAGCCCAGGGATATCTTCAACAGCAGAGTTGAGCCCAGGGGTTCCCACGTTTCAGTTTGTTCAGCCCCCAGGTTCCTGAGCACTTGGCTGTCAGGGCTGTCCTGCCCTGCTTCTTGCCTTTTGCCATGAATTTTCTGAGAAAGCTAAATGAAAACATTGTGAGTTTCATCCTCATGCCACAGGCATGGGGGAGTCACTTTATATGAGAATGATTTGTCTTGTTCATGAATATAGTGTGGCCTGAAAGCAAACAGGGCACGTGTGGACTGGAGCCCTGGCTTCTTGTGTTACAGAGATGGTGGAAGATGCTGTGAGTGGGCCAGAGTCCCTGGACTGCCTGGTGGGCCCTGCCCTGGCCTGTGGTCTCAGCCAAGAGAAGGAGCCCTTCAAGAAGCTGGGCCTCACCAAGGAGGTGCTCGCTGCACACACACAGAAGGAGGAGCAGAGCTTCCTGCAGAAGTTCAAAGAAATAAGAAAACTCAGTATTTTCCAGTCCCACTGCCATTACTACTTACAAGAAAGATCCAAGGGGCAGCCAAGTGAACGAAGTAAGTGATACCCGAATTAAAAGTGGGTTTTAAAAAATTTTATTCTTGTTGGTACTGAGTCCAGTGCTGGTTTCAAAATGTGAAATGTGTCCAGTGTCAGAAGCATTAACATATAAGACAGCTGTTGGAACTTCCCTGGCAACGCCATCTGTTTCTGTAGAACTTCCCACCAGGGGAGTGCTCTCAGGATGTCAGCTTGCATTCCCCGGGGAATAGTCCCAGGCTAGTGCCTGGGGAGGGCAGAGCCATGCAGGGGAGGGCAGAGCCGTGGCAGGGCAGTGCTGCCATATCCACGTTTCTTGCGTGAGTAACCATGCGGGCAGGGGCCTCACCTGGACGGGACCTCCAGAGAATCAGCTAATTCAACCTCAAGATAATGGGCATGTGGTGCTGGGCACATGAGGAAGGAGGGGCGTACCATTCATGGCGCCCTTCTCCCCAGGAGATGCACTGTCCTGACCGGGCCAGCCTCAGGCCTGGGCTTCCGACTCCATAGTCGGGCAGAGTCCATGGTCATGCTGTGGGAAGCCGCTCTGTAGGCCAGGTGGCGCTTCGGGGGTCGAAGGTCAAGGGATGAAGTAAAATAGATGAGCTTCTTCACCCCTTTCCTGGCTCAGGAATCTGGCTCCTGATCCCCCAGTTCCTTCCCATACCCCCAGACAGAGCCTGTGCTGGTTAGAGATGCTGCCTCTTCCATCCCCCCTGGGACACTGGCACAGGGATCAGAGCCAGTGAGCCCAGGAAGCCGCTCACCACAGGGACCCAGCTCCCCCGGGTCTCTGGGCAGACACACAAAAGGAAACGTGTAAGAAATTAAGCCTACAGCTGCCTTAAGGATTTTGTCTCCTCCACTCTTTACTTTCTCTCCTTCCCCAGATTCAAGAGTTACTGCCAGCCCATAGAGAACCTCTGTAGAAATTAGAAAAAGGTGCCCTCCATGGCCCTGAGGAGACCCACCCCATGGGACCAGCCTAGTACGGAGTTCCCGCTCTTGCTTGCCCCCTAGACAACTCCGTAGCTTATGCAGTGCACAGATTGCAGAGCTGTCTACCGCAGCCCTACCAGACCCATACATGATATCCCAGGAACCCAGTGCTTTAGCCACTATTCTCACCAGGGGACAGATTTCTTGGGGAAGGACACCAGATAGAGAGACTGAATTGCAAAACCTCCATTTACATAGCAGTTTGCGTTGGACTAACCCATTTGCTTTCAGCACATCCCAGAGGCATGGGACCACCTTGGCACAGCTAACAGGAGATGTCCCGCACACCTGCTGCAAGAGTCCAGTCACTCTGTGTGATGTGAGAGGAAACCCAGAGTTCCCTGGATCCCCTTCCCACTCCTCAGGGAGGCCATAGGGACATACCCACAGTCCCTCCTTTACCAGTTGAGTCCCTCCATCTTCCTGAAGAAAGCCTTACTCCACAGCACTTGTCATTGCAGGGGAAGAATGTGGTTGCCAGGCAGTGTCTTCTCTGATCTTGCTCAGGCTGTTTGACAGGTGAAGGAGGAAACATCCCTCTTTAAGGAACAGTAGTGATAGTGCTTATAGATTGAAAACTAGAGGAGGTCGGTGGCTCCTGCCTTTCAGATTTCACAAACCATTTCTTTCCCGCAAATACTGGGGAACAGCAGAGACGTGACAGCTTTTTAATGTATTTATTTAACAAATAGAACTTTCTGTTACCACTTAACCATATTAGCATTTCATAAAAGAAAGGACATTAATACCAGAAGAAAATAAGGAATGTGATCCTGCAATTAAGAGCTTGTCCTTTAAGTTGATTCAATTTAGTTTTATGGAAAAACCTGATGTTTTGCCCTGATTTTTCTCACTTCACTGAGGATCAGGGAGAACCACTTGGTGGACCAGGCGGGCTCTGGGCCAGCATTTGGAAACCCAGGACTATTGGACAAAGAGGTGTCTTCAAATTTGGAGTTAAAATTTTAACTCCAAATGTTTATTTTTCTGCATTAGCTGCCCCTGGACTAAGAAATACTTCTGGAATAGATTCACCTTGGAGAAAACCAGGAAAGAACAGAAAACTGAAGTCCAAGCGGGTCAAACCTCGAGACTCGTCTGAGAGCACCGGATCTGGGGGGCCTGTACCCGCCCGGCCCCCACTCGTGGGCTTGAACGCCACAGCCTGGTCACCCTCGGACACGTCCCAGTCCAGCTGCCCGGCCGTGCCCTTTCCCGCCCCAGTGCCAGCTTATTCCCTGCCAGTGTTTCCAGCGCCAGGGACTGTGGCGGCAACCCCCGCACCTCCCCATGCCAGTTTCGCAGTGCCTGCTGTGCCCGTGGACCTCCAGCACCAGTTTGCAGTCCAGCCCCCACCTTTCCCTGCTCCTTTGGCCCCTGTCATGGCATTCATGCTACCTGGTTATTGCTTCCCCTCGGGGACCCCAAACCTGCCCCAGGCCTTCTTACCCAGTCAGCCTCAATTTCCGAGCCACCCCACAATCACATCCGAGATGGCCTCTGCCTTACAGCCCGAGTTCCCCAGCCGGACCTCGATCCCCAGACAGCCATGCGCTTGTCCAGCCACCCGGGCCACCCCACCATCGGCCATGGGTAGAGCCTCCCCACCACTCTTCCAGTCCCGCAGCAGCTCGCCCTTGCAGCTCAACCTGCTGCAGCTGGAGGAAGCCCCTGAGGGTGGCACTGGGGGCATGGGGACCACAGGGGCCACAGAGACAGCAGCTGTGGGGGCGGACTGCAAACCCGGCACTTCTTGGGACCAGCAACCGAAGGTACCTCTGACCGTAAGGATTTTCTGATGCTCTTTCCCCAAAGCAGGCAGCAAACAGCACACCTGGCAGGCCGGCCGCACATCCTCAGTTCGGACGTGGGGGCTACACGATTGAGGGTTCCACCAAACCCCGTAGTTTTTGCCGTGAATGTGTGTGCCAGAAATTCATGCTTCCCAGTTAATCCTATCAGAGTAGATTATTCGAAGCCTTTTATTGTCTTGGAATCTGAATGAAGGAGGAGAGATTGTGGTAAATACAGAGTCCAGAAAGCAGCATGTGACTTGACAGTATTTACGGGCTTTGAATTTTTAAATGACACTTCAAAGATAAAGCACGGTCAGGTTAAATACCAGAGCTAGGGCTCCTCGGGGCGTGGCGCCAGAGCCTGGCTCAGGTAGCCCCACTGGAGGCAGAGACGGAGGAGGACACAGCCCTAAAATCAGCGTGACCTCAGTTTTCATCCTCTGCAGGCATAGTGACATTGTGTGGGATTCTTAACCAGTTAATGAAATGGTAGTTGTGGCCAGGCGCGGTGGCTCAAGCCTGTAATCCCAGCACTTTGGGAGGCCGAGACGGGCGGATCACAAGGTCAGGAGATCGAGACCATCCTGGCTAACACGGTGAAACCCCGTCTCTACTAAAAACTACAAAAAAAAACTAGCCAGGCGAGGTGGCGGCGCCTGTAGTCCCAGCTACCCAGGAAGCTGACGCAGAAGAATGGCGTGAACCCGGGAGGCGGAGCTTGCAGTGAGCTGAGACCCGGCCACAGCACTCCAGCCTGGGTGACAGAGCGAGACTCCGTCTCAAAAAAAAAAAAAAAAAAAGAAATGGTAGTTGTATTTGCAGTTAAACACTTGTGTTTCTGAATGAGCTCAAGTGTGTGGGAACGCCAGCAACAGTGCAGTCCGTAGGCCTCAGGTGATTTCCCTGCCTTGGCCGGAGGACCTAGGGCTCCTGGGTGAAGAAGTGCAAGTGTGTAGATCTGTGGAGCTTCTCTCAGTCCTCCTGCCACCTCCGGACTCCTGCTTCTCCAAGTCCTGGGCCTATAGTTTGGGTTTCCAAGGAGAGGAGAGTCAGGGATGCTCCCCAGGCCAGGCCCCTCCCTCACTCCCAAGGCAGCCCCCACACGGGGTGCTGTGAGAGGCGTTCCCCCCATCCATGTCTGCTGCATGTGAGGAGGAGGCTGTGGCCAAGCAGCAGCCTGAGGCTTTCCCCGCTGGAGCCCAGCTGTTACCGTTTTCCATGTGACTCTCCCAAAATTAAATGTAACTAGATGGCATCCGTAGAGCACCGGTGGAATTTGCACTGTAGGCCTGGTGGTGATGCGTGGTCTGCTCATTAAGCCCTCCCTGGTTGTGAACCTCGCAGCCGCTCCACAGCTCCCCTCCACCCTCACCCCACTCATGCCCCCCACCCCCACCCCGCTGCATGTGCTGTGTCCTGACTGAGCCCCTATTCCTGTCCCTAAAGCGTGACGAACCCTCAGACACGCAGAATAGTGACGCCCTTTCCACGTCAAGCGGCCTCCTAAACCTCCTGCTGAATGAGGACCTCTGCTCAGCCTCGGGCTCTGCTGCTTCGGAGTCACTGGGCTCTGGCTCACTGGGCTGCGACACCTCTCCGAGTCGGGCAGGTATGTTGGCCCTGGCGGGGTGTTAGGCACTTGGGAGGTTCCCACAGGATGCACTGCTCCAGAATTGCAGGCCAGCCTCTGTGCTCAGAACAGGGATCACCAGCACTCCCCAAGCCGCTGTCAGCCCGTGCAGACACCCACACAGACACACACTCCCTGTTCAGCATGGCCAGCCCTAGCTAGTCAGAATTCCGCATCCTCCCTATTTGCTTCTGATTTTAGTGCCTGCAGGCCTCACCCTGGCTTCTTGTTGGACCATCCCTCTGACTCCCCAGATAGTGGTTTGCCTTCCTGTGTTAGTTCCACTTGTGTGAACTGAGGGTGTGGAACACCTGCAAGCCTCTACCCGTTGGGATCTTTCACATGTGATCTGGAATCTCAGTCACCAGAAATGCACACACACTCCACAACATTGAAGCTCCCCTACTTCTCTGGAGTGAGCTTTCACCTCGCCCCCCTTCGCAGGCCTGCTGCACAGGTGAGGCTGGCTAGGGCGTGCTCCAGGCCAGCTGCCTCCCCTTGTGGGAAACTGCAGTGCGCTGTGGTCCACATGAGTGGAGCTGGTGAGAGCTTGGGAGAGAAGGTCAAGGCTTCTAACACGCAGCTCCATGTGAGCTGCTCAGGGCTTCACAGGAAAGAATCACCTGCATGGCACTAGCAGAGATCCTGTTTCCTCATTACCCAGAGCATTCAGGAAGTGGGAGGAGAAGGGGAACATGTACCGGCACAGATACCCAATACCTAAGAAGGGGCTGGGCTCTCTCAAATCATTCTGACTTTGAGGAAGCACGTTATGCAAGGTTTAATTTCATATGTCAAGGTTTTGATGCACCACGTTTTTTGTTTTTAAAGGCAGTAGTGACACAAGTCATACCAGCAAATATTTTGGAAGCGTTGACTCCTCAGAGAATAATCACAAAGCAAAAATGAACACTGGTATGGAAGAAAGTGAGCATTTCATTAAGTGCGTCCTGCAGGATCCCATCTGGCTGCTGATGGCAGATGCGGACAGCAGTGTCATGATGACGTACCAGCTGCCTTCCCGGTAACCACCTAGCTCTTTCCTAGGCACCTGGGGAGGGATGGGATTCAGGAGTTCCTAGAAACAGCAAGGTCAAGGTCATTCAGATGGCGCAGGACACCCCTCTGAAAGACTGAGATTTAGTTGAGTACAGCAGAGAAGCAGGCTTCCCTCTGGACAATTCTGCCAGGCTAGTACAGGATGGCCATGGCCCTGCAGTGTGGCCAGGGTAAGCCAGGGCCCTGTGGATTCACACCCTGTGGCCTTCAAGGAAGACAGGCTCTTGGTGCCTCCTTCACAGTGCTACACTCAACTTTTACAAAGCAGGTTCCAGCATCTCTTGCTTTGTTGCCCAGTAACCCTGTGAGGTAAATGGGATGTGTCTGTCTGTCTGACTTAGAGTTGAAGGAACCAAGTGTCAAGGTAGGTGACCAGCCCAGGGAGCTGGCTGCTCTGCAGTGACCCGGGGGCTCTGCGTCCACATCAGGCTGCCGTAGGGAACTGCATGTGGTCCTTTCCCTTGCGGAGCACCTGCTTGGCAGGAGACACTGGGAGGAAAGAAAGGAAGGAAAAACAAACCCTGTGTAAGTCCGTTTCCACACTGCTGTAAAGAAATACCTGAGATTGGGTAATTTATAAAGGAAAGAGGTTTAGTTAACTCACAGTCCTGCAGGGCCAGGGAAGCCTCAGGAAACTTACAGTCATGGAAGGGAGGAGAAGCAAGCGCCTTCTTCACAAAGCTGCAGGAAAAGAGCGCAAGTGAAGGAGGAACTGCCAAATACTTATAAACCCATCAGATCGCATTACAACTCACTGTCACCAGGACAGCATGGGAGAACCACCGTCATGATCCAGCCACCCCTCACCAGGTCCCTCCCTCAACACATGAGTATTACAGTTCCACATGAGATGTGGGTGGGGACTCACAGCCAAACCCTATCAAACCCCTAAGTCCTCTCGTCAGCTAGTGGATATGGAGGCTCCATCTCCAGGTAGCTGTAGTCCAGACCAGCACTGGCCAGTGACGGGAAGGCTGTCCTGCTGGCAAGAATCTCCCAGATGAACCATGCCTGTTGTGGAACCAAGCCCCAGGGGACAAGGTTACACCTGCAGATACCCGACTCCCAGGCCTATTGTAAAATATAGTAAAATTAAATCTTGACCAGAATCATCATTTTCATAGAAAAACTACAGATTCTTTACTAGGGAGATTAAGTTACCTTAAATGGTAATTTTTTTTAAAGAAAAGGAAATTTGCATTAAACAAAATCATCTAAAACTACATTATTTATAATGAAAGAATAAAAACAGAAACCCTTAAGACATTTGAAAGCTTACCAATTTCTAAATATCTTGCGAAGAAATTTAGAAGCAGTTTTGAAGGAGGACAGAGAGAAGCTGAAGCTCCTGCAGAAACTCCAGCCCAGGTTCACGGAGAGTCAGAAGCAGGAGCTGCGCGAGGTCCACCAGTGGATGCAGACGGGTGGCCTGCCCGCAGCCATCGACGTGGCAGTAAGCTCATGGGACTCGATTTCTGATACGGCCCTAAAAGTCTCTGTGATGGGGATTCTCTGTACTATCTTTGCAACTTTTCTGTCAATTTAAAACTTCTAAAATTAGGCCAGGTGCAGTGGCTCAAGCCTGTAATCCCAGCACTTTGGGAGGCCCAGGTGGGTGGATCACGAGGTCAGGAGATCAAGACCGTCCTGGCTAACACGGTGAAACCCCGTCTCTACTAAAAAAAAAAATACAAAAAATTAGCCGGGCGTGGTGGTGCGCACCTGTGGTCCCAGCTACTCGGGAGGCTGAGGCAGGAGAATGGCGTAAACCCGGGAGGCAGAGCTTGCAGTGAGCTGAGGTCCGGCCACTGCACTCCAGCCTGGGTGACAGAGCGAGACTCTGTCTCAAAAAAAAAAAAAAAAGAAAAAAAAAAAAAAAAAAACTTCCAAGATTAAAGGTTTATTTTTATAAGGCACAACAACACTAGGTCTGCTTCAGATAACTTTCTTCCAGTGGCTTTTCAACATTGTTTCCAAAAAGGTTGAAAAATCTAATCTCAGTCACTTGCTGAAATCTGTGTTTTCTTTCTTTCAATTCTGTTTTTGATTTTACAAAAAAACCTCTCCTATCACAAACCCTCAGTGTCCATGGAGAGTGTTAAATAGTGGTGGAAAAATCAAGTTCCTGCTGGCATGCTCTCCAGGCATATGTCCTTCCAGCGGCCCCATGGGCACACCAGCCCCACTCTCCTGCTCGCTGCCAGCCCCTCCCCCACACACACCATGGAAGCTGCTCTTGTCAAGGTCTCAAGTTCTCCAGCAGCCAAACACAGTGTCACTTTCACAGTCCTTGTCCCAGGGACCATTGGCAGCAGTGAGCAGCTCTCTCCAGGGAGCTCTTGCTGCCCTTGGCCTCCAGGCCCTGTGCTCTTCAGGCTGTCCCTCTGACCTCTTGGCCTCCCCCCAGGCTCTTCCTCTTCTCTGCACCCTCGGGCTCAGTGTCTGTACCTCTTTTCCCCCCGGCCTGCGCCCTGCAAGCCCTGGAGGCATCCCAGGCTCTACTCTCAGGCCCCAGCCAGGTGGTTGGCAAATTGTCTGGGTTCAGCCTTGAAGGTAGATAGAAGCCCATCACTTAGTGCCTTCAGCATCACCGCACAGGTCCAAGCCATGAGGATGCTTCCATGGCATGAGCCCTGCATGTCAGAGTGGCCTTGAAGCTGCACTCACTGCTCCCCATGTCGCCTCAGTCAGAATCTGTCCCCCACAGTTCAGATCCCTGCCGGCACTGTGCCACCTCAATCAGAATAAATGGTTGCAAAGTCATACACATCTGACCGCCCATCCACATCTACCTCATCTTCCATTTCTCCTCTCCTTCCCTCTTCTCCAGCTATACTGGCCCTTTGGCTGTTTCCCGGACTGCCCTGGCAGGCCCCTGCCACAGGATCTTTGCATGTACCCAGCCCTTTGCTTGGAATCCTTTTTCCTCGGAGACCTGTGGCTCACCCTGGCTGCCTTAGAGTCTGTTTTCCACGCACTGCTGCATTAGTAATCTCGTGCTGCATGGCAGATGGCCCAACACTTAGTGACTTCAACAACAAACGTGTATTCTCTTGCATGGTCTCTTTGGGTCAGGAATTTGAGAGCGGCTTAGGTGGGTACTTCTAGCTCAGGGTCGTTGCTGATGTTGATGTTAAGATACTGGTGGGGGCTTCTGTCACCTGCCAACTGGAGGACCAGCTTCCAGGAGCCTCACTTGCAGGCCTGTCATGCGCTGCTGGCTCTTGGCAGAGGCCTCAGCTTCTTGCCATGGGGACCTGTCCGTAGGGCTGCCTGGATGTTCTCACAGTGTGGCAGGTGACTTCCCCAGAGAGAAAAAGAGGAAGCCAAGGTGTCTTTAGGACCTAGAATCAGAAGTCAGATACTCTTTTAGAGGCAAATGCCTAAGTCCAGCCAAGGGTTAAGGAGAAAGGAATTAGGCCCCACCTTTTGAGGGAGAAGTGGCAAAGAGTGTGGATGCGTTTCAAAACCATTGTGTCACCTTTTCTGTGGCCTGCTGTGAATGTCCAGTTGAAAATCACAGATGTCCTCCATATACTCTATGCCTCTGGAGCCCTTCTTCGTCATTGTCCCTCTCTGCTACTAAAGTGCCAGCTCCTGGGGCAGGGATTTTGGCCTTTGCTGCCGGCCGCCTCCTGGCTGACACCTGGTCACTTGCCCCTTACTCGGTTTGAATGACTTTTTTTTTTTTTTTTGAGACAGAGTCTCACTTCAGGCTGGAGTGCAGTGGCACGATCTCCGCTCACTGCAAGGTCTGTGTCCCGGGTTCACGCCATTCTCCTGCCTCAGCCTCCCGAGTAGCTGGGACTACAGGCGCCCGCCACCACGCCCGGCTAATTAATTTTTTGTATTATTAGTAGAGTCCGGGTTTTACCGTGTTAGCCAGGATGGTCTCTATCTCCGGACTTCGTGATCCGCCCGCCTCGGACTCCCAAAGGGCTGGGATTACAGGCATCAGCCACCGCACCCGGCCAGTTTGAATGACTTTTGTAACAACTCAGATCTCAAGTTTGTGACTGATTTCACTTTTTTTTTTCTTTTAAGGAATGTGTTTACTGTGAAAACAAGGAAAAAGGTAATATTTGCCTACCATATGAGGAAGATACTCCTTCTCTGGGACTCAGCGAAGTGTCGGACACCAAAGACGACGACAATGGATCCCCCGTGAATCACAGGATCCAAGAGCAGACGTAACCCCTGCCCCACCTCATCCTGGCAGCCAGCAAGCTACAACAGGTGGTGCTTGGAAGAGATGAAAGATCTTCATGGCTGTTTCCACTGAAATGGACACATATGCTCATGTTGCTTTTTTTGTTTTAGAAAAAAAAAAAAAAAAAACAGTTTTCTGAAGGGGTGACTTAAAACTGTGGAGAATAGGGAGGGTTTGGAAAGAAATATGTTTTTTTGTTTGTTTGTTTGTTTTCGAGACGGAGTCTCGCTCTGTCGCCCAGGCTGGAGCGCAGTGGCCGGATCTCAGCTCACTGCAAGCTCCGCCTCCCGGGTTTACGCCATTCTCCCGCCTCAGCCTCCCGAGTAGCTGGGACTACAGGCGCCCGCCACCTCACCCGGCTAGTTTTTTTGTATTTTTTAGTAGAGATGGGGTTTCACCGTGTTAGCCAGGATGATCTCGATCTCCTGACCTCGTGATCCACCTGTCTCGGCCTCGCAAAGTGCTGGGATTACAGGCTTGAGCCACAGCGCCTGGCCAAGAAATATGTTTTTATATATAAAATATATATGTAGAGTTTTGTGGGATGGGAAGAGACTTTAGCTGTTACTTGAGAAAGACTAAATGCTTCTCTGTGTAAGGGAAGTTGCCTCAGTGCTCCCAGAAGTCCTGTGACTGTGATGAGACCTCTGTCTGCTGCACCAGCTGGGGACTCCGGCTTCCAGAGCTTTCCCAGGGTGTTTGGATCAGATCAAATTTTGTCCTTTCTTGAGGACTGCTTTGTATCTGAATTATCATTTAGTCAAGGTAGATTTTTTTTTTTTTTTTTAATATACCAAGTGGAGATAGCCGCCTCTCCTGGTTTTCTTTCAAAACGTTTCACATTAAATGGTGTGAAGCGTTGTTTGGCAAACCAACAGCTTTGGCTTTTCTGGTGGTGGTCAATATTTCAATCTGACATAGCTTTTGTTTGCAGTGAACAAAGTTGAAACATTTGCCCTGGACTAAAGAAGCCTAGTGGTTTGTGTGGCCAACTCCATCGGATCAATGCACACGCAGACCCTCTGCCTGTCTCTGCATCGTTCTTGTCTCCTTTTCAGACCATGATGGCCAATATGGAGATTAAAATATGTCATCAGTCATCTCTTTATGGTGACTTCCCTCTGCAAACCAGGCTGTGACCAACACATGTGGGACTCAGTCCTGTTTGGTCTTCTTCCGTTGGAGCCACCCAGACATCAGCTTCCACCCAGCCAAGCCACATCACATCTTCTGGCTGAGAGCAGCCACTGCCACTCAGTCCCGCAGCTTGTAACTGTGTCTGTATTTTCAGGGGTGCAGTGAGCTTACCTCTCCCACTAGGTTGGGTGCCCAGCCCTCATTCTTTTCATAAGCCCGACCTCTCTCGGAACAGCAGCTTTAGGTCTCTGCCAGTGTCCCCAGCACTTTTAAGTCATTTGGACACTTGGGGAAAAGTGAGGCCAGTCTGCCCAACTTTTTACAAAACCTCATTTTGCATTGTATATTCCAAAGATGGTTTGGAAAATTTAATATTCATCCCTGGTGGGAATTCATAGTTATCACTGAAGAACAGTTGACTTAAAATTGGACCAATACTATGAGGCTTAAAAGGGACCAGGGTTTTTTTTTTCTTTTTTTTTCTTTTTTTTTTTTTTGCGATGGAGTTTCTCTCTTGTTGCCCAGGCCAGAGTGCAGTGGCACCATCTCAGCTCACTGCAGCCTCTGCCTCCCAGGTTCAAGTGATTCTTCTGCCTCAGCCTCCTGAGTAGCTGGGACTACAGGCGCCCGCCACCACACCCAGCTAATTTTTTGTATTTTTAGTAGAGACAGGGTTTCGCCATGTTGGCCTGGCTGGTCTCGAACTCCTGACCTCAAGTGATCCACCCACCTCGGCCTCCCAAAGTGCTGGGATTACAGGCGTGAGCCACCATGCCCGACCTGGACCAGGGTTTTCTGTTTTTTGATGGAAGTGAAATCTCTTTGTAATCCACTAGGTTTTCATAGTAAAACCATCTTATGCCTAAATATTAAACCTATTTTTCATAAACACAAGAACACTTTAATTTTTCATTAATTTACAAAGTAACATGACCTGCCTATGCCTACGATAAGGTAGCAGTCTGCATTCTTATGGCAGTTAGCTGTTACAAACTGCTTCTTGCCTCTAAAGTCAGATCATGAAGGGATAGGTGTTCATCTAAGGTTACGTGTATGTTACTGAAACACGAAACTGCCAAAATCTTACTCTGCTGTTACGAATGTTTACCATCAGCATTATTTTGTTATTTAATATATGCTCATTGATTGTAGCTTCAGCGCGTGCCAAGCGGTTGACTTAATAGGATCATCTTGTGAATTTGTTTACATGATGCCAAGCATCAAGTCATGTTTTCTTTAGTGTGTGTGCTTATACAGGTGTTAAACACTTTTTCTCTATTTTAAACTGAGCCTTCTTTTTAATATATTCCTAAAAAGATATGTAAATAAGCTCTCAGTTTGTGTGATGATTTGTTGAGCCTTGCTGGACAAGTGGTTTGTTCGTGTGCAAACCAAACTTTCTTTACCCAGTGCAATAGATTTGTTTGACTGCTTGTGTCTTTTTATGACCTGTTTGCCTTTTAGAAAATTGGTAAATAAAGCAAGTATATTTTTATTTTTACTTGTATGTATTTTTCACATAGCACAGAAGAAAACCTGAATAGAGATCAAAGATTATTTTTAAAAAATTGTTTTTATAGGAACTCCAGAAATTCTACATTAAAGAATCTTACATCCCAAAGGCCACCTCCCGGTCAGCTCCCTTACACATTTGATTGTTGCTGGCTCCCCTTCTTCCTGTGTGTGTCACACACACACCCTCCTTCAGGCTGCAGGAATGAACTTTGTGTAATGCAAACCTAATCGTGTTATGACCCACAGTCTTCACTTTCAACTGGAGGGGTGCAGCTGTCTGGCTCAGCTCCAGACTGCCCCCAGCTCTGCGTCCACGCACCTCTCTCTTCCTGCATCGCTGCCCTGGGTTACCTGGCCTTTCCAGGCTGGCTGCCTGTCTTCGGGTCATCAGGCTAGGTAGGGTTAAAGGTGGGGCAGTCAGGAGGCTCCACCAGAAAGGTCACAGGTATCCATTGCGAATGAGATGGGCAGGGCAGCATAGTCCCCTGACCCCAGCCCTTCTCTCACAGTGATGAATGAAGCCTTGTGAGGCCAAAACTGGAAGCCCTAAGAGTTGCTCGCCACCCCTCCCACTCTTCAAACCATGACCCTGGGGGTGGAAACAGAGAGCTGAATAGATCCTGAACCCAATGCCCCGCCTCCGAGGAGCTCCCTGAGCAGAAGGGAGGGGCTCTCCTCTGCCTGCTAGCCTGGCTTCCTAACCCCAAGTGCTGATGGGATAAAAAGCAAAGTCCTCCTAGCAAGCACAGAGGCCTCTGCAAACTGCTCTAAATGGCCAGATACGGTTGTTTCACTGAACCTCTGAGTGCTTTTGGGAGACTCTTAATTATATTTTTATTCACCATATAACCCCAAGGGTTTTATTTCCAAATTAAATGGAGATTCTGAGTCTCCTGGGCAGATTGCCCACAAGGGGCCTGGACAGTCTACAGGCTGCAGCTGCCTTTGTTCCCCCCAGGGATTTATGGCCTGCCACCCCCACTGCTAACCGGTCCCGCGCAGCAACCACCACCCTGCCCAGCCTCTGCTGGCCTCTGTTCCTGGCTCTAGGGAGATCAAAGGGCTCAAATGCTCAGGAAGTCCATAGTCAGACAAACTTTGAAGGCAGGACTGGCCCAAGGGACAAACGGCAGGAAGTGTTGGCTAGGGGAGGCTGCTGTGAAGGAGGGAGGGAGGGCTTGGTGACCCCAAGATAGGCCAGGCTTCTAGGACAAAAAGGCCATGCCAGCAGGCCAGTGCACTGCTAAAGGGAATTGAAGTTCACCTTGCAGAGGGGACCTTGGGCAACTTCCAGTCCAACCAAGAAGGATTTTGCTGATGTACAGCCTTCTCTATTCTCCTTCCCTCAACCCCCACCCACTCCACTGTCAGACAAGGCTTTTGAGGTCCCTAGTCCTCCCTTTAGCCTCCTCTCTCATAACTCCTATCACCTGTCTTTTGTTTTTACAAGGTCAACTTTATATCATGTCCCATAACCATAAACAATCCTTCCTTGCCTTCTGTATAGATCAATTCTAAACGTTAAAACCCTATGAACAGTGTTAGTTATGGCTGTGAAAACTGTTGTCTCCTGAGCCAAGTAATGTGCTAAGATTACATTTCTTTTCTTGGGAAGCTTTTTGTTTTCCCTAGAGTTCCTAGTTGCTTTTCTGTTTTTTTTTTTTTTTTTTTTTTTTTGCTTGCACTGTTTTCCCTTATCACGTCCTCCTTGCCCCTGAAATCCAGTTCCCCATCCAATCAAGTGTTCAGTCAGGCTTTACCCAAAGTCCTCTTTTGGGGGCCTGATCATCCTGTTGCAATATAAATTGCCTAACATAAAGCAGATGTTTTAGGATGCTCTCATCCTAAAACATCTACTTGGCCTTGTTCATTTGGATAATGAGAGGAGTGTAAATCAGTTTGCAAACTTGGGAGCACAAGAAATATCACTGAGTTTATTTTTCCCTATCACAGTTTCTCAAAGTAGTGGAAATGTCATTGTAGTCACTTGGGGGAGTGGGCGTTCTCCTTCCCTGGGGTGATGTCTAAGTGGTGAAGGAGAGTACAGTCACAGGCCAATAATCTACCTCCTTGGGATTCACCACTCCAGCCCCACCCTGCCAGCCCCACTACTGGGCAGGTGGGGAGTGTGTGAAGTAAAGGGGTAGTTTCACACCCAGGTGAGTGATGCTGGCTGCGGGAAATCTCAGGACCCTGCTCACAGAGCAACCAAGAGCCAGAGCAGGGACAGTTGGGAGTGGGCAGGAGGGGGTCCCAGGTAATTACAGAGGTCAGTGAGGTGACTTAGGTGACTTTGGGAGCCTTCAAACCTCTCACCAAACTCACCCAGCGGGAAGCCTGCGGGGTCCCTCTGGTGGAGAGGCAGAAGTAAAGGGGCCATGGGAGGCCTGTCAGACCTCTCTAGGGGCAGTGGGGCGGTAGGTCTGCAGCCTAGCCCTGTCGCTGCGCTCAGCTGCTGGGGTCCCGTGATGTTGCCCTTCCACGCGGCCTTCCAGCCCATCCTGCCAGGGACACCCCTCACCTTCCCCACCTAGCAGCGCTTCTGTGAGGCCAGGCTCTGCTGGGGGTGCGGGGAGGTGGACAGGGGGTCCTAGGTCAGACTGTGCCCTTGTCCAGGGACGCTTATAGCCTGGAGGGGCTCAGAACAGACCCTGACGATCCCAGCACGGGTGAGTAGTGGGGACTGAGGAAGGCAGGTGCTGTGCAGGGCAGGCTGGTGGTCGGCTGGCTGGGGACCGAGAAGGCGTCTCCGCGTTCCGGCTCCTCCACGCAGCGTCTGGACTGACGTCGTGGCAGGAGCCCGGCCGGGGTCCCCAGGGCGTTGCCCTAGGGCGCGGCCCCACTGCCCACGCACCCCGCCCGCGGCTAGGAGGGACCCGGCAGATGGGCGGCCCGCCGCGATGTGGGGGTCCCGGGCGTCTAGTCGGGACAAGCGCCCGGCGGGACAAAGCGCGCGAGACAAAGGCGCGGCCAACACCTGTCGCTCTTGGCGCGGCCGCCGCTTTTCTCCGCCGAAGCGGCCGCAGCTGCCAACTGTCACAGGCATCAAGTTACGGGGACCAGACGGCAGCTTCGGCGGGTCTGTGAGGGGGGAGCGGAGGACGAGGAGGGGAGGAGGGAGGCGGGCGGGGTGCAGGGGAAGGGAGGGAGGGGCCCCGGGGGGCCAACGGGGACTAGGGGGAGATGGGGGAGCTCAGAGGGGGACGCGGGTAGTGACCCGGAGAGCAGAGCCCAGGGGGAGAGCGGCGCGGGCGGGAGCACCGGGGACCCCGCCCCACTAGGACTCCAGTGCTGGCGGAGGGCGGCGTCGGGGGTCCGGCCCGGCGTCTGGACGAGTCCGGAAGAAACTCACGAGCCGCCCCGCCACCGCTGCCCAATGGACCCTGCCTCCCCGGGACTTGGCAGCCACCGCAGCCGGGACCTGAGACCCCTCTAGGTCCGGAGACCAGGGACTTGGCTGTGGCTCTGCACCCCAGGGAAGCAGCTCCTGGGGCCCGTGGCCCGAGCGCTCAGCTCTGGAGGCGCCATCGGTGAAGGAGGGAAATGAATGAATTAATGAGTGAATGAATGAGTGGACGGACGGACGGGTGGACGCCTGCTCGCACGCGCGGCAGATCAGTGGTCCTAGAGCAGCAGACGGAGAGAAACAAGCGCAGGCAGGGCCGCAGC
>NW_012122043.1:3870471-3880108 GCF_000951035.1 Colobus angolensis palliatus
CGCTCACCGCGCGGGACGCGGCTCTCTCCCTCCCACCCTCGGGCCCAGAGCGCGAGCAGCTGCAGGCGGAAGCGAGCGAGCGCTTCGCTGCCGGCTACATCCAGTGCATGCACGAGGTGCACACGTTCGTGTCCACGTGCCAGGCCATCGACGCCACCGTCGCTGCCGAGCTCCTGAACCATCTGCTCGAGTCCATGCCGCTGCGTGAGGGCAGCAGCTTCCAGGATCTGCTGGGGGACGCCCTGGCGGGGACACCTGGAGCCCCTGGGCGGAGTGGCTGGCCTGCGGGAGGGGCTCCGGGATCCCCGATACCCAGCCTCCCTGGGCCCGGGGACGACCTGTGCTCTGACCTGGAGGAGGCCCCTGAGGCTGAACTGAGTCGGGCTCCTGCTGAGGGGTCTGACTTGGTGCCCACAGCCCTGGGCAGCCTGACCGCAGCCCAAATTGCCCAGAGTGTCTGGAGGCCTTGGTGACCAGTGCCAGCCAGAGTCCTGCAGGGGTGGGCCCGGCCCTCCCTGGATCTCCTCCCTCCTCCTAGGGGTTCAGATGTGGTGGGGTAGGGCGCCTTGGAAGTCTCCCAGGTCTTCCCTTCCTCCTTCTGTGGATGGCCTGCAGGGCAGCCCCTGGTGACCAGCCCAGTCAGGCCCCAGCCCCGTTTCTTAAGAAACTTTTAGGGACCCTGCAGCTCAGGGGTGGGTAGAGGGAGGGAGCTACAGGCAGGAGGAAGAATCTTGTAGAGCTACCAGCGTTGTCCCAGGTTCACCCGCCCAGCCTTCACCAGCCCTGTGCCGGCTCTGGGGGCAGAGGTGGCAGGAATGGTGCTGGGCACTAGTGTTCCAGGCAGCCGTGGGCTAAACAAAAGCTTGAATTTGCCACTTCAGCGGGGAGACGAGAGGCAGGTGCAGTCTGCAGCGCTGCCCAGCGCTGTGAGGCTCTGTACATCTTGTTTGTAGCACACTTGAGTTTGTGTATTCCGTTGACATCAAATGTGACAATTGTACTAAATAAAGAATTTTTGAGTTAGTTACCCTGGAAGTATTGTTGAGTGATATGTCATTAATGTGTCAGATGTGTAAATGCTAAACTAAGCACATTTCCCCTGCATCTGAGGCTGGTGAATATCCTTTAAAACCTCACCCTGGCCGGGCGCGGTGGCTCAAGCCTGTAATCCCAGCACTTTGGGAGGCCGAGGCGGGCGGATCACGAGGTCAGGAGATCGAGACCATCCTGGCTAACACGGTGAAACCCCGTCTCTACTAAAAAAAATACAAAAAACTAGCCGGGCAAGGTGGTGGCGCCTGTAGTCCCAGCTACTCGGGAGGCTGAGGCAGGAGAATGGCGTGAACCCGGGAGGCGGAGCTTGCAGTGAGCTGAGATCCTGCCACTGCACTCCAGCCTGGGCGACAGAGCGAGACTCCGTCTCAAAAAACAAAACAAAACAAAACAAAACAAAAAACCTCACCCTTTCTCAGCAGAGCGAGCAGTGTGGTGGTGGTGGGGATGCACTCGTGGCTGTGTCTGCAGCAGGCAGTGCTTCTGTCCCCGATGCTAGGCAGGTCCTCAGGCCCAGCCTGTTCCTGGGCATTGTGTGTGTCCTGGAGAAGGATTTTGTTTGCACGAGGCTTGTCTCCAGGGTAACTCAGTGATAGGGAGATGACCTGTCTCTGTACTATTTTCTTGTTCATGAGCTTCAGAAATAATTAAATAATGCCTAATTGCTACCCATTTGGCTTGAAAGTATCTTTCAAAGACCTGTTTTAGGACCCACAAGCACGACGTAGACATCAGTCTACTTGTGTGAGGTTGTCGCTTATCTTGACTGAAGAAGGAGCTTCCCCACTGGTGCCATTGACTTCAGGGTCAAGGAGACCCACCCAGTTTGTAGCCTGAAATGAAAGTACCAAGGCCCCAGGGGGCTTGAGCCTTAGGTCCAACTGGGTCCAGGAGGTCAGAACCCTCAGGGATGGAGGGTGGCAGGATGGGCAGCTGGGGTGCAGGAGCCTGCCCTGTTGGGCTGGGCAAGACCTGCAGATAGCACGTGGCCAGCCGGCTGAAGTCACCACCACAGTTAGCCTAGCCCCATCCTCCTGCTCCATGACCCCAAAGCAGCAGCTTCTCACTGGCGGTTGGCAGTCCCCAGGCTAGGGCCGAGGTGTGACAACTTAGGATTGACATCGGGGTCTCTTCTCTGGACATGTGCTTTTGCCTTAAGAACACCTTTCCCAGCAGCCCCTTTACAAAAGCCCCCAAGCAGGTCCTGGCCACCAGGGGCGTTTCAAAGTTTGGGGTTCGTTCTGACTCACCTCAATTCAATCATAGAAGCCACTGGCCTATAACCAGATGCAGTTTTAACTTTCTCATCTGAAGCTGAGCTGCTGGGGCAGTGAGGAGCCAGCGCCCCACTCGAGCAATGGAAATATCACTCCTGGGATTATTTTTATTTCCTCAGACAGACTGATGTAGGATGTACCCACAGGAACACGGAAGGATAACGGGCCATCCTGAAAGCCCTGGCTCCCAATACCACCCAGAGGCCGTGCCAATGAGCTCTCCTGCCATTCAGGGAGCATCAGCCACGGACTGCTTCAAAGCAACAAATTTCACCTCTGAAATCCACTCATCACACCTTCCCAGAGGCCCGAGGAGGGGGTCAAGGGGAAGCCCAGGAGGCAAGGTGCGGGAGGCTGACCTGGAGTAAAAGAGTCGCTAGGACCAGGGTCAGAAGCCACTAACCCAGAACTCTGGCCCTGTGCCCCTCCAGCCCTGAAGTCAGCTTCACAGTAATCCTCAAGTGCAGCTTCTTTTGGAAATGTAAACTGGCTCCCACACCAGTGACCACTGTTGGTCTCCCGGGGCTGAGAGCTGCTCTTGCCTGTGGGGCGGCCTGGGGCCACCAGCTTCCCAGGCAACTGGTTGTTTCACACCAGCTCCTCTCTCCCAGAGCCCCCAGGCTCCCCACACGCCATTCTCTGAGGGCTGTCTCCTTCCCACCCAGATCCTTCTCTGAGGGCTGTCTCCTTCCCATCCGAATCCCTGACCCACTGAATTAGTTTTCTATGTCTGCCAAAGCCGATGACTACACTCTTGGTGGCTTCAAACACACAGTTATTATCTTGCAGTTCCACGGTTAGAAGTCTGTCAGGATTCACTGGGCTAAGATCAAGGTGTTGGCAGGCAGTGCTGTGTTCCTTCTGCCCTGTCTTCATTCAGGGGCCACCCACATTCCTAGGAAGACGGTCCCTTCCTCCATTCTCAAAGTTCCTTGGAAGCGCTGCATCTCTCTGACCCTTCTTCCGTGGTCACTTCTTCTTCCTTCTACTTTTAAAGATCCTTGTGATAACACCAGCCCCCTCCCCCCGCCCCCGGAGAATCCAGGATAATCTCCCTGTATGAAGGTCTTTAGCTTAATTCTTAATCACATTTGCAAAGTCCCTTTTGCCATGTAAACTGGCATATTTGCAGGTTCTGGGAATTAGGATGTGGTCATGAAGGACATTCTCTGTCTGTGACACCTGCCTGCGCCCTGGCCCAGGCATTCTGCCTTCCATTGTGAAGCAGTGTGGCTCCCACTTCCCACATGGGCATGGGCCCCCATCCCAGCTCACCTGCTCAGGGACTCTGCTCTCCACTGCACCATTAGCTTCTCCTCCCTTCTGGATCATTCTCATTAACCTACAAACAGGCTGTAATATGAATACTTCCACTCGGAAGAACCTCCCTGGATCTGACATACTGTTAGCCTCTGCCTCATTTATTTGCTCTAAAGCAAAATTCCTTGAAAGCATCATCTACACTTACTGCCTCCACTTCCACACATCTCATTCCTCTTCATTCCTTTCCAGTCAAGCTATTGGCCACCCTTCCACTGAAACTGCACAGTCAAAATCTCCAGTGATAAGCATGCTTCCCAACCCAGTGGGCATGTCTGCATGTCAACGTCACCTCTCCTGGGTTATGACTCATGCATCTGGAGGCTCCTCCTCCAACCTCAAGGGCAGCACACCAGCCTTCCTTCTACCTCATTGGTCATCCTCAGTCCCCTGTACTCAATGCTCCTCCTCCCTGCCGACCTCCAATTGGATGTGTCCTTCCCAAGGCTTTGTCCTCAGTCTTCCCTGCCGCCCCCACACCCAGTGACTCCATTCGGCCCCTTTTGCCAATCCTGTACTCTTGATTCAAAGTCCCTCTCCAGGCGACCGGCTCCTCTCTATCCTCCTGTCCACTCAATGACTGCACTTAGATGTCAGATGGGCTCACACCACCACCAAAACAACAGATCCTCAGCCATCACCACTTCTTGGCACCCCATGGATTGAGCAAAAGAATCTAGACGTCACCCTCAAGTTCACCCTCTTCCTGCCATCCCACTTCCAATCAGTCAAGCCCATGAGCGCTACTTCTTTTTCTATTTTTATTTATTATTATTATTATTATTTGAGACGGAGCCTCACTCTGTCGCCCCCATGAGCGCTACTTCTTTTTCTATTTTTATTTATTATTATTATTATTATTTGAGACGGAGCCTCACTCTATCGCCCAGGCTGGAGTGCAGTGGCGAGATCTCGGCTCACTGCAACCTCCGCCTCCTGGGTTCAAGCGTTTCTCCTGCCTCAGCCTCCCAAGTAGCTGGCACTACAGGTGCCCGCCACCAAGCCCAGCTAATTTTTTGTATTTTTAATAGACACGGGGTTTCACCGTGTTAGACAGGATGGTCGCGATCTCCTGACTTCGTGATCTGCCCGCCTCGGCCTCCCAAAGTGCTGGCATTACAGGCGTGAGCCACCGCGCCCGGCCGAGCTCTACTTCTAAGCCCTGCCTCCACGTGTCGTCTTTGCCACCGACCGAGTCCAAGGCAGCCGCGTTTCTAACCTGGGCCTCCGCAGCAGGCCTCTGACTCCCCTCCCACTCCACGGCCGTCCTGACTGCGACCTTCAAGACTCTGCCCGGCTCAGCACCGCCGCCCCCCCCCCCCCCGGGGATCCTCCCTTCCAGCCCTCCCTACGCTCTGCTCGGAACTCAGGCCTCTGCAAGTGACCCGAGAGCCAGGACCCGGACGGTCTCGATCAGCCCGCGCGCCCAGCCCTTGAGCCCTTCCGGGACTGCCCTGAGAGGGCGCTGGGGAATCCCCGAGCCCCTTGGAGTCAGGTTCGGGGCGGGGCGCCATGCGCTCGGAGGCGCTCGGAACAGCCGAGGCCTTGACCACGCCCCCTCCAGCCCCGCCCTGCCAGAGGCGAGCAGCGGGGCCTCATGGGAGATGTAGTTCCAACTCCTCTACTTAGTGTTTTGTTTTTTGTTTTGTTTTTTAATTTAAATCAGTTTTATTTAAGAATTTCCAACAATGGCAATTCTTATAAAAAGCATCCAAGCACAGGACGCAGAACTGCAGCAAACAGCATTCTTATGGGTAGCTAACAGACATTAGAACTTCCACCCTTCTTTGAGACACCAGAGCTCACTGGGGAACTCCGCTTCCAAGTCCTCCTGCAAAGCACACCACAAGCTCAGTCCATATTCTCAGCCCATCAGTTTCAGTTCGTATTTCCACACTTACATGTCAGTAACAGAAGAGAACACACACCATACAGCATTCACGGCAGTTTACAAAGAGGTAGGGGGAGTATAAGTATCGTTTCACTTAACACATTCAAATAATGTGGGTTATCTAAGAACAAAAACTCACTTAAAGTCTTCCAACAGATGTGGATGTCCTTTGAATGCAAAAAACATTCGTACATTGTTTGCTATCATTGCTGTCTGCACACTGTCACCAAAGCCACAGGATCGAGACACATCTCTCCAAGTTAAAAAGTATCCATTATGCACCATCAAGTCTCTGCGCGCGCGCTCTCCTTTTCGTGCTCATACTAGCCTTTCATGCCTGGGCACCACCATCAATCTCACACAAGGTTTCAAAAGTCCAAACAGCCTTCTGGTTCCACATGATAGCCTTGCGTTCATAGCGTTGATACGACTCCATGAAATAAAGAGTAGCGGATAAAAATGGGACACCCGCCGTCAAAGACGCGGCCTGTGGTGCTGAAGACGAATTCTTGAATGAGAAAGTATGTAGACAGAAGTATTCCTGGCCGGGCGCGGTGACTCACGCCTGTAATCCCAGCACTTTGGGAGGCCGAGGAGGGCGGATCACGAGGTCAGGAGATCGAGATCATCCAGGCTAACATGGTGAAACCCCGTCTCTCCAAAAAGAAAAAAAAAAAATGCTGGGCGTGGTGGCAGGTGCCTGTAGTCCCAGCCACTCGTGAGGCTGAGGCAGGACAATGGCGTGAACCCAGGAGGCGGAGCTTGCAGTGAGCCAAGATCGCACCACAGCACTCCAGCCTGGGCGACAGAGCGAGATTCCATCTCAAAAAAAAAAAAAAGTTTTCCTATGGCACAATATTTACAACACTACTTTCTTTCAATGAAGTGCTTCTTCTATAAACATTTGAAATGAGATGAACTGCAGAGATTAAATGAAGGCTTCATATTGTACTTTTGTATTTGAGGGGAGACAAGTGTTAAAAACAAAGCGAAAGAACCAAACACTGTGACACCATGATCTCCTAAAAGGAGATTTTCTTAAGGAAAAAAATCCATATGGTGGGGTTCAAATTAAAACAAGGGGTAACAAATGTAGTTCTAATCCATGGTTTCCATTTTGAACATGCAAAGAATTCACTTGACAAGTCCAGGGATAAAATATTACAGGAGAAACCTTTTACTACCTATTGTAGTGTGTTAGTTTACCAATCAGGCAAACAGCAGTTCACTTTCAACCACTCACTATTTCAACCTTTCATGTAACAAAACTTATAAAATTCCTTTAGCTGTTCCTTTTTCTAAAGAAAAATGTCAAAAATACTGCTGAATATACTCTACACTGAACAAACCAATTTTGAAAATTCATAGTACTTATGTATTTTACAATATGCTTACCATGAGTTTAGAAAAATTTGAATTCCAACCATTCTATACCAACCAGCCATAACTCCACTGTCTACATTCCCCAGCCGGAAGACTTAGAATCCATGCTTGAGCCAAAGTCTCCATTAAAACCACTGCCCGACCCTGCATTTGATGCTGATCCCCAGCCAATTGCTGCACCAAAATTAGAACCACTGTGAGAGTTATTTCCAGAACCAAACGCCTGGTTTGGCTCCCTCTGCATGTTGCCTTGGCTTTGGTTCTTACCCGATGGGCCTGACTGGTTCTGCTGACTGGCTAACATGCCCACCATACACCAACTGCTCTGTAGTGCTGCCTGGGTGGCAGCCATCACAGCTGAATTAATGCTGAATGCACCAAAGTTTATCCCACCACCCGTATTACTACCTTGATTGTTTCCCAAACCAGCTCCACCCCCTCTACTATTACCAAATGCACCCTGATTCCCAAAGCCACCTGGATTACAACCAAATCTTCCACTTCTTTCTATTGCTATTGTGCTTAGGTTCGGCACTGGATATATATGAACGCTGATTCCTTTAATCATCAAGTCCTCTCCACAAAGAGACTGCGCCATCTGACCATCTGCAAATGTAACAAAGGCAAAGGCCCTGAACGGCTCGGGGATGAAGACATCCATCACATCCCCGTACTGAGAGAAGAACTCCCGCAGCTCATCCTCAGTCATGTCCTCCGTACAGCACCCCACAAACACTTTCCTGCTTCTCAAAGGCTCATCTTGGCTTTGTGGCACCGTAAGAGCTTCTCCAAAGGTACTGCAATACTCTTTCAGGCCCTGTTCAGTTGTTCCCCACAGGAGACCCGACACTGTTCAATCCGATGTTTTCTGGACTGCTCTTTTCACTTGCACTGTTCATGAAGCATCTGTCTCATCCATTTTTCTCTTGTTATCTTTCGGATAGTTGACAACATACACCAGAGTTCCCCAGCCAGCATCGGGGGCAGGCAGCATTCCTTCCACCAGCCGTCCACCTCTCAGACATTGAGACGCTGGATTCCGGTAGCGAAGCCCACACGCCCCTGGAAACTGCTGTAACCGTGGACAGCAGCACCGTCCCATCGTCTTGCGATGGTATTTCAATGGGCTCATCGTTCTCATCTTCGGTTACCTGAATATATTCAGACATCTTTTACTTTTCCTCTAGGCCGCTGCTGGGAAGCCCGACAGGAACACAGAGGCAGCGACGGACCAAGGGCCAGTTTTTTTTTTTTTTTTTTTTTTTTTTATAAAAGGACACTTGATGCCGAGGCAGGACTACAGTGCCCAGAGGCCTTCTCGGCCCGGAGACCACGCCCCTTGGTCGCGAGCTCTGAGCCCTTTGCAGCATTTGACACTCGACATCCTCATGCTTTCTTTTTTTTTTTTTTTTTTTTTGTTGAGACGGAGTCTCGCTCTGTCACCCAAGCTGGAGTGCAGTGGCCGGATCTCAGCTCACTGCAAGCTCCGCCTCCCGGGTTCCCGCCATTCTCCTGCCTCAGCCTCCCGAGTAGCTGGGACTACAGGCGCCCGCCACCTCGCCCGGCTAGTTTTTTGTATTTTTTTTAGTAGAGACGGGGTTTCACCGTGTTAGCCAGGATGGTCTCGATCTCCTGACCTCGTGATCCACCCGTCTCGGCCTCATGCTTCTTAAAACACTTGCCTAACGGTGAGCAACGGCATCCGACGGTGCCCGAGGGAGTCGCGCTGCCGGATAAGCAGCTCTGCGGTGGCAGAGGCTGGGCTGCGGTCTCTCCGACATCGCGGGACACAGGAAGAGATGAAGGCCCTGCAGCCCCCGCCGCCCAATTTACTCCTGAGGAAGCGAAGGCGAGAGAGGTGGTCTGCGGGGCCAGCCCAGGGCCGCCGGGGGCCCAGCCCTAGAGAGCGGGGCCCGGGCTGCGGGAACGGCGGCCTGAACGGCGGAGTGTTGAAAGCTCCCCCAGGGATAGGAAGTGCAGCGGAAATCAACGACTGAGGTCAAGGAAGGAGGGGACGCTTGAGACCATGGAGGGGAAGCAGGTTTCTCCAGGAGGGAACCCGGGCCTCCGCTTTGCTCAGCGTTCCCCTTGCGAATGTGTTGAGCACCAGTTGTGTGCTGGGGGTACAGAGGTGAGACTCACAGGGCCCTGCATTCTCTTTAAGATCAGCAAGACCCCGCAGAGAACCCAATCTGATGCACACTGCCCACAGGTAGACAGTGGCATTCCTTGATAGACGGTAGCCAGGGAAGCCTAGGTCTTACTAGATCATTGTCAGTACTTGGATTTGAATGTATCTGGGAGGAGGAGGGTTAAGGTTTAAGCTGTGGCTCAGAAGCCCCTCAGCTCTTCATGGAATCTCCCAGGCTTTCACTCTTGCATCCTCATGGAAAAATACTGCCCTCCCTGGGAAACCATGCGTTCTGTCCACACCTGCTCTGTTCCCATGTCGCTGTACTGTCCATTGACCTGTCAATGGAGGATGACACTTGGGGTACCATCCTCTCTCCTCCAGATCTTGCCCTACCTTAGCCTTGAAAATATATTAAATGCGCCCTTAGACGTCAGGAACCATCCCTTAAATCTTGCTATTCCTCTCTCTTGAACCTGTTCCAAATCTTAAGGGCCAACCTCCGTCTTTTTTTTTTTTGAGACGGAGTCTGGCTGTCTCCCAGGCTGGAGTGCGGTGGCGCTATCTCGGCTCACTGCAAGC
>NW_012122043.1:3884881-3889069 GCF_000951035.1 Colobus angolensis palliatus
CGTTTGATACTCAACATCCTCGTGCTTCTTAAAACATTGTTCTTGCCAGGGTGTGGTGGCTCACACCTGTAATCCCAGCACTTTGGGAGGCTGAGTTAGGCAGATCTCTTGAGCCCAGGAGTTCAAGACTAGCCTGGGCAACATAGTGAGATTCCATCTCTACCAAAAATACCAAAAATTAGCCAGACATGGTGGCCCGCACCTGTAGTCCCAGCCACTCGAGAGGCTGAAGTGGGAGTATCACTGGAGCCGGGGAAGTCAAGGCTGCAGTGAACTGAGATCACGCCACTGCACTCCGGCCTGGACAATGGGAGTGAGACCTTATCTCAAAAAATTGTTCTCTGTCTAGTTTTCTTGCTCTTCTTGTTCCACCATTCCTTCTCAGGTTCTGGCAGTGGCTCTTCACAACTGGATATTAAATATTGTCTTTTTTTTTTTTTTGAGACGGAGTCTAGCTCTGTCGCCCAGGCTGGAGTGCAGTGGCGCGATCTCGGCTCACTGTAGGCTCCGCCTCCCGGGTTTACGCCATTCTCCTGCCTCAGCCTCCCGAGTAGCTGGGACTACAGGCACCCGCCACCTCACCCGGCTAGTTTTTTTTTTTTTTTTTGTATTTTTTAGTAGAGACGGGTTTTCACCATGTAGATCAGGATGGTCTCGATCTCCTGACCTCGTGATCCACCCGTCTCGGCCTCCCAAAGTGCTGGGATTACAGGCTTGAGCCACCGCGCCCGGCCTTTTTTTTTTTTTTTTTGAGACAGGTTCTCACTCTGTCTCAGGCTGGAGGCTGGAGTGCAGTGGTACGATCATGGCTCACTGCAACCTCGACCTCCCAGGTTCAAGTGATGCTCCCACCTCAGCCTTCTGAGCAGCTGGGACTATAGGCGAATATTGTCTTCTTAAATATTGTGCCCCACATTGCTTTGCTTGGCCCTCTTCTCTAGCTTCTAGGCTGTAATCTCTATGATCTCCATGGCTTCGCTTGCTGTGCCACCAGCTGCAAAGTCTATTTCCGGCCCAGCCCTCTCTGGAGCTCTCACAGAGTTTATCCAAATGCCCCTGGCTGTCACCTCTCAGGAATCCCACAGGCTCTGCAACAAGTTCAAATGAGAACTCAGCTTTCCAACAAAACCTGCACCTCCTTTCACGTTCTGGATCCTTGAGAGCAACCAGGTCATCAGTCCCTCAGGCTGGAAACCAGACAGTCCATGGAGACACCTCCTTGGAGCCCTGCCTGGGCAACCTTGACCTCCCAGGTTCCAGGGGACACTGGAGCCCTGCAGGTGGTGTCCAGGAACTGGCAATCCTACCTCTTCAGCAGGTTGAATGAATAAGTGGATGAATCTTACACCTTGTCCCTGTCCCGCTGTCCGGCTGCTGCATTTTTAGTTCAGGTTCTTGTCTCTCACCTGGAGAATGGCAGTGGTCATTAAGAAGACCCCTACCTGAAGGTCACGCCCTGAGCTTCAGTCCTTTCAAAAGCCCAACACTGCAGCTTCTCAAAGAAGAGTAGACCTGGTCCTCAGAACTTACTGACTCTGCCTCCACAGCCCCTCTGCCGCCTTCTGTTTCCATGCCCTCGCCAGATCCTTGGCTGTTGCTGCATGACCCAAGCCGCTGCTCTGCCTCCTGCGTGCCTCCAGGTTTGGCTCAGATCGACTGTCTGCGTGAAGCCTTCCCTGGTCACCCCGGTTTTATGCAGTTTCCAAGGCTTCTTTTATTTGCCTGATGGCATAGTCCAGATAATGTTTGCTTGTTCATTCCATAGTTGTTAACTGGACGCCTGCTCTTTGTCAGACATTCTTCTAGTTGCTGGAGACAGACAGCCCTTCTTCTCAAGTTTATGCTGTTATGGGCAGATACACTGTTGGGTTGTTGTTTGTCTTTTTTTTCTTTTTTTTTGAGACAGAGTTTGTACTTTGTTGTCCAGGCTGGAGTGCAGTGGCACGATCTCAGCTCACTGCAAGCTCCGCCTCCTGGGTTCAAGTAATTCTCCTGCCTCGCCCTCCCAAGTAGCTGGGATTACAGGCACCCACCACCACACCCAACTAATTTTTGTATTTTTAATAGAGACAAGGCTTCACCATGTTGGCCGGGCTGGCCTCGAACTCCCGACCTCAGGCGATCCACCTGCCTCAGCCTCCCAAAGTGCTGGGATTACAGGCGTGAGCCACCAGGCCCAGCCTGTTGTCTCTTGATCTTGAATACGCAGTCTCTGTCTTATCTGTATTCCTGCCTCATATTTTCTCTCTCCTGCCTCTATTTTCTCTCCCTCCCTCTTTATCTCTTAAACCTTTGTGTCTTCATCTAATCATGGGAATGGCAGTAGTACCTACTTGTTTTGAGGGTTGAATGAAATAGCGTGGAAAGTCCCTTTCTCAGTGCCTACTGTTGGTTGGAATTCCCTTTCTCTTTGTTTCCACCTCATTCTCTTTGCGTTTTCATCCTCCCCTGCCTTCATATCCTTCCCTTCCCCATCTCACCAGCTCTCTCTTCCTCTCTCTGGCTCCCTTCCTCTCTCCTCTCTTCCCTGTCTCTCTGCTTTTCTCTGTTTCTTTCATTCTTTCATCCCCATTTCTGTCTCTTCCTCCAGCCCACCTTCGCTGGCCTTTCCCTGCCTCTGCCTTGCCTTCTTTGTCTTTCTCTAGCCTCCCTCTGCCTCTACCTCCCTCTCAGACGAGAGCAGGTGACTCCCCTGGTGCTTCCTGCCCCTTCCCTGGCAGTGGGTGTGGAGGGGGTGACTGTCCAGCTTCTGCAGGGCCAGCGACTTCCTCCAGCTTGTTCCCTCCCTGCAGGGTCTGAGCACCTCCCTCACACAGGCAGAAGCCTGGCTCCCACGCTCACCATGCTGAGAGAGACCTTCGGGGGACAGCGGGAGGCCAGCCGGGAAATGGGCCCCCACTTGTCCAGGTGAGTGCTGTGGGGAGTCAGGCCAGCCCTGTGGAGAAGGCCACTGGAGAGGGGGGAACCAGATGCTGTCTTTCCTGTTAAAAAGGGCTACCCAGTCCATGTAGCTGAGGACCAGCACCAGGCAGGATCTTTCATGGGACTTTGGGCTTTGTTAGAGGGCCACAGGCTTGTTTACGGAGGTGGGGACAGAGTCAGGAGGGAGAAGTACCACCTCCCTTGGGAGCGCACATGGCATGGAACATAATAGCCCTGGGGGGGCCCTGAGCCCAGCCCTAGTTTTCTAGTTAAGGATCAGGTGAGAACCCCCAGACCTCGAGCGCCTCTGAGGAGCCTGGCTGCTGGCTGGTTCCCGTCCAGAAGTCCCTGCAGATCCTGTCCTCTGGCTTTGCCTTGCCTAAGACCCAGTCTGCACCAAGGCTGAGTCCCTGGACTTCTGGAGGGAGAGGGCTGTCCCTTTGTGCCCTACAAGTGCAGACAGTGTGTGGGTGCCTCCCCTGGCCCTGGACAGGTTCTGTGGCACGGGCAGCATGCGGGAAGGTGGGAGGAGGCACACCCTGCCCTCGGGAAGCTGAGAACAGATCCCTGGGGGCAACCTGTGCCCCTGTAACCAGGAGTCTCAATAGGAAATTTTAGCTGCTCCTGGTGGAGCAGGGCCTCTGCCTTAAGGAGAGTGGAATTTCAGAGGGACAGACATTTCCTGACCATTCGTGTATTGGAAACAAGGCAATGAGAGAACAATCAACAGGGCATGGGATCTGAGAAAAAGGTGAGATGACCTCTGACAGGCAGGCTCCTGAAGGAAGGCTTCCTGGAGGAGGTGGCATGTGAGCCCCGCAGGACAGGGAGAGGTTGGAGGATGAGACAGAGGAGGGGGGTTTGCCTTTCAGACGCCAGGTGCCACCATGCTCCCCATCTTGACTTGGGCATTTCCCAGTGACTGGGCAGGAGTGAAGCGCAGGGCCTTCCCGCTGCCAGAAATTCGGCTGTGTTGGCGCGTGGGGTCTGCCCTGGGGCGCCTGCTGCCTTCACTGGCTTCACTCCGTTTCCCTCTCTCCCCTTCTTACCATCAGAGGCAGAGCCCGCGCATGCCCGACCTCGCTCCTCGCGGCTCCCTGGGCAGCAGCTCCCTGGCAGTTGGAACTGGAAGGCTTCTCAGAGTCCGCGTCGCCCCACCGCCCTCCCCACTCTCGGGGGTGGGCACTGGGGGGACAGAGCCAGGGCAGGGAGGAAGACAGGGCCCGGCTCACCCCACAGCTCAGCCCAGGAGGGTGCGCAGAGCAG
>NW_012122043.1:3889119-3903490 GCF_000951035.1 Colobus angolensis palliatus
GGCTTCACTCCGTTTCCCTCTCTCCCCTTCTTACCATCAGAGGCAGAGCCCGCGCATGCCCGACCTCGCTCCTCGCGGCTCCCTGGGCAGCAGCTAAGTCCAGTTTCTTCCTGGAAGAACAGCTCGCCACGCTTCAGCAGCCACCGGGAGGCGGAGATCAGTGGTGGGCACTGGGGGGACAGAGCCAGGGCAGGGAGGAAGACAGGGCCCGGCTCACCCCACAGCTCAGCCCAGGAGGGTGCGCAGAGCAGGGCTGGCGGGAGCGGGCCACTCCACACCCAGCCCCGTTGAAGAAAAAGAACAGAAACAGGGAACAGAAAGTTGTCGGTTGCTGTGTAACAATTTGCCCCGCAGCTTAGCCCCTTCCAACAAATGTAGCTGCACAGTGTCTGTGGGTCAGACATCCGGCCCGGTGAAGGAGCCTCTGCCTCAAGGTCCCTCGCGAGGCCTCCGACAGGACCCGCCGGACTGTGAGTGGACTGCAGGCTCCGGGCGGGAGGCTCCGCGTCTCTGCTGGCCCCGCGGCTGTGGGCAGGATTCAGTTCCTCGCGGGCTATTAGAGTGACGGCCTCGATCTTTTCTGCTTTGTGGCTGGAGGCCTCACTCAGTTCTCTGCTGCACGGACCTTTCCTTGGCACGGCTCCCGCATAGCTCAGCAAGCCCTCAAGGCAGGCTCCTGCAGCCAAAGGCAGTTCTCCCGCTTTCTGCTGTGTTCTGTTTGTGTGGGTTCAGCCCAGGGGAGGAGGTTCCACAGGACAGACACCAGGAGTTGGGGGCGTTGAGGGCCATCCCCCACGTGGCCGCCTGTGTCTGTGTTCTTGCCACTGTCCCTGCCCTCCGGGAGTGGGTCTGGTCTCATCAGGGAGGGCGGCGCTCTCTTCACTCTGTCCTTACTCTGGTGTTTCACTGTCATTTTAAAAACTGGAACTGGAATTGTTGCCCGTTGACATAGCTGCACCGAGTGGGCCTCTGCGACGCCCTCCTTCTCTTAAGCCTTTCCAAGCGGTCTGACCATTTTTAAGTCCCATTTCCTGAGTGACACAGAGCATCTCAAGCTTCTGAGTGACTTGTGTTTTCCTCAGAGACAGAGGGGACCCCCGATCTGTTTCCAGACGCCCTGATGGTGTCGTCCTGGGAGTGGAGGAACCTGAGGGAAAGTCCCGGGGCGAGTCAGGGGAGAGCTCTGCCCTGGTGCCCTGGCACGTATCCACATGGGCCACAGCTGTACCCTGCTCTCAGCAGAGCACCTCGCCATGCTCCTGGGCACAGCCGGGCCCTCTTGCCTCCCTGCGGCTCCTAATGCCTCCCAGGCTCTGCTGAGGTCACCTTGGGCACTTAGCGTGGCTGCAACTCTTTGCGGCCCGGTGTGCTGTCATCCATGTGGCAGTCATGTGGTCACTTTTCAGCATTGCCCTGCACAAGGTCCATGGGGACTGGGCACCTTCGACCATTCTTTCTTTGGTTGTCTGTGCAAATAATAAACCAAATCTGAAAAGGTCTTCAATGTCTTTACCGGCAAATCTGTCAGCCTTGGCCTTGCCTTGTGCTTGACAGAGTGGAGGGAAAAGGAGGACAGACTCGGTGGGGGGCAGGGGTGGGTGAGGAAGGCCCGGGCCAGGCCCTCCGCTGTTTTGAGGATGCTCCGTGTCTCCCCTTGCCCAGTGCCACATTCTGCTCTCTGCCCTTTCTTGCCACAACTTGACCCATCCCCCGAAGGCTTGGCTACTTCTCCCTCAGGATACTGTATTTTACCCCAGCCGCCCCACCTGGAGAGCCTCCAAGGGGTGGCCGGAGCTCCTCCGGGACGTGCCGGCATCTGAAGCACAGGAGCAGAGGCCTAGACCTCCTTTCGCCCCCAACACCTGGCAACAGACATTTGCCGGCTCACAGCAGCGATGAACGAATTTTGTATTGCACATCTGGACATATACCCACCACCTGAGTGTACCATTCACATGTTACTGGACTTTGTCACATCTAGTTAATCCTCCCTGCGTTGATCCATTTTATTTTTTATGCATTTCCAAGTAAATTATAGACCTCAGGCGGCTTTCCCTAACACTCCAGTGCACACATCATTAGAATCCATCTGCCACCGGGTTTTCCTTTGGATGGAAAGCTCGGTGTTCGGTGTGATGCCCTGCTCACGGGTGAGTACCTGCCGAGTTTTGACAAGTGTGTGCTGTTTGTGCCTCAGACCCTTCTCAAGGTCCTGAGCATGACCATCAGAAGGTTCCCTCACATACCTTCCAACCAGTGCCCTCCGTGCAGGAGAGTGATGCTGGAACCTGAGGCAAAAGGAAAAAATGTGTTTTTCATGTATGTGGTTTTCTTTCTTTTGAGATGGAATTTCGCTCTTGTTGCCCAGGCCGGAGTGCAATGGCACAATCTCAGCTCACTGCAACCTCTGCCTCCTGGGGTCAAGCGATTCTCCTGCCTCAGTCTCCCAAGTAGCTGGGATTACAGGCGTCCACCACCACATCTGGCTAATTTTTTATATTTAGTAGAGACAGGGTTTCACCATGTTGGTCAGGCTGGTCTCAAACTCCTGACATTAGGTGACCCGCCTGCCTTTGGCCTCCCAAAGTGCTGGGTGGGATTACAGGCGTGAGCCACTGCACCCGGTCGAAAAATGTGTTTTTTAATGTTAATTTTTTTTCCACAGTGTTTCAGTAAGTGGAAAAAAAAAAAAGGAAAATGTGCATATTAAAACTCAAAATATTTTTTTTTGTTGTTTTTCTTGAGACGGAGTCTCGCTCTGTCGCCCAGGCTGGAGTGCCGTGGTGGGATCTCAGCTCACTGCAAGCTCCGCCTCCCGGGTTTACGCCATTCTCCTGCCTCAGCCTCCCGAGTAGCTGGGACTACAGGCGCCCGCCATCTCACCCGGCTAGTTTTTTGTATTTTTAGTAGAGACGGGGTTTCACCGTGTTAGCCAGGATGGTCTCGATCTCCTGACCTCGTAATCCGCCCGTCTCGGCCTCCCAAAGTGCTGGGATTACAGGCTTGAGCCACCGCGCCCGGCCAAAACTCAAAATATTTTAAGTTTAAATATTTTACTTATACAAAAACAGTAAGTTTACTCTCCTTACGTAAACGGAAACAAACTCATGAATATTTCTAAAATCTACTGTCTCGTTTTTCAGTTGAGAGAATTGTCATGTGAATTTCTCTTGACCAAGTGATGATCTTAAATAATTTTTCACTAAGTTCAGCTGACTAAAATTTCTTTCAAAGATGCCACCGTGGCCAGGCTCGGTGGCTCACGCCTGTAATCCCAGCACTTTGGGAGGCCTAGGCAGGCAGATCACGCACGAGGTCAGGAGATTGAGACCATCCTGGCTAACACAGTGAAACCCCGCATCTAATAAAATACAAAACATTAGCCAAGCATGGTGGCGGGCGCCTGTAGTCCCAGCTACTCGGGAGGCTGAGGCAGGAGAATGGCGTGAACCCGGGAAGCAGAGCTTGTAGTGAGCCGAGATGGCGCCACTGCACTCCAGCCTGGGTGACAGAGCGAGACTCTGTCTTTAAAAAAAAAGAAAAAAAAAAAGAAAATGCCACCATGACTAGTATTATTAAAAAGCTTCTCATGCTGGGTGCGGTGACTCACACCTGTAATCCCAGCAGCACATTGAGAGGCCAAGACTGGAAGATTGCTTGAGCCCGGTAGTTCAAGACCAGATTGGGCAACAATGTGAGACCCTGTCTCTGCAAAAAGTTTAAAAATTAGCCAGGTGATCACGCCGCTGCACTCTAACCTGGGCAACAAAGCAAGACGCTGTCTCAAAAAAAAAACACAAAAAGTTCAGTGTTTACAAATACCTTTAGTTTTAGTTTGTGAAGTGCCTTGGTTGCATTTGATATTGATCTCCATGGGGAATAGTTTTTTAAAACAGATGTAAGAATATTCTGTCTGTTCACTGAATTCACACACAAACACACACATACAATGTTAAAACAGGTCATCAAAGTTCATTTCACAGAAGCAGAATTTTTTGCATATGAATTAAGAGCTGGTTGAGCACAGCAGTTTGGGGCTGCAGTGAGCCATGTTCATGTCACTGCTCTCCAGCCTGGGCAACAGAGTGAGACCCTGTCTCTTTAAAAAAAAAATTATGAGCCGAGGAAGACACAATTTGGCATAATCATTTTTGGAGGGAAATAGTAGCTTATACACCCTTGGATAACCTGCCATAGTTGTTCCATGATCATATCCCTGGCCAAAAGTGTGTTTTATGTTAATACCTTTTTCCAACCTCTATTTCATAGGCTAGACTTAGTTTTTTCTTTGATTTCAGTAAAGTCAATGCAATTTATTTTACTGTTAATGGCATTATTCTTCATGTGAGTGTGCTCACAGTCTGACACACTTGTTCACAATGGGCTACATCTGGTGCACAATCAAAAGTGAGGGGCTGGGCTTGGTGGCTCGTGCCTGTAATCCCAGGACTTTGAGAGGCAGAGGCAGGAGGATCACTTGAGGCCATGAGTTCAAGTCAAACCTGGCAAATACAACAAGACCCCCATCTCCTTTAAGAAATTAAAAATTTTTTTAAACAGTGGGGTGCCAGATGTGGCAGCTTGTGGCTGTAATCCTAGTGCTTTACAAGGCTGAGACGAGAGGGTTGCTTGAGATTAAGAGGTGGAGCTGAAGTGAGCTGTCATGACTCCAGCCTGCGTGACAGAATGTGACCCTGTCTCTTTAAAAAAGGAAGCAAATGTATTTGCTTCTTTTATTCTTAATAATATCTCAAATCAAATATAATTTTCTAGTAGCAGCACACATTTCTTTTAATGTTATTAGACACAACATCCTTTTTTATTTTATTTTTTTGGAGACACAGTCTTGTTCTGTTGCCCAGAGTGGAGTGCAGTAAAGCTCACTTTCACCTTGAACTTCTGGGCTCCAGCAATTCTCCTGCGTAGCTAGGACTAGAGGTGTACGCCACAATACCTGGCTTTTTTTTTTTTCCCCCGAGTGGGTCTTGCTATGTTGCCGAGGCTGATCTGGAACTCTTGGCCCCAAGTGATCCTCTCACCTTGGCCTCCCAGAACAGTGAGATTTCAGGCATGAGTTACGGCTCCTGGTTCCCTTTTTTTATGATTAGCTATAAACTCACCTAACGTTAAAAACATGCCACCATTTGGACCTCCAATAATGTCTTGTGATCCTCTAAGATGTAAAATATTTTTTGCCTAACATGTAATATCTAAAATCACTCAAAATCATCTATTTTTGTTTCACTTATTTTATTGTATTCTGCAAAGCATCATTTATTAAACCATCAATTTGACTATTTTAAAAAGATACTTTCATTTTAGAAAAGCATCACATGAGCCAGGTGCAGTGGCTCACGCCTGAAATTCCAGCCAGGTGCAGTGGCTCACGCCTGAAATTCCAGCTGCTTGGGAGGTTGAGGAGGGACTGATGCAGTGACTGCTCCAGACGGCCTGCTGCTGCCAGGAGCCAGCAACCAGCACAGCCCCTGCCCCTTCTGAGCTGGGGCAGGAGCAGCTCCCCGGTGCCACTGCAGCTGCCCACACTGCACCTGCAGACCCAGGTCTCCCACTCTACAGAGTAGGCAGGAACCCCACCGGCCCCTTCCCTGCCCAGCAGCAGCTACCCAAAGTATGCTGCAGACTCAGGCACCGCTGCACTCTTGGTGGCCCGGGAAGGCCCCCCTGCCCTCACAGGCCCAGAACTGCCTGGCCTCTCCCTGTTCTCGGTGCCTGCTCCAATCTCAGAGCAAAATCAGGGCTGAGCTCTGGTGCCATGAACAGCAGCAGAAGGCAGACAGATTCCTGGGCAAAAGAGGACAGGTCCTTGGTGAGGCCCCACCTTCAGGCCCTCCCTCCCTGGCCTGAAGGTTAGAGGCCAGGCTGCCAGTCCTGGAGCATTGGAGTGGGAACTTGTGATGCTTTCTCCAGGCTGCCCATGGCTGCCCTTGGACCAATCAGCATGCACTTCCTCCCCTCTAAGGCTGATAAAAGCCCTGGCTCAGCCAGAGCTGAGCACATGACAGGAAGACCAGCTGCAGAGAGGAGCTACCCTCTCTGCTGAGAATTTAGAGACCTTGGGACTACCAGTGGCAGAGAGGAGCCACCACTCCAGGGCTTCCTCTCTGCTGAGAGATGAACACTCAACAGGACGACTTGCCTACGGAGAGAAGCTGCCCACTGCGGGGCTTCTTCAGGCTGTTCTAACAGTCAGTAAAGCTCCTCTTTGTCGTGCTCACCCTCTGCTTGTCTGCGCTTCTCATTCTTCCTGGATGCAGGACGAGAACTCAGGCAAAGATGCCACCGGCCACAGAGGTTTCCAGCCATAAAAGTGACACCCCAAAGATCCTCTAACAGGAGGATCACTTGAGCCCAGGAGTTGGAAGCCACAAGTGCAGTGAGCTATGATTGACTGCATCACTGCATTCAGCCTGGGTGACAGAGAAAGACCCTGTCTCAGAAGAAGACAAAAAAGAAAGCCTCACAATAAAACAAAATGTTCATGGTCACGAATTCTATTTAACTGTTTCCAATCTTCAGAAACTTTTTTTTTTTTAAGTTGCAAAAATTTGATTTTATTGCATTACTACAGAAAAGTATGCACGAAAAATAAGGACAACTTTTTTGGAATACGTGAGCAGTCACAATGAATTCATTTGCCATTAGAACATTAAAGAAAAATGTTTTGTCAGGTGCAGTGGCTCATGCCTATAATCTCAGCAATGCAGAGGATCCCTTGAGGCCAGGAGTTCAAGACCAGCCTGGGCAACTTAGTGAGACGCCCCCTCCCCTGCCCCATTTCTGAAACAAAAAAAGAAAACTCTAGAAATGTCCATTGTGTGAAGTAGATTCCCTAAAATCTAAATCTTTTCCTTTGTGATCTATTCAGGTATGTGGTCTATTCAGATCATTTTTACTTTATCACAAAGTAGCAGCCACAGTGGATAATTATTGCAATTCGTTTCAAATGGCATCTTCTCACCTTTGTTTTTTTTTTTCTGAGATGGAGTCTCACTCTTGTCACCCAGGCTGGAGTGCAGTGGCGCAATCTTGGCTCACTGCAACCTTCACCTCCCGGGTTCAAGCAATTCTCCTGCCTCAGTCTCCCGGGTAGCTGGGATTACAGGTGTGCGCCACCACACCCGGCTAATTTTTGTATTTTCAGTAGAGACAGGGTTTCACCATGTTGGCCAGGTTGGTCTCGAACTCCTGACCGCAGGTGATCTGCCCGCCTTGGCCTCCCAAAGTGCTAGGATTACAGGCATGAGCCACTGGGCCCTGCCGGCATCTTCTCACTTTTTTGCTCAATCTCATATTTGCTAGTTTCTGAAACTTCTAAAATTTCTCTTTAATGTTTTGAAGCAGATGCTTTAATTAGCTGACTTTGATGACAACTCTGTTCTGATAATATCAACATTAGAGGACTCAGTCATTTTCAGTAGCCAAAATACTGTCTTTCTAGCCAAGCTTATAGTGGTCTCCTATAATTTTTATATATTTCTGCATGTATTTTTCTTCTTTTCCTGAACATTGTACCTCTTGGCTTTTTATTAATTATTTATTTTTATTTTAAAAAATTATTTTGTAGAGAGAATCTTGCTATGTTGTCCAGGCTGGTCTCCAACCCCTGTCCTCAAGCAATCCTTCTGCCTCGGCCTCTCAAAGTACTGGCATTACAGACATGAGCCACTGCATTCAGCCACTTGGCTTTTTAGATGCTGAAACCTCCACCTCCCAGGCTCAAGCAATCCTCCCACCTCAGCCTCCCAAGTATCTGGGACTACAGGTGCATGCCACCATGCCTGGCTAATTTTTGTATTTTTTTTTTTGTAGAGTTGGGGTTTCTCCATGTTGCCCAGGCTGGTCTCCAACTTGGGAGCTCAAGTGATCTGCCTGTCTTGGCTTCCCAAGTGCTGGGATTACAGACGTGAGTAACATGCCCAGTCTCAATACCGTATTTATCTAAAAACTTTTAGTATGAATTTAAAATATATTTTAATATAGTATTTAATTGTAGAGATTATAATATTGATTTACATTAATTAACAATATGAACTATAATGTTTAACAAGTAGGTATACATAAAATTTTGTATCAAAAATACAAAAATCTCTGGTATGTACTGAGAGTAAAAGAAAAAAATACAGAAGCCAGTTGGTGGGAATGTAAAATGGTGCAGTCACTATGGAAAATAGCTTAGTGGTTCTTCAAAACACTACACATAGAATTACTATATGACCCAGAAATTCCACTCCTAGGTATATACCCAAAAGAACTGAAAACGGGCTGGGTGTGGTGGCTCACACCTGTAATCCCAGCACTTTGGGAGGCTGAGGTAGGTGGATCACTTGAGGTCAGGAGTTCGAGACCAGCCTAGCCAATATGGTGAAACCCCATCTGTACTAAAAATACAAAAATTAGCCAGCCATGGTGGCGGGTGCCTGGCATTACAGACATGAGCCACTGCATTCAGCCACTTGGCTTTTTAGATGCTTTTTTAGAAGTGGAAGTTGCAATGAGCTGAGATTGCAATCTTGGCTCGCTGCAACCTCTGCCTTCCAGGTTCAAGCAATTCTCCTGCCTCAGCCTCCCGAGTAGCTGGGATTACAGGCACACACCACCACGCCTGGCTAATTTTTGTATTTTTAGTACAAACGGGGTTTCACCATGTTGGTCAGGCTGGTCTCAAACTCCTGACCTTGTGATCCACCTGCCTCGGCCTCCCAAAGTGCTGGGATTACAGGCATGAGCCACCGTGCCCAGCTTCAACCTTTCCATAACATTTTCTTCTCTCTTTTTAAGCACTCATGAACCGCCTCGAGGCCCATTAAGGTTCTACTAACAGTCTTCTCAAGGCCCTTCCAGCCTTTGCCTGCTGCCCAGTCCCAAAGACAATATCATATGTTTTGGGTTGGGTTTTGTTTTTTAGGCAAGATCTCACTCTGCTGCCCAAGCTAGAGTGCAGTGGTGCGATCATGCTTCCCTGTAGCCTCAGCCTCCTGGGCTCAATCAAACCTCCCATCTCAGCCTCCTGAGTAACTAGGAACACAGCGTGCACCATCATGCCTGGCTAATGTTTTTAGTTTTTGTAGAGATGGGGGTCTCACTGTGTTGCCTAGGTGAGTCTCAAACTCCCGGGCTCAAGCAATCCACCCACCTTGGCCTCCCAAAGTGTTGGGATTACAGGTGTGAGCCACCACGCCCAGCCTGTTTTGAGTCTTTGATGTACCCACTCTGGGTACCAAATTTATCTTCCAGTTACTATTGTGTAACAAATTACCTCCAAATTCAGCACCTTCAAAAAAAGCAAGGCTGATTTTTTTTTTCTTGTGGTTTTGTAGGTCAGGAATTCACAAAGGGCTTAGCTGGGCAGATCTTCCTTGGGGTCACTCAGCGGGTTGTAGTCAGATGTTGGTTGAGGAGGTGGAGCATAATGGCCAAATAGAAGCCTCCACGACCACCATTTCTCCACAGGAACACCAAGTGCTACAACTGTCTACACAAAGAATTATCCCCATAAGAACCAAAAATCAGGAATCAGGTGAGCAATCACAGTACCTGGATCTAACTTCACATCCCTGAAAGAGGCAAGGAAAAGGGTAGGAAAGACCGTCTTGAATTGCCAACAACACTCCTGGCCAGTGCCCCCAGAAGTAGCTGGCCACGTAGCAGGGAGAGACAATCTGTGCCCCCGGAGGGGAGAGAACACAGTGATTGTGGGACTTTGCATTGGCACGCAGTGCTGCCAACACTGGGCAGAACTCAGCTGGCACCCATGGAGGGAGCACTTAAACAAGCCTTGGCCAGAGGGGAATCACTCATCCCAGCAGTTGGAACTTGAGATTCAGCAAGCCTTGCCGCTGCGGGCGGAAGTGCTATGGGATCCTAAATAAACTTGAAAGGCAGTCTAGGTTACAAGGACTGTAAATCCTGGGCAAGTCCTGCTGCTGTGCTGGGCTGAGAGCCGGTGAACATGGAGGACACACAACCTAGTGAGACACCAGATGGCGCCGCTAAGGGACTGCTTGCATCACCCCTCCCCCAACCCCAGGCAGCACAACCCACATCTCCAAAAAAGACCCCTTTGTTCTGCTTAAGGAGAGGAGAGGGAAGACCAAAAAGGACTTTGTCTTGCAACTTGGATACCAGCTCAGCCACAGTAGGATAGGACGCCGGGCAGAGTCATGAGGACCTCATTCCAGGCCTAGCTCCCAGATGACATTTCTAGACACACCCTGGGCCAGAAGGGAACTCACTGCCTTGAAGGGAAGGACCCAGTCTGGCAGGATTTATCATCTGCTGATGAAAGAGCCCTTGAAACCTGAATAATCAGCAGTGGTAACCAGGTAGTACAGCCATGGGCCTTGAGTGAGACTGAGACATGCTGGTTTCAGGTATGGCCCAGGACATTTGCAGCTGTGGCGGCTACGAGGAGGGCCCCCTGCTGCTTGAGAAAAGCAGAGGGGAGAGTAAAGTGGACTTTCTCTTGAACTTATGTACCAGTTCAGCTACAATGGGGAAGAGCACCAAGCAGGCTCTTGGGGTCCCTGATTCCAGGCCTTGGCTTCAGATTGCATCTCTGGACCTACGCTGGGCCAGAGGGGAGCCCACTTCCCTGAAGAATGAGTTCCAGGGCTGGCAGCATTCACCACAAGCGAAGAGCCCTTGGGCCTTAAATAAACACGGCAGTACCCGCTGTGAGCCTGTGGTGGTGGTGGACGTAAGAAGAGACTCCTCTGCCTGGAGAAGAGTGGGAAGGACTTTGTTTGGTGGTTTTGGCACCAGCTCAGCTGCAGTAGTATAGAGCAACAGTAGATTTCTATGGTTTCTGCTTCCAGGCCCCGGATCCCAGGACTCACCCAGGGCCTGAGGGAATTCACAATCTCAAGGGAAGGACAGAAGCCTGGCTTGCATTGCCACCTGCTGATCATAGAGCCCTAGGACCTTGAGTGAACACAGACGGTAGCTAGGTAGCAGTTATAGCAGGCACTGGGCAAGAACCAGTGCTGTGCCGGCTTCAGGTCTGACTCAGTACACTCCCAGGGGTGGTGGCCACAGGGGTGCTTGTGTTACCTTTCCCCAGCCCCAGGCATCTCAATACAGAGTGAGAGACTTTTTGGTTTGGGAAAAAGTAAGGGAAGAGAACAAGAGTCTCTACCTGGTAATCCAGGGAATTCTTCCAGATCTTAGATCCTCTATGAGTCTGTAAGAACCACAGTGTTACTGGGCTTACAGTAGTACCTAATGCAGTGACAGCTGCAGTGACCAAAAACATAGATCACAATACCTAAGTCTCTTCAAATACCTGGAAAGCCTCCCCAAGAAGGACAGATACAAACAAGCCCAGAATGTGAAGACTGCAATAAATGCCTAACTAGTCAATGCCTAGACACTGATGAACATCCATAAGCATCAAGACCATCCAGGAAAACATGACCTCACTAAACAAACTAAAAAGGCACCATGACCAATCCTGGAAAGACAGAAATATGTAAGCTTTCAGACAGATAATTCAAAATAGCCGTTTTTTAGAAAACTCAAAGAAATTCAATATAACACAGAAAACGAATTCAGAATCCTATCAGACAAATTTAACAGAGAAGTTGAAATAATTAAAAAGAAGCAGAAATTCTGGAGTTGAAAAATACAGTTGACTGACTGAAGAAGGTATCAGAGTCTCTTAATAGCAGAACTGATCAAATGGAAGAAAGAATTCGTTAGCTTGAATACAAGACTGTATTTGAAAATACAGTCAGAGGACACAAAAGAAAAAAGAATAAAACAGAATGAAGTATGCCTAAAGGATCTAGAAAATAGCCTCAAAAGGGCAAACGTCAGAGTTATTGTCCTTAAAGAGGAGGTAGAGAGAGAGATGGGGGTAGAAAGCTTACTCAAAGGGATAACAACAGAGAAATTCCCAAACCTAGAGAAAGATATCGATATTAACGTACACGAAGGTTATAGAACATGAAGCAGATTTAACCCAAAGTAGACTACCTCAAGGCATTTAATAATCAAACTCCCAAAGGTCAAGGATAAAGAAATGATCCTAAAAACAGCAAGATGAAAGAAAACAAACAACATGCAATGAATCTCCAACATGTCTGGCAGCAGACTTTTCAGTGGAAATCTTACAGGCCAGGAGAGAGTGGCATGATATATTTAAAGTACAGAAGGAAAAAAAAAAAAAAAACCAAACAAACAAAAACAAAAAACCTTTTACGCTAGAATAGTAAAATCTGGTGAAAAAATCCTTCAAACACGAAGGAGAAATAAAGACTTTCCCAGACAAACAAAAGCTGAGGAATTTCATCAACATCAGACCAGTCCTACAAGAAATGCTAAAGAGAATTCGTCAATCCCTTTTGTTGAAGAAAAGAACAGTAATGAGCAATAAGAAATCATCTGAAGGCACAAAACTCACTGGTAATAAAAGGAAGACAGGGCTGGGTGTGTTGGCTCATGCCTGTAATTCCAGCATTTTTGGAGGCCAAAATGGGAGGATCGCCTGAGCCCAAGAGTTCAAGACCAGCCTGGGCAGCAAAGCAAGAGCCCATCTCTACAGAAAAATAAAAAAATTAGTCAGATGTGATATCATACACCTGTCCCGGCTACTTAGGTAATTGAGACAGAGGGTCACTTGAGCCCAAGAGGTCAAGACTGCATGACCCAAGAGGTCATGACTGCACCACTGCACTCCAGTCTGGGAAACAGAGCAAGACTGTCTCCAAAAAAGGGTGTAGGGGACCAGGCACCATGGGGAGACAGGAAGGAAGGAAAGAAGGAAAAGAAAACCAAAAACAACCAGAACACAACAAAATGGCAGGAGTAAGTCCTTACTTATCAATAATAACATTGAATGTAAATAGACTAAACACTCCAATCAAAAGACATAGAGTGGCTGAATGGATTAAAAAACAAGACCCAATGATCTGTTGCCTACATGAAACACTCTTCACCTATAAAGACACACATAGACTGAAAATAAAAGGATGGAAACAGATATGCATGGAACCAAAGAAAAGAGCAGGAGTAGTGATACTTAGATAAGATGGATTTCAAGACAAAAACTATAAAAACAGACAACATCACTATATAATGATAAAGGGGTCAACTCAGCAAGAGGATATGGCAATTGTAAATATATATGTACCCAACACTGCAGCATCCAGATATATAAACCAAATATTAGTAGTGCTAAGGAGAGTGAGAGATTGCAATACAGTAACAGCTGGAGGCCAGGCATGGTGGCTCACACCTGTAATCCCAGCACTTTGGGAGGCCGAGGCAGGCAGATCACCTGAGGTCAGGAGTTTGAGACCAGCCTGACCAACAGGGTGAAAACCCATCTCTACTAAAAATACAAAATTATCTGGGCGTGGTGGCACATGTCTGTAATCCCAGCTACTCAGGAGGCTGAGGCAGGAGAATCACTTGAACTCAGGAGGCAGAGGTTGCAGTGAGCCAAGATCATGCCATTGCACTCCAGTCTGGGTAACAAGAGCAAAACTCCATTTCAAAAAACAAAAATAAATAAAAAATGAAAAAACAACAATTGGAGACTTCAACACCCCACTTTCAGCATTGGACAGATCATCTGAACAGAAAATCAACAAAGAAACATCACACTTAATCTGCACTACAGACCAAATGGACCTAACAGATATTTACAGAGAATTTAATCCAACAGCTTCAGAATACATTCTTCTCCTCAGCACATGGATCATTCTCAAGGATAGAACACATGTTAGGCCACAAAACAAGACTTAAAGCAGTCAAAGAAATTGAAGTAATGTCAAGTATCTTCTCTGACCACAAGGGAATAAAACTAGAAATCAATAACAAGAGGAATTCTGGAAACTAGACAAACACATGGAAATTAAACAATATGCTTCTGAATGACCAGTGGATCAATGAGGTGATTAAGAAGGAAATTGAAAAATATCTTGAAGGAAATTATAGTGCAAATACAACATACCAAAACCTATAGGATACAGCAAAAGCAATACCAAGTGGGAAGTTTATAGTTATAAATGCCTTCATTAAGAAGAAGAAGAACTTCAAGCTGGGCGCAGTGGCTCATGCCTATAATCCCAGAACATTGGGAGGCCAAGGCGGGTGGATCACTTGAGGTCAGGAGTTCAAGACCAGCCTGACCAACACAGTAAAACCCCATTGCTACTAAAAATACAAAAAAACGCCAGGCATGGTGGTGGCCACCTGTAATCCCAGCTACCTGGAAGGCTGAGACACAAGAATTGCTTGAACCTGGGAGGCAGCAACTGCAGTGAGCCGAGATCATGCCACTGCACTCCAGCCTGGGTGACAGAGCAAGACTCTGTCTGAAAGAAAGAAAAAGGAAGGAAGGAAGGAA
>NW_012122043.1:3904060-3906095 GCF_000951035.1 Colobus angolensis palliatus
CCTCACTGAAGCTATGCTAAAATATACCAATTTGGACCCAGAATCTAGAGAAGATCAAACTTTTTCCACCTCCAATTTATTTCCCAGATATCCAGAAAAAAATTACAAAAACTAGAGGAGGGTCCCCAGACATCTCGGTGGGACCTCCTAAATGCAGCCTTCTGTGTCTTTAACAAGAGATGAGGAACAAAAAATTCAGAAAGACAAGCATCTCTGTTTAAAATACCAGATGCTCACCTCTGCTGTCCAAAAGCCTCTTGATAACCCAAAAGGAAACTCTGCCATCTCTCTAGGAGTCTGTTTCCAATGTGGCAACCCTGGACACTGGGCAAAGGCTTGTCTTAACCCCCAGTCCCCCACCAAGCCATGCCCAACTTGTGGTCTTTGGGGACACTGGAAAATGGACTTCCCCCAATGGGGACACCTTCCCCATCTGGGTGTGGCTCATAATGAAGCCCCCGGCCATCACAGGAGGAAATCTCTTCACTGCTGGTGCTGACAGCAGAGGACTGAAGGTGCCCAGGATTCTTTGCCCCCATGTCTAGTGAGTCCACAGAATCCAGGGTAATTGGGATGTTATCTGGTAAGATTATTTCCTTTCTTTTGGATACTGGGGCAAGCCTATTGGTATTAACTATCAAGGCCCATTAGAATGTTCATCCATTTCTGTTGTTGGCATGAAGGGCATACAAGAAACCCCATACAAAAGCCCGCCTCTATACTACTCATTTCAGGGAGTCACCCTCCCTCACTCTTTCTTGGTCATTCCTCACTGTCCCACTCCTTTATCAGGAAGGGACATTCTACATAAACAGGGGGAATCATTCATTTATCAGCCCTACACCAAAGACACCCCTATTTATTATTATGTCAAGAACAGAAGCCCTCCTCAGACACTCCACATCAAACAGACTTAAATCTCAAATTTCTCAGCCATGTAAACCCCATCATATGGAACGCTAACTTCCCCATAATAGCTACCCACCATTGTCCAACCCAAATTTCACTGAAGAATCCTAAGCACTATGTAGTGGTTCCAACATTGTCCCCTCAACCCTGACGGATTGCGGGGACTCAAGCCCATCATCTCCTGATTTGGGGGGCCAGTATTTTAATCCCCACCCATTCTCCCCACAATACTCCTATTCTTCCAATTAAAAAAAACTGGATGGCTCCTATAGACTGGTTCAGGATTTGTGACAAATTAACTCCGCTATTATTCCTGTTTGTCCTGTTGTCCCAAACCCCTACACCCTCCTACACGAATTCCTCTCAACACTAGCCACTCCTCTGTATTAGACCTCAAAGATGCCTTTCTTACTATCCCTGTACATCCCTTCTCTCAAAACCTTTTTGCTTTCACTTGGGCTGATCCTGACACAGGCTACTCCCAACAACTCACCTGGACTGTCCTCCTCCATGGGTTTAGGGACAGCCCTCACTATTTCGGTTGGGCACTTCAATTAGACCTCTCCCGACTACCTCTACAACCCAGCGTTTTGCTTCAATATGTGGATTTACTCCTTTGCACCCCCTCCCTAGAATATTGTATTCAACACACCACCAGGCTTTTACATTTTTTGGCTGAATGTGGATACTGAGCATCCAAAAGAAAGGTTCAAAAGTTTCATACCTAGGACTAATCATAACTCCAAATTCTGTCAGCATGAAAGCAAGGTGTTCAACAAATCCCATTTCCTAAAACCAAAAGGGACTTACTTTCCTTCCTCGGATTAGAGGGATATTTCCAAATATGGATAGCAAATTTTGCCATTGTCACTAAATCCCTTTATGAACACACAAAAGAAAATCTTGACCAACTCCTCACTCCCACCCCAGATCTTTATCATGCTTTCTCTCACCTAAAACGTGTGTTATTACAGGCCCCCGCTTTAGGCCTTCCAAACCCCCTAAGACCTTTTAATCTATATTCACACAGTTCTCATAATCAGGTCCTTGGACTATTAGCCCAACCCATGGCAAACTCCCTCCAACCAGTGGTATATTTTTCTTTTTTTCTTTTTCTTTTTTTTTT
>NW_012122043.1:3907565-3910072 GCF_000951035.1 Colobus angolensis palliatus
TCTGCAGCATTTCTTAAGTTCCCATGTACACATAACCCCAGATACAAAGAAACAGTTAAAAGCCATTTCCCGTCAATGCTCTATTTGTAAAAAAGTTTCACCCCACTTCAACACTAGATCCCCTTCTTTCCTAATCCATCAAGCCAAGCGACACCTTCCAGAACAGGACTGGCAAATTGGTTTTACCCATATGCCCCCAGTAAAAAGTGTTCGATTTCTTCTAGTTCTGGTTGATACCTTCTTGGGATGGGTCGAGGCCTTTTCCACAACCAACAAACGAGCTTCTACTGTACAAATTGACAATAAAAATCATCCCCAGCTTCGGGGTACCTCTGTCTTTTCAATCTGATAAAGGCCCTGAATTCATTTCTCAAATTATTCAAACACTTGCACAAGCCCTACAAATCACCTGGAAGTTGCACCTCCCCTCTCCACCTCAATCTTCAGGAAAGGTTGAAGAAATGAATGGCATTCTACAAAAACACCCTCACCAGGTACCCACACCAAACACATAAAGACTGGGATACACTTTTGCCTTTAGCCCTTCTAAAAATTCGGGTCCTCCAACGTAAATCTCTAATGCTCAGCCCCTTTGAACTCATGTATGGGAGACCCTTTGCCCCTTCTGCTCCACCTCAGGGTCAGGCCCCACCTCCACCAACCCCTCTCATTTCCCCTCTTGTACATACCATCTGCCATTTCATTTGGGAATATGCTGACAAATACCTGCCACAACCCATCACTGATTCCTCTAATCCCTTCCTACAGCCAGGAGACTGGGTTCTGGTAAAAGATCCCAGTCCTACCCCTAAATTCCCCCTTCACACCTAAATGTTTGATGACCTTATCAGATCATCCTTACCACATCCACAGCAGCAAAACTCCAGGGACTCCCCAACTGGTTTCATTGTACTTCTCTCAAGAAAACAGACTTCCCTTCACCACATACCCAAACAACCAAGTCTAAAACCCCTTCAGCCTTCTCTTGTGTCTCCCAGGACCCACTTCCCTTCGCCTCACCTGAATCTCTGAGGAAAAGGAAGAGAAATCCACATAAGCCGCTTATGTCTCTTTCTCTCCCAAACTTTCATCACTTCCTAGCTAACCTTGTTACACACCTTCAGTGGTACCCTTACGAAGCTCCCATGATACATCCTGATCAGCTCATTACTGCTCTATGGGAACTTTGGGTAATTGTCTGTGAGATGGCCATGATCCTGCTGGTTAAGTTCGAGGAACTTTCCAGGACTTCTACCCAAATAACTTTTTTCTCTTTTTGCTTGTTTCTTTCAATATAAATTCCCTAATCACATCAACCTCATCAATACAACCACTCCTCATTGCTCTCAAACTAGAACGCTCTATAAACCTTACACAGTCTCTCTTGAGGCAAGCGAACTCTTCCTTTGCTCTGGAGTGCTGGATGTGTTTATCGCTGTCTTCCTCAGCTTACACAGCCCTTCCTACATTCCTTCATGACCTTTGAACAGGAAACACAACCCTACTTTACAAACTCCAAAAAGGAGCTTCCTTTTTTGAAAGAGCTGACACTCTGGTCGGCGATTATCCCACTTCCAGGGCCAATCAGGCCAACAAATTATTTCAAACCTATGATAACTCCCTACAGTGCCTTAAGCCCCAGGGCCCTCCCCTCGAAGGGTCCATAACTAAACACACCCCCTCTTACAACAAGCCTCACTTCGCTTTTCAGCCTCGGAAGGAGATTTCCCTGTAGGGTCCTTAACATCTAACCTATGCAACTGAACTATCATTGTTAAATGCCCCTCTGACCATCAAACTAACCAGGTTAACTACCAAGTATCGCCTGAAGCAAATGGAGCATTTCTGCAGCTGGCTCATTTGACAGCCTCTCCCTCAGTGAATGCCTCTAGCCTAAACTGTGCTGCTCCTAGTGCCCACCTTTTTCCGTGGCTCAATATCAATGCTGCAACATCCGACCGCATTAATCTGTAAAAAATAACTCTTCCTATACCTCTAGTATAGTAGGTGTCTCCCTGGCCTCCTCCTTGTCCACTTGGAGTAATGAACCACAGGAAAGAACAAACACCTTGTCTTTAATTCACTTATTTTCTGTCCACGTCTCTGCTTGTATTTACAACAAAGGCTTGTTATTTTTGTGTGGCCTCAACACATATATCTTAGTCTCCCCACCAACTAGACCAGAACCTGTACCCTAGTTTATCTTTCTCCCTCCATTGGACTAGTTCCTCCTAATCAATCTTTACCTGTTCCATCCATCCAATATGTTAGGAAGAGGAGGGTCATCCACGTCATTCCTTTAATGGCTGCCCTAGGTATAATCTCCAGGCTTGGGTTGGGAGCAGGTGGATTTGCCACCTGTTTAACATACTTGAAAGCTCTTTCAACAGAACTGCAGAGTTCGTTAGAAGATATGGCCCAAAGCCTAATAAGAGTCCACGACCAACTAGACTCTTTGGCTGGAGTAGTCCTCCAAAATAGATGGGAATTAGATGTTATAACATCTG
>NW_012122043.1:3911134-3912638 GCF_000951035.1 Colobus angolensis palliatus
GGGAGGCGGAGCTTGCAGTGAGCTGAGATCTGGCCACTGCACTCCAGCCCAGGCGACAGAGCGAGACTCCGTCTCAAAAAAACAAAAAAAAAACCCACCTAAATCTCACCCCAAAACATCAGCCTAATGGCTAATGTCAGCATAATTGGAAGCATTCCAACCCTAAGATAAACCCCTCTTCAACCAGAAACATGCTAACCCCGAAACAGCCTCCTCTCCAACCAGAGACATTCCAACCCTGCAATAAACTTTCCCCCACTTCCAAAACCCTTAAATGTCCTTAAAACGCTTAGTCTATAAGAGAGAGTGCTCCTGAACAAAATTGGCCAGAATCCCCTCTCAGGTTTATTCTCTGAAATAAACCTGTATTTGACTGTTGAGCTGCTTTTTGTATTCCTTTCCTCTTTAACTCTTACAAGCATTGTTACTTGAGTGTTTCTGCTGTAATGGAGGAGGCAGCATGAAGATCTCAAAGAGTTGCTAGTGAGAAGCCATGTAGATGAGAGGCATGAAGCCTTGTTGGGCTCCCTCCACGTCCTACAGCCAGAGAGCTCCAGAAATGCATCTGACCTGGAATGAACTGGGCTGAACTCTTTGCATAGAGGGAGACCACATAACCTGGGGAAATTGGGTAAAGGGTATTGGAACGGACGCGTAAGATTTGGGTTTGTGTTAGTTGATTTGCAGAAACATTTATGGAAACGGGGCTTTGCTCTGGACTGGATGTCAGGAAGAGGAGGATTCCATGATTGGATATCTTGATGAAGCTTATCTAGATGGCAGGAGGACTAGACAAAGGCTAAACATGTAATGGTAAAGAAGCAGCAATCACTCTTACTGGCCGAGACGAGGGAAATTTGGCCACTTTTGCGGCTTGGACAGTGTTCCTGTTTTGTCTGTGTTCAGACTTGATTACACAGTGGTCTGTTTTCTTGTCTTGATCTGTATTATGGCCTGATGTTGGTGTTTTATTAAATTGTCCATATTCAAAGAGAACACCCAGGACTAGCTGTTTGTGCCAGACCAACCCCAAGTCCTGGCTGCAGAACCAGGCCAGGTCCCCGATGTCAGTGGCCGCCTTTCTCTTTATAGCCATAGAGGGGGACACCATCAAGGAGGAGTCCCTCTTCTCCGCTCCCCACAGAGACCAGTGGGTGCAGGCAGGTCAAGGAATGCCTCCTTTCCCTCCAGCATCTTTTGGGGTTTCCGTCCTGACGCCCAGGGCCACTCCATCCAAGCCTCGGTTTTTCAGCCTCTAAAACAGGCAGGAACCAGGCACGCCGGGGTGAAAGGACGAGCCGAAGAGATAGCAAGAGTTCCAGAAAGCCTTCCCAGGCATCAGGGGCTGCCCTTGGATTGACAGGACAGGCCTTCTTGGACAGGAACGCAACGAAACTTGACAGAAATCGGACACCTCGGCCAAGGAAAAAGCAGGAGGGGCTCGGGATTCGCCAAGGCGGGAAACGCCGTAGGGCCCAGGCGGCACCGCCCGCCCGACAGTACG
>NW_012122043.1:3913583-3917878 GCF_000951035.1 Colobus angolensis palliatus
TTTTTTTTTTTCCCCTGGACCACGGGAAGTTCCCCCTTTCCCTAAAGTTAAGGGGTCCGCTCATCTGCTGAGCTCTGGCCCCTGCCAGTGGGAGGCCCTGTGGGCTGTGGTTTGAGCTCAGCATCCTAGCAGCGTGAAACGGCCCGGGTTAATCCCTGCGTCCCGTGGGTTACAGTCTCCGGGTTTCATTTGTCAAAACGCGTGAATATTTCATATGCAAGAGTTCCAGCTTGATGTTGTAGTTTAGCGCCTCATTACCAAACTTAACTTGGGGGTAGAAAACCTGGAAAACTTAAGACATTCAGATTTCCAGGCCCACCTCAGCCCCAATAAATCCGAATCCCTGAGAGTGGGGTTTCCGAATCTGTTACTGAATCCCCAGGCCGACCCAGCGGGGGCTGGAGACCAGTGGTTTGGGAACTGCTGTTGTAGGGCAGACGGAGGTAAGGCCCAGCCTTCCCTTTCTAAGAGCTGCTTTCTGAAGGGTGCTAATTACGGTAATTAAAACTGGCAACAGTTAATGACTGTGGGAAATGCTGAGGGCTCTTGAGGAGGGATTGTCGCGCACCGAGAGACTGGGGAAGGAGGCAGTGTTTGAATTAAGCTTCTAAGGATGAGAAGCCTCGTGATTTGCGGTAATTCTGGGCAAGAAAACATTTTATTTTATTTTTTGAGACGGAGTCTCGCTCTTGTGCAGGCTGGAGTGCAACGGCGAGATCTCAGCTCACTGCAAGCTTCGGGTTCAAACAATTCTCCTGCCTCAGCCTCCCTCGTAGCTGAGATTATAGGCTCCGACCACCACACCTGGCTAAGTTTTGTATTTTTAATAGAGACGGGGTTTCACTATGTTGGGTGGGCTGGTTGAACTCCTGACCTCAGGTAATCCGCCCGCCTCGGCCTCCTAAAGTGCCGGGATTACAGGTGTGAGCCAACGCGCCCTGCCCCCACTGACCATTCTGATGGTACAGAGCATCTCAGTAACTGATCCTGGAGTCTTTGAACTTGACTCAGCCATTCATTTTCAAAATAACCACGGTTCTAGCTGTGGGTAAAAATTGACTTTGTATAGCAGTCTTTTTTTCTCTGTTGGTGGAGTATAATTTCTATCAATATATTTGGAGCAGCGTTTGGATTCACCAGTGTGCCTGTAAACCTATGAGTTTTAAAGTCTCCCTTGCTTTTTACCTGCAATTAGGTTCTGCTCGGGGGTAGGCTCCCTTTACTGACAAAAAGCCTGGCAACTCAAAATCTCATAATTTTCAGCTTGGCTGAGTGTATTTTTAAAAATAGCGTTAAAACGAAGAAGATCTCAGAATTTGTAAATGATTGGAAGCTGAGAGAGAATAAGTACTAAAATGAGTGACAATTGGGATCCACAGTTATCATTGCAGGCAGTTAGCTACAAACAATAAGATGAGATTTGACAGGTTAAAATCGTTTGTACAAGAACAGAATCTGGTTTCACATACTTGTGAAAATACTGTGATTTTAAAAAAATACAATACTTTGAATAAATCATATTGATTGCTAAAGTGAATGAAATAATGAGCATACACTGTGCATCATGACCCTCACACATGATATGTGGGTATCACAAATCTCTAATGCAGTGAACAATAAAAAACCTAGTTATTTTCACAGAGCACGATAAAAGTTGTTCAGGAAATGTAACCAGACTGTTTGGTTTAGAATCCAACTCTTCACTTACTCTCGCCTTCTGTGGCTATTCCTACATCAGTAAAAAGGGGTGACACTTCCCACTGTTACTGTACAAATCAGTACAGTATGTATGGTGCTGCACGTGGTGTGGGGTAGAATGTATTGTGTTTTATAGATGTTAGCCAGGGTTGTTATTTTTGAGACAGCCTCATTGTGTCGCCCAGGCTGGAGTGCAGTGACACAAACACAGCTCACTGCAGTCTCGACCTCCCCGGGCACAGGTGATTCTTCCACCTCAGCCTCCTGGGTAGCTGGGACTACAGGTGTGTGCACCACCACAGCCAGCTAATTTATGTATGTTTTGTAGAGACGAGGCTTTGCCATGTTGCCCAGGATACTCTCGAACTCCTGGGGCTCAAGTGTTTTGCGCACCTTGGCCCTCCCAGAGTGCTGGGATTACAGGTGTAAGCCACTGTGCCTGGCTGAGCCATTAACAGGTGTTTGAAAGTGGGAAAATGCAGTCTTAAATGAATTGTGGGAAAGCACTAAGTGCCCAAAGGGTGAATACTACACTGCTTATATCACATCAAATGTATTAATATTTTGTTTAGATCTTTTTATTTTTGTTTTAAACATTGTAGCTAATGTTTCCACCCCAAACCTCTTAAATTTTTATAATCTGGAAAGATACATAGAATGCACTAAACATTTCAGGTATTTTGCTAAATTAGTAGTTTTATCAAGCCCTTAAAAGTTTTAATTGCTGAGTGAATCAAGTTTTTTTTAAGGAGATATATATATGTTTTACCTAAAAAAAAAAAAAAGTGTTCGTATCAGACAGAAATGGAACTTTTCTATGTCATAGCCATGAAAGTGCCAACTTGATGTCTTTAGGATTGGCAGCTTGTATTTGACAATCCGTATACGTCAGTTACAGGTGTCATGGTTTAAAATTGCTTCGCCAGTGACTTGGTTTCACTTTTATAGGGTGGTTCTTTTACTTATTTGGTTGCTACACCAGTACATTAAAAAATGATGGTCAGTTGTTGAGGATGAAGTAAAATATTTGCTTGCCACACCATCTTAAAAATACTTTTTAAAAAATTGGAGGCTGGGCTCGATGGCTCATACTTGTAATCCCAGCGCTTTGGGGGGTCAAGGCAGGAAGATGGCTTGAGGCCAGGAATTATCGTGAGACCCCTGTCTCGACAATTAAAAAAAAAATGAATATTTGAACATAAAATAAAGGTTAAGGTATTACAGGAAAACAGATTAATTGTAAAACTACAGGGTTGAACAGAAAAAAGTCATAAAAGTGAATTTGACTATGTAAAAATTTAAAATTTCTGCAGGACAAATACTATAAAGGGAAAAGACAAAATATTTACAGTATACTTACTAAGGGTATGACAAAGGCTTACAAAATTAATAGGAAAAAATAAAACCCACTAGAAAAATGGTCAAAGGATGTATTCTACTGGTCCAGAGGTAAGGGATACAAATGGCCCTCAACAGAAAGTTGCTGAGGAACTAGTTACCTTTTCACCTATCAGATTAGCAACAATTGGTAACATTGGTGAATGTGCAGAGAAATAGACATTCTCATAAAGTGTTTTGGGAGTGAAAATTACAACTTTCTGGGGAACAAATTTTGGCTTCTATCAGATTTCAACTAATATCCTTTGACAAGCAGTCTAGCATATTAAGCAGGAATACATGTATCAGGTTGTTGATTGTGGCGTCACTTGTCATATGAAGAACTGGGAAAAGCTTGAACCCATCCGTAAGGATCTGGTCGAAGGAGTGGAGGTGCTTCGCATATGTTGCTGTTGGAGAGAATGAATTAGACTCGGGTGTATTGGCCTGGAGCATGCCTTGATGGGTTGTGTGAACAGTATATCTGGAGGATTGTGTAGAGTATGACTCTGTCTTCTACAAATTAAAATGCATGTATCCATGTACATGAGCATTAAGGAAAGTGGAAAGGATATACTAAACTCATACTGTGGTTGAGGAGTGGTGGAACCCGTCCCCCTTGTTTCTGATAATACCTGTGTGGTGTTTGGAAAACACCTGGATTTATTTTATAGTTGAAAAGAAAATTGAGGTATAAAAAACAGCTCAAGCAAAATATTTAACATCCTTTTTTAACTTTATTGGATATAGCAACCTTTAACCTGAATATGATCAACCCAAGGGTATTTTTCTCAGCATAGTATGTAACTTCCAGTAGACTTAGCTCCAGAATGTAGATAACTGGAGGGGGGAGGGGGGGAGTTCTTGGTGAGATTAACTATGATTAAGAAACATTTTTAGTCTTGTCTTCTCATTAAGGTTCTAATATTTTTAAGATTGGGGGAGGGGCCTCTTCCAAATTTTTAGGTCAAGGTCACACTTTGTCCAATGATTGCAAGCTCCCAGTGCTTCGAATTTCAGTTTATTCAAAATAGAATGTAAGGGCCTGGAGCAGTGGGTCACACCTGTAATCCCAGCACTTTGGGATTCTGAGGCAGGAAGATTGCTTGAGTACAGAAATTCGTGACCGGCCGGGCGCGGTGGCTCAAGCCTGTAATCCCAGCACTTTGGGAGGCCGAGACGGGCGGATCATGAGGTCAGGAGATCGAGACCATCCTGGC
>NW_012122043.1:3918098-3956816 GCF_000951035.1 Colobus angolensis palliatus
AAAAAAAAAAAAAAGAAACAACAGAAATTCGTGACCAACCTGGGCAACATAGTGAGACCCTGTCTCCTCTACAAAAAATTAAAAAATTAGCTGGGCGTGGTGGTGTATGCCTGTAGTTTCAGCTACTCGGGAGTCTGACAAGGGGGGATTGCTTGAGCTCAGAAGGGTGAGGCCGCAGTGAGCTGTGATCACACCACTGCACTCCAGCCTAGCTCACAGAGGGAGACTCTTGTCTCAATTTAAAAAAAAAGAATCGAAGGTTTTGGCTAGTTGGTAGTTTCCTTATGTATCTATGACCTATAGATTTTTATTTTTTTAAAGAATCCATGTATAAACTTGTAAGTTAGATCCTTTTGATGATGCAAAAGATATTTCCAGAGATTTTATACAATCTCAGGATTATCATAGGATTGTTGTAAGGGTAAAATGAGTTGATGTTTGTGAAGTTTCTGGAAGGGTGCCCATGTATGGAGGCACGTAGTACCTCACTAAGAGCATGGACTGCATGGCTTTGAATCCCCACTCCACTCCTTACTGGCTCTGTGATCTTGGGTGGGTAATTGACCTCAGTGCCTAAGTTTTTAAATCGGTAAATAATAATAGTACCTATCTCATAAGAATTAAATGAGTTAAGATGTATAGAGCTCTTAGAATAGTGCCTGACAGGCAGGCAATATTATCATTTTTAGAAGCCATTCCCAGTTGTGGCCAGCAAAATTAAGATGGTCTCATTGTGTTTAATTGAAATACCTCTCATAGTATTCCAGAGTGAGAAAGAAGGTGACAGGCAGTTCTCTGGGGATGGAGCTCAGTTTGGGGCACCATCTGACTGAATTGTAGCCAAAGGAGAGGGGGCCAGGCTCGTATTAATACTAAGCTGGAAGTTGCATTGTGAGGAATGCTTGCAAGAACTGAAAATGTATTTATTACCTGGGTAAAAGAAGACTTCCCCCATTGTACAGTGACAATGGAAAGACCTGATTTAGACAGGCAAGTTAATTCAAAAATTAAAATATGACCTGGTACAAGTGGAAGGGTTGTTTGCTCTTCAGGTTGGGCTGTTACCTGTAAATGTCCCCTCCCTTGTCCTAAGACATCTGACTCTGTGACCCCACTGAATGCAGCGTGATTGTCTGGATCATCTCATGTGGTTTTGAGTCTGTCCGGAGAACGGGCGTTTTGATTGTTAGATCCAGTGTCGTTTGGGCAAAAGTGACCTACTTCGGGATATTAGGAATTCTTGTAAGTGGATTAATACATTGAGTAATGGTTATCCTAAATACTTTTTTTGTGGGGTGGGGACAGAGTCTGGTTTTGTCTTCCAGGCTGGAGTGCAGTGGCACTATCTCAGCTCATGGTAACCTCCGCCTCCCAGGTTCAAGCTGTTTTCCTGCTTCAGCCTCCCAAGTAACTGGGGCTACAGGCACCCGCCACCATGCCTAGCTAATTTTTGTTTTTCTGGGAGAGACAGGGTTTCACCATGTTGGTCAGGCTCATCTCGAACTCCTGACCGCAGTCCTGACCTTGGCCTCCCAAAGTGCTGGGATTATAGGTGTGAGCCACCACGCCTGGCCATACTAAATACTTTTTAATGTCTTTCTTCTGCTTCTTGTATACTTGCAAAGTCTTTATGTCACTTGTAAGAAAAGTGAAAGTATTTGCAATTACTTCATTTGTTTAGAGTCATCCTGAGAGATGAGAATACATTTTCCCGTTTGTATTAGGGATATAAAGCAAAATAGTTATTTTTTGTTAACTCAGGAATTTCTTGTGTATTTTAGGTACTTCTGACCCAAAGACCCTGGGAGAAATTTCATTCCCTTAAGTTTATAAATTTTAATTAAAGTTTTTGTGTTTAAAAGAAGAAAGTTGATACCGAGCTCATTTCTAAATGGAGGCAAAAAGATGATATGGATGAGCCTCTCAGGAGATATAAATTTATTTAAGTGAATTGGTGTTTGGCCTTGCACAGTAGCTCACACCTGTAATCCCAGCACTTTGGGAGGCTGAGGCGGGTGGACCCCTTGAGGCCAGGAGTTTGAGACCAGCCTGGCCAACATGATAAAACCCTGTCTCTACTAAAAATACAAAAATTAGCACGGGCATGGTGGCTCACACCTGTAATCCCAGCACTTTGGGAGGCTGAGGCAGGCAGAACACTTGGTCAAGAGTTCAAGACTAGCCTGGTCAATATGGTAAGACCATGTCTCTACTAAAAATTCAAAAATTATTTAGGGCGTGGTGGTGTGTACCTGTAATCTCAGCTACCCAGGAGGCTGGAGCAAGAGAATCGCTTGAACCTGGGAGGCGGAGGCAGTGAGCTGAGATCACATTACTGCACTCCAGCCTGGGCAACAGAGTGAGACTCAGTCTCAAAAAAAAAAAAAAAAAAAAAAAAAAATGGTTTTTAAGTGAGTACTTTTTTTTTTTTTTGAGACAGGGTTTCATTGTGTTCCCTAGGCTGGAGTGCAGTGGCCCAGTCATGGCTCACTGCAGCCTTGGCCTCCCTGGGCTCAGGTGATCCTCCCACCTCAGCCTCCTGAGTAGCTTGGACTACAGGCGCCTGCCACCACACCTGGCTAATTTTTGTACTTTTTTATAGACTTTTTTTTTGCCATGTTGCCCAGACTGGTGTTGAACTCCGGGGCTCAAGCAGTCCTCCCACCTCAGCCTCCCAAAGTGTTGGGTTTATAGGCATGAGCCACTGCGTCTGGTTTAAATGAGCACATCTTTATACTTGAACTCTGAGGAACAAGAGGTGGGATAAAGCCGGTGTGTTTGGTTGGTGTGTTGAATTTTGCAGGAGGTGAACATGTATACTTCTAATTTGGATTCTTGTGTGCCAGTTCAGATATCTAATAGCTTAAATAGAATTTTAGGAAAAAGCTGGATAATAAGGAATGGTAGTTAAATTTTATGTGGAAAAAGATAATTGGGCATAAAACATTTAAGACATACTTTTGGAATGTAAATCTTCACATTTTTTTTTGTTAAAAGAGTTTCCTCACTTTCTCCTGAGGCTGTCTTTGAACCTGAAACTCCTTATTTTCTCTAAAGCTATTTATTGAATCAGGCACTGTGCTGGGGCTAGGGACACCGGGTTCCAACAGATTTTCTTCCCTTGCAGAATGTTACTGAAATAGGATTTTTATAAACTTGTAGGTCTTTGAAGGTCCCTCCCCTCTTCCCCTGCCCCCAAATTTCTGAACGTCGGTCTTGAAGTCCTAAGTATTGTTTTCTTGGTCTAGAATCAGTTTTTTGCTTCCCAGGATTCTGTTTTAAAGAAAGACTTTTAAATGTTTCATGCTTTCAATAATGAAATTATCAAGAAAATACTTGTTTTCCTCAAAATACTCAGTGGCCCTGAAAATGCCTGTTAGGGCATCATTCATTGCTTTTATGTTGACTGCAACTGTTGGAAACAGATGCCCAGATTAAAAAAGCTGCTAAGAAAATATTTTTTAAAAATTTGTCCAACAGGAAGGAGAAAATTAGAATCTAATAGCAAACTTGTCTCAAAGCAGGGGAGACCACATGATCTTCCTCTTTGAAAATCTGTCCTGGATGATGGCCACATGCTCTCTAAACAGGTGTTCTGTGTTTTAGGGAAAGAAGCTCAGAAAGAACCCCTGCTCTTTGATGACCTCCCTCCGGCCAGCAGTACTGACTCAGGTACAGTCTTCAGGCTCTCCCAGGTGTGTGTCAACGTCTCTACTCATCCTGGGATTGTAGTTGTCTCAATCTTTTTCCCTTTCCCCCATTTTCAACACACAGATGTTTTAGGTGTTGGACTGTCTTTAAGTTTTGAATCCATGGCATCAGGTAAGGCAGAAAAATCTGCTAGTCGCTAGCCCTGAGAAGTACTGCAAGAAAATGTGGAGCAGTTTTCTCTGGTTCACTTGAGTATTTATTTTACTACCTGAAGTACAATTTAACTTTTTAAGGCAGATTTTTATTTCCTTTGAAATAATAGGACTTTAAAATAGGTTCAAGATATTATTCACCGCAGTATGAGTTGCCACTGGATTGACGCAAGAGTTTTGAGTTTATTTCAGTAACCTACATAGGTGTCCTGGTGGGATGGATTCTGAAACTTAAGCCTTACATATTTTTTGTGGGCTCACTAAGTGTTCTGCTGTGTTTCAGGATCAGGGGGACCTTTGCTTTTTGATGATCTCCCACCCGCTAGCAGTGGCGATTCAGGTAAGTGGTAGGAAAAAATCCAAGGTGCTGGTGGAAATAATACATAGTATTTTACTCTTCTGTGAAATTTATATATAGGTTTTAACAGGATTTTGGATGCCATTAAGTCATACAGTATAAGGTTTACTAAAACTATAAACAGGCACATTAATTGGAAGCACAAAGATAAGATAATACTCTATTACTCTCTGGTGATATTAACTTCTTGAGGTTCAGATTGTTGGAACTGCCTTTAAGAATTAAGAGTTCACTAATTTACTCTTAACTTTGTTATTAACATTTTTTTAAAATTCGGAGTTCATTATTCTGATTTGCCTTGTTAAACAGAGCGCTTGACCCAAATGTATCAAGGCTAGTAGCATTGGCTCTACCTTCTCCTGAACATGTTCCTTTACATGTCCTCATTAAGTAGAAGGGAAGAGTAGAGCAGATTCCCGTTGCCATCGTGGCAAAGGTATGATTCTGTCTCAGGAGAACTTACGTGGAGCTCTTCTGGTTGGGGAAGGTGAGGGTTAGGAGAGTTTGGGAGATAGATGGTGTGGGGGCAGGGGGGATGCAGGTAGTCCCATTTCATATGCAGGTATATTTTCTATATTTTGGAAAAAGTACTATAGTCATCTTACATAAGAATTCTCAATCTTCAGGGCTATAGACCCATACCAAAAAATTGCAGCATCCTCACACTCACAGTGTAGCCTGAAACCTTCCCAATAAAGATAGTACCCTTAATTGTAATGAAAGTTAGTATGTTCTGGCCGGGCGTGGTGGCCCATGCCTATAATCCCAGCACTTTGGGAGGCCAAGGCGGGTAGATCACATGAGGTCAGGAGTTCAAGACCAGCCCGGCCAATATGGCGAAACCCCGTCTCTACTAAAAATACAAAAATTAGCTGGGCATGGTGGCACATGCCTGTAGTCCCAGCTACTCAGGAGGCTGAGGCAGGAGAGTCGCTTGAACCCGGGAGGCGGAGGTTGCAGTAAGCTGAGATCACGCCATTGCACTCCAGCCTGAGTGACAGAGCAACACTCTGTCTCAAAAAAAAAAGGAAGTGAATATGTTTAAAGAAGGCTGTTAAGGGATTTAATAAAAGAAATGAAGATACAGCACAGCTGTCTCTTATCTACAGGACAAAAGACAATAAAGTAGTAACAATTTAGAAGATTTACATAACATGATTAGCAAGCTTGATTTTTTGGATATATAATCTTGGGTCTAATGTTTTAGATTTCTTGAGAAGATAACACATTCTTTTTTGTTTTTTCTTGAGACGGAGTCTTGCACTCTCACCCAGGCCGGAGTGCAGTGGCGCAGTCTCAGCTCACTGCAACTTTCACCTCCCGGGTTTAAGTGATTCTCTTGCCTCAAGCCTCCTGAGTAGCTGGGACTATAAGTATGCGCCACCATGCCTGGCTCATTTTTGTATTTTTAGTAGAGATGAGATTTCGCCATATTGGCCAGGCTGGTCTCGAACTCCTGACTTTGTGATCCGCCCGCCTTGGCCTCCCAAAGTACTGGGATTATAGGCGTGAGCCACTGCACCCTGCCGGTAACACATTCTTTTTTCTTTTTCTTTTTCTTTTTTTTTTTTTTTGAGATGGAATCTCGCTCTGCCGCCCAGGCTGGAGTGCTGTGGCACAATCTAAGCTCACTGCAAGCTCCGCCTCCCGGGTTCATGCCATTCTGCCGCCTCAGCCTCCTAAGTAGCTGGGACTACAGGTGCCCGCCACCATGCTCAGCTAATTTTTTTTGTATTTTTAGTAGAGATGGGGTTTCACCATGTTAGCCAGGATGGTTTCCGTCTCCTAACCTCATGATCTGCCTGCCTCGGCCTCCCGAAGTGCTGGGATTACGGGTGTGAGCCACCTTGTCTGGCCCGATAACACATTCTTAGGCAGGAACCACTTACAAAAGTTAATTATGTACTAAGCCATAAAATAAGCCTCAATAATCTATTTTTTGTACAGACTACATTCTCTGACTACAGTGTAATTTGCTTAGAAGTCAATAACAAAGCTGTAAGGTGTCTTTGAAATTTTATTATTTCCTTTTCTTTTTTTTTTTTTTTTGAGACGGAGTATCACTCTGTTGGCAGGCTGGAGTACAGTGTCACGATCTCAGCTCACTGCAGCCTTTACCTCCCGGGTTCAAGTTCCTATCTCAGCCTCCCGAGTAGCTGGGACTACAGGTGCATGCCATCACACCCAGCTAATTTTTGTATTTTTAGTAGAGACGGATTTCACTATGTTGGCCAGGATGGTCTCAATCTCTTGACCTCATGATCCGCCTGCCTCTGCCTCCCAAAGTGCCGGGATGACAGGCATGAGCCACTGTGCCTGGCCTTTTCCTTTTTTTTGTTTTTTTTTGAGATGGAGGCTCGCTCTGTCTCCTAGGCTGGAGCGCAGTGGTGAGATCTCATCTCACTGCAGCCTCTGCCTCCTGGGTTCCAGTGAGTCTCATGCCTCAGCCTGCCGAGTAGCTGGGATTACAGGCACTACCACACCTGGCTAATTTTTTGTATTTTCAGTAGAGACCGGGTTTCGCCATGTTGGTCAGGCTTGTCTTCAACTTCTGACTTTCGATGATTTGCCTGTCTCAGCCTCCCAAAGTGCTGGGATGACAGGCGTGGGTCACCACACCTGGCCATCTGTTTTGGAATTTTAAAGGAAGATAGTTTCACATCTATTTGGGGAAAACTGGAACCCACATAGTAAGCCACAGGACACTAATGGGGACCTTTGGGAGAGAGACTGTTGGAAACACCTGCGTTGCATTATGCAGGGTGCGCATGTGCATCATGTTACAGTGTTGCAGAAATAGGTCCTTGTGCAAGTAATTTACTCTTCTTGAGGGCAGGAACATTTCATTACCTTTTTCTCAGCACTAAGAAATGTCTGACACAAGGAGTTCGAGACCAGCCCGCCCAACATGGTGAAACCTCATCTCTACTAAAAATAGAAAAATTAGCTGGGTGTGATGGTGCACGCCTGTAGGCTGAGGCAGGAGAATCGCTTGAACCCAGGAGGTGGAGGTTGTAGTGAGCTGAGGTTGCGTCACTGCACTCCAGCCTGGGCGATAGAGTAGACGCCGTCTCAAAAAAAAAAAAAAAAAAAAAGACACCTTGTGTTTACCAAAAAATTAAAAAATTAGCTGGGTGTGGTGGTTCCTGCTTGCAATCCCAGCTGCTCAGGAGGCTGAGGCAGGAGGATCACTTGAACACAGGAGTTGGAGGCTGCAGTAAACTGTGATCATGCCATTGCGATCTAGTCTGTGTGACAGAATGAGACCCTGTCTCAAAAACAAAAAGAAAAAGAAATGTCTGGCAAAGAGTAGGTTGAGTAAGTACGTAAGTACTTGTATCCTTTGTTTTGTTTTTTTTTTTAAGAGAAGCATCTCACTACTTTGCGCAGGCAGGTCTCAAATACCTGAGCTAAAGTGATCCTCCTGCCTCAGTCTCCGGAAGTAGCTGTGACTACAGGCATGTGCCACTGCATCTGGCTATTGCATACTTTTATACCTAAATGCAGAGAACATTTCAAGTCATTTATTAGGACAACAGCTGCCCTTACTGGAGATTGATGTGTTAGGCCCTGTAACAAATGCTCTTCTTACCTGTGCTCACCTATTTTCAAACGTCCCTCTGAGATGACAGTATTCTTACCATGGTACGCATAGGTGAAGACAGCTGAGACTGAAAGGTTAAGTTGCACACCTCTTTGAAACTCGACTTTTCTCATTTCAAACACATGTGCACTGCAGATTCCCTTAGCTCTGGTTTTGAGTACAGATTCATCCTTTTGCTAGTGGGAACAGCTGTGGCAGCCCTATTTTGACTTTGAAAGGATATAGTACAGTTTTTAAAGGCTGCCATTTACCTCATTTTGAGCCTTTTTGGGTACTACTTTTTGGAACTTGTTTAGGATATGTTAGTTTGCTTACAGATTTTGTAAGTGTTTGTTTAAGAGCCTGTGGATATAAAAACATGTATATGCTACAGGCCAAAAAAATATATATGTATTTTTACCACTGGGAAAAGTCTTTTGCAAACTCCTTCAGCAGGGTCAGAGTGACTCAGGGCCTAGATCTTTCTGTTCTCTCACTGTGGGGACCTGCCCCACCCCCCGCACCACCATGAAGACACAACTCCTGGGTCCACCTGCCTCTGCCAGACCTTGCTTGAAATGACCTTGTCTTTGAGTGCTAGGATGAAGCCCAGTCTGCTAGTGACTTTTTCCAACAGTCTACAGCTGTGTTTCTGTCCGGCTTTTACTTTATTTCCAGGTTCTCTTGCCCCGTCAATATCCCAGATGGTAAAGAATGAAGGGAAAGGAGCAAAGAGAAAAACCTCCGAGGAAGAGAAGAATGGCAGTGAAGAGCTTGTGGAAAAGAAAGTTTGTAAAGGTTTTCAGACAGTTTGAAAACAAATGTATTAGACTTCATATTTTAAAACAACCCAGAGCAAAACCAGTTTCAGCTTTCTAATAATACTTTTTATGTCTGTATTTAAGAAATGAGTAGGGTTCCCTTTTTGCAAATGAATTTCCAAGTTTCTCTGTGCTTTCTCCTACTTTTCGTGTACATCTATCTCTGATCCTACCTTTGATCAGATAGGAAACCTACATTTGTTCCTTAAGAGTTAAAAAATACAGGTGGTTTTTTTTCTTAGTATTCTGCAGTGAATGGTTAGTTTTTGACCACCTAGTGTCTCTCTGACTTCCGATCTTTGTTCGCAGTTTGTCGATTAGTGCTTTGAATTACATGATTTAGCTTTGTAGGCAGCTTCCCTAAGCCTGGAAAAAGCCGTTGAAATTTGTAGTCAGTTGTGTAACTTGTCAAAGTTAATGGGGAAGAAAACGAAAAGTATTAACTAAAGAGAATAAATACTTCTGTTGTGGTACTAAAGTATTCTTGAACTGTGGAATTTTCTTTCTTTCTTTTTTGAGACGGAGTCTCACTCTGTCACCTGGCCTGGAGTGCAAGTGGTGCGATCTCTGCTCACTGCAAGTGCTACCTCCTGCCTCCTGGGTTCACGCCATACTCCTGCCTCAGCCTTCCCAAGTAGCTGGGACTACAGGCACCCACCACCACACCTGGCTAATTTTTTGTATTTTTAGTAGAGACGGGGTTTCACCATGTTAGCCAGGATGGTCTCAATCTCCTGACCTCATGATCTGCCCACCGTGGCCTCCCAAAGTGCCGGGGTTACAGTCGTGAGCCACCGTGCGTGGCCCGAGCTGTGGGATTTTCATTGACTGCATTGTCCTTTGCCATAAATTATCTCAGTGAAAGCTGTACGATGCAGGCAGAGGTATGTGAAAAAACCCACTTGTAGCTTTGCTGGGAAGATGTCATCTTTAGTTTAGCTTGTCACTTCCCAGAGGACAGCTCTTCACAGTGTTTATTATTTGGCATTAGTTATCAGAAAATGAGCTTAAATGAGCCTAACCATTAAATGTAAATAGATCTCTGCCTGCATTGGAATCTTTTATCTTTTTCTTCCTCAGTTGAAGTAAGAGCAACCAGTCTTACTGTTCAAATTCTTCACCAGCCTTGAGCTTGGAAATACGTATTTTCAGGGCATCTTACAGGGCTTTTGACACAAACTCTGCTGACTTGCATTTGTCCTTATTCAATTATCACAAGACTAATTTGCACGTGATCCTTTCCCCTGATTTGAATCTCACTTCTCTGGGATGGCAGCACATCCCTTGCCCTGGTGCTTTGACTTATACCCTAGACAGAATTGTTTTGTGCTCACTGACTCCTCTCTCGTGTCCCTGTGCAACCTCTTAGAGCTCACCCTGTCCAACAGTGCTCTGATTTTAGTTACATATTTGCAGCTGGGAAGATGCCTTAAGGGGTATTGCTTATTTGTTTGCACCATTAGGATATTGTTGAGTCAGACAGTCATAATTCCCTCTCATTTGCTCTGGGACTAGGGTTTCCAGAGGGTTGGGCACAGTTTTGTATTGGCTTTTTTGTTCTCTTTTCCTTAGCTTCTTCGGTGATCTTTGGTCTGAAGGGCTATGTGGCTGAGCGGAAGGGTGAGAGGGAGGAGATGCAGGATGCCCACGTCATCCTGAACGACATCACCGAGGAGTGTAGGCCCCCATCGTCCCTCATGTGAGTCTCATGTGGTAGGAAGCCCAGCCGGCATTAACATCTCCTGGGTTCTGACTGGCATTTTGGACTGGCTAGTATGTATTTACTGGAAAGACTAACACATCACTTGATTGTACATCAGTGATTCTCAGCTGGGGTTGATTTTGCTCCCCGCCCAGGGGACGTTTGTCAGTGTTTGGGTACATTTTTGTCATAATGCGGGAGGGAGTTGTTACTGGTGTCTGGGGGTAGAGACTGGGGTGCTGCTGAGCATCTTAGCAGCGCAGGGCAGCCCCACAACAGAGTGCTGTTCAGCCTGGGATGTCAGTAGTGTCGCGGTTGAGCAGCTGAGCGGGAGACGACGCTCCGTGGCAGGTCTCTGCAGTGTGTGTTACTCCTTACCAGCAACTGAGCAGCTTCTGGCAGAGAATATTTTTATTCCATGACCTAGAAGATAAGAGTTGGAAGCCACTAATTAAAATATGAATGGTGATCAAGGAGAGCTAGTACAGATAATCAGGGCCCAGGAAGAACAAAAGTCAAAATGATGTCGAGGAAATGACAGACAATGAAAAATTAGCTGCAACTATACAAACTAAAATGAAGCCTTCTGGATAAGCTCTTGGGCCTGGAGAAAAAGAAACCAGAAGGTAGGACATGAGGTTGGCTGTTAACATACATTAAAGTACATATTTAATAATATATATTACACAGGTTACGTAATTCAGAATTACATAATAAATACATTACGTACATTTATTGACACCAGTTGGTCATTAACATACAGTGTGCTGGACTCGTTTGGGCTGATGGCGTTTGTCCTGTAGATGAGGTCTACTCATGAAGATGAGGTGATGGCTGCTGCAGAGCAGCTGATCATATGTAGAGGGGACGGTATACACACCCTTTGAGACAAGGTCCTGCTGTTTCGCTCAGGCTGGAGTACAGTGGCACAATTCCGACTCACTGCAGGCTTGACTCCTAGGCTCAAGCAATCCTCCCACCTCAGTGTCCTGAGTAGCTGGGACCATAGGCATGTGCCACCACAGCCAGCTAATTTTTTGAATTTTTTTATAGAGACAGTGTCTCCTTAAGTTGCTCAGGCTTGTCTCAAACTCCTGGGCTCAAGCCATCCTCCCACCTTGGCCTCCCAAAGTGCTGGGATTACTCGCATGAGCCACCATACCCAGCCTGGGATTTGCATTAAAACCAGGAAAGGGACCTCTGGAGCCCAAGAAGGCAGATCCTTTGAGTGTAAATTTAATTGGGAACACTAAATCATGCCTTGCAAATAACAGGCAGTAAGATAACAGCTCTGAGTTATAAACCAGATGAGGTTTTTTTCTCATGGCTCAGGATGTCCTAAATTGAAAAGGAATTCCAAAAAATTTGGAAGAAAAGCAGCTCTCTAGAATAAATGTCATTTCTCATAGGCATTTTTTTTTCTTGAAATAGTTTATTCGATGTTTTTTATTCCATATATGAGAGTTTTCTGGCAAAACTTGAAAGGGGAATAGGAATAAGAGTAGTAAGAGGTTTTTAAAATGAGATATTTAAAATTTATTTGAGTGACAATTCTGTAATATCCTTGCTGCTCTTACACAATCACGTGCTGAATGACATCATCAAGTCAGTGATGGACTGCATATATGATGGTGCTCCCATAAGGTTACAAATTTTGTAGAGATGGGGTCTCACTATGTTGCCCAGGCTGGTCTTGAACTCCTGGCCTCAAGTGATCCTCCTGCCTTGGCCATCTCCCAAAGTGTTGGGATTAATAGGTGTAAGCTGCCGTGTTCGGCCATAATACCATGTTTACTGTACCTTTTCTATGTTAAGGTATGCTTAAATACACAAATACTACCGTTGTGTTACAACTGCCTATGGTATTTGGTGCAGTACCGTGCTGTACAGTTTAGCCTGGGAGCAATAGGCTCTGCCATGTATGTAGCTTAGGTGTGTAGTAAGCTACACTCTCTCAGTTTGTGTAAGTATGTTCTATGATGTTCGCACGACAAAATCACTTCACAGCACGTTTCTATTGTTAAGTGATGCATAACTGTTTTTGACTTTTTTCGATAAATGACTTGATTGTTTTTTGTGTGTTTTTTTTTTTTTTTTTTTTTAAACGGAGTCTTGCTCTGTCACCCAGGCTGAAGTGTAGTGGTGCAATCTCAGCTCACTGCAAGCTCCGCCTCCCGGGTTCATGCCATTCTGCCGCCTCAGCCTCCTAAAGTGCTGGGATTACATGCGTGAGCCACCACACCTGGCCCACACACAAGTATTTTTTTTTTTAAAAAAAGATAAAATGCTGTGAAAGTTACTTAAATGTTTGTCTCAGTTAAAGCCTTTTTTTCCCCCATTCATAACAGTGTGACTGGTGTCTTACCAATGTGACTTCCTCTGACTTATTAATGTTCACTCTTTGAGATGAAATTTAAAAGCTTTAATGGAAAAGTGTGTTTTTTGCTGTGAGAATTTGATTAACTCTCAATTCATTATTTCAGTACTCGGGTTTCATATTTTGCTGTTTTTGATGGACATGGAGGAATTCGAGCCTCAAAATTTGCCGCACAGAATTTGCATCAGAACTTAATCAGAAAATTTCCTAAAGGTGAGACTGACAACGCAATCAGTTGATACTCATTTTGGTTATTGCTGTTTGGATGGCTGTATGAAGCAGTCAGATGTGTCATGTTGGCTTTAGCAGAGAATCATTGATGAGTCTTAAAAGACTGGTGCTGAAGCGGCCGGGCGCAGTGGCTCAAGCCTGTAATCCCAGCACTTTGGGAGGCCGAGACGGGCGGATCACGAGGTCAGGAGATCGAGACCATCCTGGCTAACACGGTGAAACCCCGTCTCTACTAAAAAAATACAAAAAAGTAGCCGGGCGAAGTGGCGGGCGCCTGTAGTCACAGCTACTCGGGAGGCTGAGGCCGGCGAATGGCGTAAACCCGGGAGGTGGAGCTTGCAGTGAGCTGAGATCCGGCCACTGCACTCCAGCCTGGGTGGCAGAGAGAGACTCCGTCTCAAAAAAAAAAAAAAAAAAGAAAAAGAGTGGTGCTGAGGAGTGGACTCCAAGGCTTCCAGGCATAGCGGCCATGTGGGGTGACGTCGGGTAGCACTTCTTACGACTCTGAGTGATAGGCACCTTTTGTGAATTGTCTTTGGGTTCAGTTAGTGTCTTGCCTTTATTGGAAAACTAGTAAAACCAACTTCAAATGGTACTGTGTTATATGTGAGGAAACAGAGATTGTTCTGGCTGGGCACGGTGGCTCACACAGCACTTTGGGAGGCCAAGGCCAGAAGATACCTCAAGCCCAGGAGTTTGAGACCAGCCTGGCAACATAGGGAGACTCCATCTCTACAAAAACAAAACAAAACAAAACAAAAACTAACTGGACATGGTGGTATGCACCTGTGGTCCCAGCTGCTCAGGAGGCTGTGGTGGGAGGATTGTCTGAGCCCCAGGAGGTTGAGGCTGCAGCGAACCACAATTGTACCATTGCACTCCAGCCTGGGTGACAGAGTGATACCCAGTCTCAGAAAAAAAAATTTTTTTTTTTAAAGAAATAGGGATTGTTCTTAATCATGCTTAAAAATCAATTGATGTGCAGAAATTACAAAAACAAAATGGCCAGCCCTGGTGACTCAGGCCTATAATCCCAGCATTTGGGAGGCTGAGGCGGGTGGAACACGAGGTCAGGAGTTCGAGACCAGCCTGGCCAATGTGGTGAAACCCCGTCTCTACTAAAGATAGAAAAATTAGGCTGGTGTGGTCGCGCACGCCTGTATTCCCAGCTACTCGGGAGGCTAAGGCAGAGGAATTGCTTGAACCTGGGAGGCGGAGGTTGCAGTGAGCTGAGATCGTCCCACTGTATTCCAGCCTGGTAACAGAACAAGACTCCGTCTCAAAAAAACACAAAAAACAAAACAAAATTACAGTGGGAGGAGGATAATCTTCCCTCCTTGAGAGATTGTTTTCTTTTGGCCCTTTTGTAACAGGAGATGTAATCAGTGTAGAGAAAACCGTGAAGAGGTGCCTTTTGGACACTTTCAAGCATACGGATGAAGAGTTCCTTAAACAAGCTTCCAGCCAGTAAGTATAACTTGATGAAGAAGTTTGAGTGGACTGTTCGCGGTGTTTTCCTAAATGCATTTCAGTCTTCTGATGTGGTTTAACACTATTGCTCGCTGTCTGAAAAGTGCCTAGCACTCAGTAAGCCCTTATAACCATTAGCTAAATCTATCTAAAACAGAAAAAAAGCAAGTATCAAGGAAATGGTCCATTTTGAAATATAAGATACTTCCCATTCAACTCTGGAAATTAGTCCCAAAGTGCTAGGCTGTTGGTGGTGACTGTGTTTCTGATGTGTTTCCCCCCAGGAAGCCTGCCTGGAAAGATGGGTCCACTGCCACGTGTGTTCTGGCTGTAGACAACATTCTTTATATTGCCAACCTCGGAGATAGTCGGGTATGTGGCTCTGGAGCCACCCACTTAGATGACAATACGTTGTATGGGGAACAGACTTGAGCAAGCACTTGTTGAATAAGATTACAATGATGATGTCTGGTTGAAACCTTTCTTCTCCCAGGGTTGCTGCAGAGTGTTCTGCAGTTCAGCTTCTGGGTAAGGGAACAGCAGCCCAGCTAGAGGCCATTTGTTCTCTGGGGAGACTTACGCCCTGTGATAGACTTGTGCTTTAAAACCCAGATCCTGTCTTTTTTGTTTCTTTTTTCCTTCCGTGGTTTGTGTGTGTGATGCTGTGGATCAGAATGTAATCAGTATGTAAGTAGCCTAGATCTTCTTTTATTTCATTTCTCTGACCTTAGACAGTAATGAATGAAAAGCTTTAACCCCTACCTCTCAAAGTTACTGTGATTTCAGAGTAACTTGAAAGCTGTAGCTAGAAAATAACAGATGAGGTGCCGTTCATCCCCTGAGCCCAGTCCCCAGCTGAGGGAGAAGGCCCAGGGTGGTGTTCCCTCTGTTGATGGTCATGGGGATGCTGTAAAGCCTAGAGGGTGCTGCTGTGGAAAGCTGGATGCAGACCCTGCCGCTTCTGTGTTAGGACCATATGTTCCGTTGCATTGCCACTTTTTCAACCGCCTTCCTTGCTCCTTCAGCTGTCACCGGAACCAAGTGACTCTGTCCACACTTAAGCAGCATCTTTAGACCCCTCCCCCTGATCCTTTTAGGGGGATGATGCATCAAATACTAAGCGCTAGGGGTATAGCAGGGACTATAACAGATGACAGCCCCTGCCTGGTGGAGTTTATATTCTGGTGACCCTGTAGTAGACTGGCCCTAGCCCACATGTGTTTCGACCACATGACTTCAGAAATAGCAAGAGGAAAATGGGCAAAAAATGAAAAAAATAAAGACTTAGGAGTCAGACTCAAATTTGAATCCTGGCTCTGCTCTGTGACTTTATTGCATTACTTATTCTTCATGCCTCAGTGTCCTGTAAAACAGATACAATGAGCCTGGCAGGGGTAAGAACACCTGGAGGCACTGTTGTGGACGGCCTGCCTGGCACTCGGCCAGCATGCACAACGCTTGCCCTCCTCTTTGCCTTCCATAGGCTCATGGACATGTCTCTGGCCTTGTAGACTCCAGGCCAAAAGGGACCTTGATACTTGTTGAATGCTTCCTTTCATGTCACACATGTGACAGCAGCCAGAGTGAACGCTTGGCTGTAGTTATTCAGCAGAGTTTGCACCAGAGTTGATATCAAAACCAGGGGCGACTCTCTCCCTAACTGTTGTGTCTTTGATACTTCTTTGCTGCTTGATTCTCTGAACTTAGGTTTATCAGCAGGAGGCTGAATGTGAAACTCCATTGTTAACTGTTTTCTTCAACTGATACCTTTAGAAGCTGGGCCCACTGAATTTCATGACTGGTATAATCTCCATCTTCCCAGGCAATCTTGTGTCGTTATAATGAGGAGAGTCAAAGACATGCAGCCTTAAGCCTCAGCAAAGAGCATAATCCAACTCAGTATGAGGAGCGGATGAGGATCCAGAAGGCTGGAGGAAACGTCAGGTAACCAGGGGACTGAGAGGAGCTCATGGGAAGGAGGGCTGTTGGCTATAAAAGGATCCTGAGACCTTGAAGGAGTAGAACTTTCCCTGTTAGGCAGTCTTCAACGTGACGAGGCTCTGTCTGAGATCTAACACTGGTGACACAGGTGGATGACTGTTGATTTCACACGTGTCCAAGTGGAAGGATTCTTGCCTCCCTACATTTGCAGAAGGACAAATTCATATTTACCGTTCACAGTGTTTTCTGTGCCTAGGGGGTTTCTTAAATACTGTCATTTGTCGTGGTGTCTGGCGCCTGTAATCCCAGCTACTTGGGAGGCTGAGGCAGGAGAATGGCATGAACCTGGGAGGCGGAGCTTGCAGTGAGCCAAAATAGCACCACTGTACTCCAGCCTGAGCAACAGAGCGAGACTCCATCTCAAAAAAAAAAAAAAAACGAAAAAAACACTGTCCTGTCACTTGTTGCACTGAATAAGTTACAGTTTTAGGTGAATTCTCCAGAGAGAAAATCTGAAGTAGTTAAGACAGGTTAAGTAATATCTTTGGACTTCTTGGGAACAGCCGGCACAGAGGAACCTGTCTTACTTGGCTTTGTCTTTTGCAGTTTCGTTTCACTCTCTCTTTAAATCTTTGAAAACCGTATGTCTACTTTGGTTTTATTATCTGCTTCTCTCCAAGGCAGCTAAAGGAGGGCATCAGTCTTTTCTTTAGAATTCCACTTCAAGAACATTGCATTTTGAATTTGACCAGGAGTATTTTCTGGTTTATTGTACAGTTTGACTATTAAAATTTTATTTTCTGCCAGAGATAAGAGAGAGGTCATCTCTTAGTATAAGACTGCACTTACCTATCCTTTGAAGTGTAGTTTCTCTTCTGTTGTTCATTTGGGGAAGCCTTTTTTATTGCTCTAGGCTGAATCTAGTCAGTGGTACAGGGAGGTTTCTGGAGAGTAGTTGGAACCCTTAGCGTTTGTTCAAAAAGCTCCTGGATTAGTAAGAAGCAGTTTCATTCACGGTTGCTGCAGTTTGCATGAGCAGTGATGGGATTATAGGCCTGTTTTCAGGCCTCAAGCAGTGTTGTTTGCCCAGTTTTTGCCACTGTAGCTACTGTCCTGGTAGCTACTGTGGACAGTCATGCCTGAGGATGTGACTCTTAACGTGAGTGTAAGCATCACCTCTTCTCCCCTTTCTTGTAAGTTTTACATTTATTCTGCTTTTGCCTGAACTCCTTGAAAATAATTTGATGCTGACAGTCCTATGGCTGAAAGTAAGGCCAGTTGTGCCTGAGGCCAGGGCTGGCTCCCCCACTCTCAGCTTTTATTATTAAATTTTTCAGACATACAGAAGAAACTTTACAATAGTAAAACAGACATTTCCAAATCTACTAGCAGTGAACATTGTGACATGTTTAGTCTGTATAGATGTATGTCAGGTTGAGCTGTTTAAAAGTTGCAGATATGATGACATAACACCCTAAATACTTAAGCATGCACCTCCTGAAGATAAGGACGTTCTTGCCATAATTAATGAGAGTTTTTGCACCTAAGATGATAATATTTCCTTAGGTTATATTAGGTTATCTAATATCCTGTCCAAATTCTTATTTCCCCAGTTATCCCCAAAGTATCTTTGTTTCAAACCGGGGCCTAGTCAGCATTCACGTCTACCGTGGACTTGACTCGGCGTTTCTTTTGTTTGTTTGTTTGTTTGAGAGAGAGAGAGTGGCTTGCTCTGTTGCCTAGAGTGCAGTGGCACGATCAGAGCTCACTGCAGCCTTGACCTCTGAGGCTCAAGCAATCCTCCAGCCTTGGCCTCTCAAGTAGCTGGGACCACAGGCATGTACCACTATGTCTGGCTATTTTTTTTATTTTTTGGTAGAGAGAGGATCGATCTCTCTGTTTTCTAAGCTGAGTTCAAGTGATCCTTCTGCCTTGGCCTCCCAGAGTGCAGGGATTACAGGTGTGCTGCACTGCACCCTGCCAAGACTAATTTCTTACCAGGCTTTGAACCATGTTATAGGCCAGCAGTTGCATAGAGTCACTAACATTCTGAACTTGCGTATTTTTTTTATGGTGTTATTTCCGTATATTTCCTATAAACTGGAAGTTAGGTGGAAGGCCTTCTTTAGATTCAGATGAGATGTTTTATGGGGGATGCTGTATATTCAGTAGTCCTTCACTTCAGTAGGCACATAATGTGACCCTTAAGTTGCCAAATCCCAGCACTTGGCTCCAGTGGTAACAACCAGATTCTCCTGTTACCTTGTGTCATCAGCAAGTAATCTGGGGAGGTTCACTGGTACCTTGTGAATATTCTGTTTCCTGTCAACCTTTCACCTAATGGTCTTAGCATCCCTAAATCATTATTTCATCAGGGATGTCAAAGATGATTTTCATATTCTGTGATTCCTTTCACATGTATTAGTGGGCATTCTGTAAAGAAACTTCTTATTCATCATCAATAAGAGAACATCATAGATTCTTCTAAAAAAGCAGAATAAATGTTTCATTCTGTCCTTTACCAATTTGAAAGGAAGATAGTCACCTATAGTTGTGGAAATTAGTGTTTTTCTTTCACTCCTCTGTTTCTTTCCCTCCATCCTTCCTTTGTGAATCGCTGTGTGCCAATTGACTATTCAGTGTGTTGTAGTCACAGTCATAGTGTTTTCTGCTGCTCCCTTTATTTCAGATATGGCCGGTGGAAACTCCTGCTGGCTGGTTCCTGTGTCCTTTTCATATGTATATATTAATGTTTAAGAACCAAAAACCGGCCGGGCGCGGTGGCTCAAGCCTGTAATCCCAGCACTTTGGGAGGCCGAGACGGGCGGATCACGAGGTCAGGAGATCGAGACCATCCTGGCTAACACAGTGAAACCCCGTCTCTACTAAAAAATACAAAAAACTGGCCGGGCGAGGTGACGGGCGCCTGTAGTCCCAGCTACTCGGGAGGCTGAGGCAGGAGAATGGCATGAACCCGGCAAGCGGAGCTTGCAGTGAGCTGAGATCTGGCCACAGTACTCCAGCCCGGGCGACAGAGCGAGATTCCGCCTCAAAAAAAAAAAAGAACCAAAAACCAGGCCGGGTGCAATGGCTCAGAGATCTGTAATCCCAGCACTTTGGAAGGCTGAAGTGGGTAGATGTCTTGAGCCTAGGAGTTCAAGACCAATTTGGCAACATTGGTGAAACCGCATCTCTACAAGAAATACAAAAAAAAAGAGAGAGAGAAATTAGCCAGGTATGGTGGCACACACTTGTCCTACTCAGGAGGCTGAGGTGGGAGGATTGCTTGAGCGTGGGAGGCGGAGGTTGCGGTGAGCAGAGATCATACCATTGCACTCAAGCTTGAGTAACAGAGCAAGACTCTTGTCTCAAAAAAAAATAAAAATAAAAATAAAAAAATAAAAAATTATTTACATCAGTGTAGGGAATAAATTTTTTTAAAAAAAGAACCCAAATCCGTGTTCTTGGGTGCTCAGTTCAGTTGGATTGTCGTTAGTTCTGTGTCCACTCAAGACATACAGAACTAGGAAACAACACATTTTAAACTGCAAGCTTGGAGTGCTGCTATTTCTTACTCATATTTAACATTACAGAGTTTTCTCTTCTTTGGTTTAATATTTGTAACTCATTTCTCTTAATGCTATAAATCTTAGTTCTTAACAACAGTATATTTATTTGTTAAAATAGTTTCATAGTATCAAAATTATCACTACTAGGGGAGCAGAGGGCTCACACCTGTAATTCCAGTGCTTTGGGAAGCTGAGGCAGGAGGATCGCTCCATACCAGGAGTTTGAGAGCAGCCTGGGCAACGCAGTGAGACCTTATCTATACAAAAAATGAAAATAGCACCGAGGAGCCATTTCTGGTGGTATGCGCCTGTAGTCCCAGCCACTCGGGTGGCTGAGACAGGAGGGTCACTTGAGTCTAGGAGTTCTAGGGTACAGTGAGCCATGATTGTGCCACTGCACTCCAACCTAGTTGACAGAGTGAGACCCTGCCTCAAAAAATAAAATATCCTAACTTTAGTTTGTGTTCCTTGCTGTTCTCTTGTCCTTAGAATATACCTCACTAAAGCAGTACTGTTGGCACTGTGTGCAAAAGTGAATTAACTATTTTTTACTGTGGTTATTTTGCCACTTTGGTTATTACTATTATTAGTTAGTTTTCTGTTTATCTTTACTCAGTTTTCAGTTTATCCAATTTATAAAGGATTTCTTTCCCTTTATACATTACGGGAAGAAATGAGAACCCCTATGCATGACTGGTGGGAATGTGAAATGGTGTCCACTATGGAAAACAGTATGGCAGTTCCTCAAACATTCAACAGAGTTAGCATATGGTCTGCAGTTCCACCTCTGGGTATATACCCAAAAGAATTCAAAGCAGGGACACAAACAGATATTTGCACACCCATGTTCACAGCAGCGTTACTCACCATGGGGAAGAGGGGGAAGCAACCTAGATGTTCATTGACAGATGAATAGATAAGCAACGTGTGAGATGTCTGTATGACAGAATATTATTTAACCTCAGAAAGGAAGGAAATTCTGACCCATGCTACAAAATGGATGAACCTGAGGACTTTATGCTAAGTAAAAGAAGTCAGATGCGAAAAGACAAACACTAGCATTTCACTCATAGGAGGTACCAGTCAAGTTCACAGAAAGTAGAATGGTGGTTCTTGGAGGGGTGTGGAGGATGAACTGTGGGGTTAGTGTTTAATGGGAACAATCTCAGTTTGGGAAGATAGAAAAAGTTCTGGGGATGGATGGTGGTGCTGATAACACAACAGTGTGAATATATTTAATACTGCTGAACTGTACACTTAAAAATGGTTAAGATGGTAAATTTCATGTATATTTTACCATAATAAAAAAAAAATGAAAAACTCCCTATTGCATCCTTCAAAATCTAAATTGAGTAAAAAGACATTTATAGATATCATGCTTTCATTCCTGTCCCCTTCATCCTATTTCTTGATTCTTTCCAGTATTTCTTAACAAAAATATGTAAATCTTTCTACATTCTTATTTTTTTCTGCTTTCTTACATTGAAGTAGCTATGTAGCAGTGAATTTTTCTGAGAAGATTAAGACAAGTTTTATTTTTATTTTATAAGGAAGACAGCTGAACAGATGGGAAGTTTACATAAAGCATTTAAATTTAAATGTCAGTACTGTGTGCCTAGAACTTGATCAAGTGCAGGCCTCTCGCAACTAAAAGTAACTGTTGTAGCATTGTACCTTTGGTTATCTTTGTAGCACTCATTGTATGAATACGTTGGATTTAGGCATCCACAAGTCTTTGGATGGTCAGGAGATGGAGCTTCCTCCTCCCAATCTTAACTTCGCAAACATCACTTGTGGGTAGTCTGTTGAGACCAACTGTGTCTTGCTTTTACTGACATGCAAGAGGAGCTGAAGTCCAAGCAGCTTCCAGCTGCTTTAGCAGCCAGATTAGCCTTAAACACACAAGTAGTAGGATGTCTCAGTCTCACCCAGTCTCTCTCTCTAGGGAAAGAATTAGAACAGAAAATATCAACAAAAATAGCTAAGATCTGAAGACGCTGTTGAACAGCTTGTCAAACAGTAGGAAAACAGTTTTCTGGTTGGCAGAAAACAGAGAAGAGAAATAAAGCAGCACAAAGCAAAAGTTGGAAGTGCATAAGGGCAGGAGGACAGTCCTAATGAGGGTTGGTACCAAGGGACAGGCAGATTGGCTTGGTAGGCTGAGACTTAAAATGCCACTACTTGGCTGGGCACGGTGGCTCATGCCTGTAATCCCAGCACTTTGGGAGGCCAAGGTTGGTGGATCACGAGGTCAGGAGTTTAAGACCAGCCGGGCCGAGATGGTGAAATCCCATCTCTACTAAAAATACAAAAATTAACTGGCGTGGTGGCAGGCGCCTGTAATGCCAGCTACTCGGGAGGCTGAGGTAGGAGGATCACTTGAACCCAGGCAGCACAGGTTGCAATGAACCGAGATTGTGCCACTGCACTCCAGCCTAGGCGATAGAGTGAGACTCCATCTCAAAAAAAAAAGCCATTACTTGTTAAGTGTTGTAATTACGGGGCTGGGGGGAAACTGAGGGAAGGGGAAAAAGAATGAACTTTGGGCAGTTTGTTTGAACTTTGAAAACTGGGCAATGGGGGAGAACCTGCTGTGAATGAAACAGCTTTCTATTGTGTCTATAGTAGTGCAGACTTTCTAAGAAATGAACCCAACAGTTTCCAAAGTAGACGTGGCATGGATTTACCTTTGTGTAATGCTCGATCTCAGAGTTGGGACTCTGTGATTGGCCTTTGTTGAACTGACAGGTATTTGAACGAGTACATCTATGTAGGACATTGCATTGGGTGTAGGCATAGTGCCAGGGCAGCTTGCTGCATCATTACCAAATGCTTTTCCTGGGATCCATCATCTGTCCATGTGCTTTCTCCTGTTACTCTAGCAGTTCAGAATGTAGGATTACTACTCTGTATGTGGAACTTTGAAAACAAGAATGAGGCCACATTATACCTGTAATCAGCACTTTGGGAGGCTGAGGTGGGAGGATTGCTTGAGGCCAATTATTTAAGGACCAGCCTGGGCAACACCCCATCTGTACAAAAAAAAATTTTTTTTAATTACCTGGACTTGGTGGCACCTGTAGTTCTAGCTACTCAGGAGGCTGAGGTGGGAGGATCACTTGAGCCCAGTGAGCGATTGCACCACTGCCCTCCAGCCTGGGCAACAGAGGGAGACACTGTCTCTCTTAAAAAAAAAAAGGTAGAGAATGAGAGATGGCAGTTCGGTGCTGCTCATTTTCCTTCTTTAGACTTAGGAGTTGTTTCACATTTTCTGTACTGTGTTGTGCAGTACCAGAAGTTGCTGGTGGCTACTTGGGCTTCTGGGACCTGCCGTGGCAGAGGTGGTTATTGTAATCTTAATCTTGTTGAAACAGGATGGTTTTATGACTGGAATGCGGGGAATCCACACCAGACACCCAGTCACCTGGTCATGGGAGAGGTGCTTTGTTGGATTTTCATAGTACTTCACTGTGAGCTGCTTCCTGAACTGGCACTCTTAAGGCCAAGTGCCCCCACCCATCTTCAGTCCACAGCTCTTCCCCTGTGCACTCTGTTTCCTCTTGCTGTTTAACAGTTTGTATCCTAGAAGATCACTAGGCTTTTTGCAGATACCAGCAGAAGTCTTTGAAGAAGAAAAAATATGTTTGTTATGGATACTGAACTGTGAGCCACTGAGAGGGTAACTGGGGCCCAGAGAAGGGCCAGGCTGAATTCTGCCTTTAGGACAGCAGCCCAGGAAGCATTTCCTACCATGTGCATCCATCTGCACCGCATCTTCTGAACTTGCTTGGTCCATGGAGCCCCGTGGTGATCCTAAACACCCACGCACAGCTATGGCATTTGTGGAGTGCCCTCTCGCACTTTTGAGTATGGTTCTCTTCCCTCCCTTTACAAACAAGGGCCTGAAGGGTAGAGAGCTTGCAGCTGCTTAAGGCGACAGTGCTATAGCCCAGACCAGAATTGTTCTTTGGGGCAATAGGCTCCCCCAAATGGTTTTTCCTTGGCAATAGGACTGTCCCTTAGATGTCTCTTCCCATTTGTAGATCACTGCCCCATCTCCTCCATATCCCCTTACCTAAAAATAGAGTGGGTGAAACTATGGTGCTATGCAGGACACTGTCATTTATATTAACGTTAAACCATCCCTGTACTTTGATGCAAAGGACATGTGCTCCACAGTCCAGGAATAGCCACTCTCAGGGATTTTCCAAATCTAATTAGATTGAAATGCAAAATATCCCTCTGTTCTAGCTATTGTTAACCCTCGCTGCATGTGGGAAACACTCAAGGAGCTTTAAGATACAAAAACACTACCAGGCTCCCCTACCCAGTCCAGTCAAATCCAATTCTGGACTTTGGACCTAGGTGCGTGATGAGAACTGCTGAGTCCTGTCGAAGGTTAAGCTGGGCAGTACTGCTTGGCAGCCACTGGAGGTGCTGTTCCCACCCATGTGCAGCTGGGCAGGGTCCCTACCCCAGGGCAGCAGTTAATGGCCTAGACACCCAGACACCCAGACACCCCTGCATATTGGAGACCAAGAAATGTCAGTACTGGTTAATAATGTGAATTCCACAGTCTGTATCTTTCACACTTTCATTCTCTGCTTTTAAGGTGAGATTCTAAGTACTGTGGACCCATAATCTGTCAGGTAGAGTCTGAAATGTTTTTCCTCTCATTTTAGGGATGGGCGTGTTTTGGGCGTGCTAGAGGTGTCTCGCTCCATTGGGGACGGGCAGTACAAGCGCTGCGGTGTCACGTCTGTGCCCGACATCAGACGCTGCCAGCTGACCCCCAATGACAGGTAAAAGGGCCCTATCAGAGGCATAGGTGCGCGTGCACGTGGCTTTATTTCTTTTCCTCACTTCTTCCAATTTGTATCAAGCCTTTGTTGGAGGGAAGGTGTCCGTGGTGCTAGGCCCTAGGGGTGCAGAGATAAACAGAATGTGGTTTCTGCTCTGGTGGGGTCCACAGTGGTGGGGAACACACTTGGGGATGGGCAGCTGCAGTCCAGTGTGTCCTAGGCATGTGCCATGTGCTGGGGTCTTTAGCAGTAGGGGAAGGGGGGTATCCCTGTTGGAGAGAGCAGAAGGGCCTTTCTGGCAGAGGGAACACACACTGAGGCATTAACATATGACAGTGTGAAAGCTTGGCCAGACCGGCGCTTGGAGGACCGAGGGAGTGGTGGGAAAGTGATAGCAGGGTACTTCAGGGGCAGATCCTGAAGGCCCTCAGTCTCATGCTGGAGAGTTTGAATTTTAATTGTTCATTGGTGGAGAATCATAGGAGGTTTTTGCACAGAGCCAGGATTGGTTGAGAAAGAGACTGTTCACTTGTTCATCTCCTGTTCTCTGTGCCTAAACGTATGGCACCATGCTGGCCGAGGGCAAGGCCTCAACAGTTAAAGATGGTTAAAGATGCTATTTTGGAGCTAGGGAGGCCCATGAGCAGCGGTGCAGCAGCCCTGGCCTGATGGTGAGGGCGGAACTAAGGTAGTAACAGGAGGCGGACAAGGAAAGCTCCTGGAAGCAGGATTCACAGCACTGAGTTGATGAGGGGAGGCAAGAGACTGGTGGCACTGTGGCGGGGTGGTCCTCCGAGTGCTTCTCTGAGTCCTGCCCCAGTGCTATGGATGAAGAGCATGTGCCTTGCTTTGGCACTCGCCTGCTTGGCCGTGTCTCAAGCCACTGCCCCATTCTCCACATCTGCCTTCAGTGTGTTTGTTATGTTCTCACATACCCTGGGGTCCTCCATCACCTTTCCAGCAGTCGCCTCCTCTGGTTTTCTGAATGATGCACCTTCTGCTTTGCTTCCTAGCTCCCCGTCCTGGGTTGTAATCGTGGGTCTGTGTGATTGGTTATTCAGGGTCTGACTTTGAGTACATTGGAAGGGGCGGGAGCCTGCCAGGACTGGGCCCCACTGTGTTCTTAGCATGGAGGACATGCTCAGCAAATAGTGGCTGAGTGAAAGCCTAGTCAAAAGAGGAAAACAGGCTGGATGTGGTGGCTCACGCCTGTAATCCCAACACTTTGGGAGGCGGAGGTGGGTGGATCACCTGGGGTCAGGAGTTCAAGGCCAGCCTGGCCAACATGGCAAAACCCCGTCTCTACTAAAAATACAAAAATTAGCCAGGCGTGGTGGTGGGCGCCTGTCATCCCAGCCACTCAGAAGACTGAGGCAGGAGAATCACTTGAACTCGGGAGGCAGAGGTTACAGTGAGTCGAGATCGTGACACTGCACTCTAGTCTGGGTGACAAGGGTGAAGTCCGTCTCAACAACAACAGAAAGGAAAACAGACACAGATATTACAGTGAGAAAAGGAACGTGGCTTATACCGTAAAGCCATAGGGAAGCATATTCCCCACCCCCAATACTGGGAGAACTAGAACTGTCAAATGGAATCCACTGGCATTCAGAAGGATTCCAGGGGCAGTCTAGAGGGGCTTGATTCAGAAAGGGAGAACGTGGTTTTCAAACACAGGAACACACACAGCTACCCCTTGTTGGGCCTTGGACTTGCATGCAGCCCCCAGGGTGTGCATTGTGCGCCCAAGGATGTTTCACCGAGGCCAGGCTCATTCTCCACTTTATGTCTGGAAGTGGTGGAAGGCCTATGGTGTTATAAACTCTTGTATATTTACCATAATACCCATGTTTTTATTCAGTGATTTTTCTTGTGTTTGTCTGAGAAAGTATAGGACCTAATGTTTGAGGTAATAATGCTGTTAATTGGCGAAGAGAAAGATAGTCTCAGTTTTGATGTATAACATCCTATCCACAAATACTTGTAAGTAGTTTAAACCTTTGTCTCAGAAGTCGAAACCTTTGTCTCAGAAATTAAGTGGGTTTAAACAGATCTTAGCCTGGCCAGGTGCAGTGGCTCATACCTGTAATCCTAGCACTTTGGGAGGCTAGGGCAGGTGGATCACCTGAGGTCAGGAGTTTGAGACCAGCCTGGCCAACATGGTGAGACCGTGTCTACTAAAAATACAAAAAATTAGCCGGGCATGGTGGCGGGCGCCTATAATCCCAGCTACTCAGGAGACTGAGGCAGGAGAATAGCTTAAACTGGGAAAGCAGAGGTTGCAGTGAGCCAAGATTGCGCCATTGCACTCCAGCCTAGGCAACAAGAGTGAAACTCCATCTCAAAAAAAAAAAAAAAAAAAAAAAAAAAAAAAAAAAAAAAAAAACCTTAGCCTTTGAATAGTTGGACAAATATTTATTTTATCTCCAGGCCTTTTTTTTTTATTTTTAATTTTTTTGGTTGGACCTAAAACCCATTTATATTTCTCCCTGGTGGTGTAGGTTCATTTTGTTGGCCTGTGATGGGCTCTTCAAGGTCTTTACCCCAGAAGAAGCCGTGAACTTCATCTTGTCCTGTCTCGAGGTGAGAAATCTCACATGGGAGTGGTGGTTGTCCCAACTGTGTCTTAGTTTTCAGAGAAGTATAAGTCCTGAGACCCCATGTCCTCCCATTGTGGAACAGCCCTTGTGCCCTTTTTCCAGTGTGAACTCTGCCTGCTGACTCACTAGTCAGTTTGTCCTGCCAGCCCCGATGGAGACCAGAGCAGCTCCTCTTCCTGGCAGTAGTGTCTCAGGAAAGTGACAGGGTGCAGGGTCACCACATTCACTCATTCCCATTCTCATCTGTTAGGATGAGAAGATCCAGACCCGGGAAGGGAAGTCCGCAGTCGATGCCCGCTACGAAGCAGCCTGCAACAGGCTGGCCAACAAGGCGGTGCAGCGGGGCTCGGCCGACAACGTCACCGTGATGGTGGTGCGGATAGGGCACTGAGCGGTGGTGCGCGGCTAGGAGCACGCATGGTGTTGACTTAAAAGGTTCATTTTGTGTGTGTGCACATTGTGTGTTTTGTGTACTCCTGTGGGACTCCCATGGTTGTAAATAAAGGTTTCTTTTTTTTTTTCCTAGTCTTTTGAGTTATTACGCTGTGAGCACCTGTTGACCCTTCAGCGATTGTGTTTGCTTTTGAATATGCTGTCTTTCCTTTTTAAAACCATTATAGGCATCTTGGACTGGCTCAGAGTGGCCTGCAAGCTGCTGGTGGTGTGGTGTTTTCTAGTTCACAGGCATTTTGCTGTGCTTTCACTCGCATGATGACGCTGGTCAGGGAAGTGGCATGTTGCAGTGAAGAGACCGAGGAGGTGACTGGTTAGAGACAAGGCTAGGACCAGACCGGGGCTTTTGGAACCCTCTAGCTCTTTTCAGTTTTCCCTATGGAAATAGTGTTGGAAAATGTTGCATAGCATAAGCTCAGGCTCAGCCAGGAAATAGACTGATATACAAGGTTACTTGTGCATCAGACCCTCCAGAAACAGTACAGAATGAGCGATTCTGATTCCATTGGTGAGAACTGCAGTCTGGCGGAAGGAGTCTGTGGAGGACTAGGTTCAGTGGCTTCCATCTGGACCCCTGGGTGTAGGTGTGCACCTTCCTGTTGGAGCAGGCAGCCTGCTGCTGAGCATGGCCCGGAAATTCTGCTTCCCACATGAAGTAGGTGTGGGGAGTTGGCCCTGTGCTGGAATGAGGTTAGTCTTTGCAGTAACACCTCAACCTTTCTGTGAAAGATGTTAAAAGCATGAAAAGAGTGCATGAATAATCTCAGAAGAATAAGCTTTAAAATACTTTTCAAGCACTTGTTTATATAGAAAACATGTCATCATTACGACTAAGTAGTTTTTAGTAAAGCAGCTCTTGGATCCTTTTGTGTAAATGTTTGGCTCAGGATGATGTAAGATGCTAAAAACTTGCGTTTTCAGAATCTGTTTTGTAATGTTCCCTGGCCCCCACCCAACTGACACACATGGTTTTATCACCCAGTTGATTCAGTGGGTGGAATTGGTAGCCATGCTACAAGGACCTCAGTGGTATATGCTTCATGTAAACCTTAGATGACTCCTGTGGGTTTGTTGTGTAAAAGCCACAAATAAAAACTGAAGTGTTGGTGCTGTCCCTTCCCCAGGGAGTTTTAAGAGCCAAGTACCCATTTTAGTTTGAGGACTGGGACATTGTCCAGTGTGGTATCATTGAAGAAAAGAGCCCTAGTACCCCAGAATCAGGAAATGGAACCATTTATTTGGTAAATAACTTCCTATGGCAAACCAGGTGTCTGTGCCTCATACATCCCTATGTCCCACCGTCCCGGAGAGGCTTGACCCTAGTTTCCCAGAAAGGTTCACTCCCAGCCTTCAAGGGAGCCCCTCCCACATCGAGGCTGGAGGCCATCTCCACTTCACCTTGCAGGTTTCTCCTTACCGTGCTTAGTGAACCTGGGCTAAAGGATTGATTCTGGATCTTAAAGTCTGCCTTTTGTAACTGTTGTGTTCCACAGTTCTTAAGTACTTGAACCACCCCACGAAGTCAGTTATAGATATTCTACCTGGCAGTATTAGACAATAAATACTTTAATAAATTGCTGCATAACACACAGAAAATGAGATGTGGATATGTGGCTTTTTTAAGAGTAAAAGATGAAGTTCTCTAAAATATCTGTGCCCAGTGGATACAAAGTGAAATCTAGATAAGGGTGTGGCCACATCACCCCCTTATCAAAACACACGGGCTGCAATACCCAGGCCAGCCCAGTACTTCTAGGTAGGGTGGGTATGAGTCCTACTGAGAATCGCGCCAGGCCTGCCCCAGGGCAGAGTGGTTGGTTTTTGTGTATTACTGCACTTGGGGATGGAGATGTTTGATTCGGAGTTGGGGTTTGGAAGCTGGGCTTCTGGGGATCATTCAGGCCTGGTGGTGGTCACCTCATCCAAAGGCCAGTTAGAAGGTGACTGGCCATTGCTCCCTTCTTTCCCAGGCCTGAGCACCCTTGCCAGACCAGCTTGGCTCCCAGGAGGTCCTGAGGCACCAGGTTCTTCGTAGCCTGTTGTGTGGGGGAGGCAGTGGGTTAACTCTTCCTCAGCAGGTAGAAGGCCGTGGAGGTCACCGCTGAGGGCCTTGTCCTCTTCACTACCTACTCTCGGACAGTCCTGCACTTTAGGGAAAATGTGGGAGGCTGCGGGCTCACAGCCTGGGTCTCATGAGAGCTTAAAGTGAAAATGTGGGAGGCTGCGGGCTCACAGCCTGGGTCTCATGAGAGCTGCCGTCCCCATCCCCAGGCCCCGTCACTGCCACAGGAGCACAGCAGGCTTGAGACCAGCCCTCCCGAGACCACCCTTTCTCGGGACCGTCTCTCATCCACCACCCGTCTAATCTCAGAGCCGCATCGCCACCCAAGTGGGAAAGATGCTTGGGAGGCTCAGCCCAGAGCCGCTGGACCAACCCAGGCCCTGGCATCCCTGGTGGAAGTCTCTTGCTTCAGCTGTTCGGATGGGTCAGCAGGCCTGGCTGTCTCCAATCTGTAAAGACGTTCTAGATCTTTCCTCTGGTGGGTGGATCCTAGCAGTGAGTCAGCACCTCAGAGGGGAGGGGGAAAGGGATCTCATCCTCCTCTGGAGAGGGTGGAAGGGGCCTTGGCTGTGAAAAGATTGGCAGAGGAGGGGAAGAGTAGAGCTCTCATTTGGAAAGGCCTTCTGAGGTGAATTTGTGAGTTAATCTTGCATACATTAGAACTGGAAGCTGGGCCCAGACTCATTGTCCCCCAAAGGCCCTTGTCCAGTGTCCCTCTGGCCCAGGCTAAGCAGTGCTCAGCTCCACTGGCAGGTGGAACAGAGTTAGGGGAGGGGCAGGAAAGACCAAGGAGCCCAGATGGAGACCAGGGGCTTGGTGGGAGACCCTGTCCCTTCTGAGCAGTAAGAACACACGGCGTACTTCCCTGTGGCAGCCCCCTCAGCCCTGCATCAGCTGACCCTCTTCCAGGTGGGGGCCCTGGCTGGTGTGCTCTGCACTCCATGAGAACATGAAGAGAGGGGAAAAAGGTGGGGCTGGGCGCAGGAAAGACGCAGAGGCCATCTGGGCAGGTGCTGAGCAGGCCAGGAAAGAGGCGGCCTGCAGCTGGGGACTAGCAGGTGTCCCCAGGCCTGCCGACTGTTTCCGGGATAACGGCTCAAGATGGTGTCCTGAATCACCCCTGGCTCCGGGACCACCAGCGTGCACGTCACGTTCGTAGGCCTGCCTGCCGTGGCTCTGTGGGCTGAACTGCGGTGGCCAGTGTGGGCAGAGTTCCGGGTGGGCCTCTTCCTGCATGTGGCCACTGCTACTCCGAGACTGTCCACACATTGTCTAGACCTGTGCTCCATTTGCCCCCGAGAGGAAGGGACTGGTGGCTGCTCACACGCCCAGGAGGACAGCGCTGAAGTGGGAGCCACTGCGCACTGTGAGGGAGGAGCCGCTTGCGTTGTCCAAGAACACGGAGGCCCATTGCCCCATCTGCAAGGAGGGTGCCTTTGAGGCACTGGGCCACCCCAACAGCCTGCAGAGGTGACCCAGGGGCCAGCCAGCCACACTCCCTCCTGCCACACTCCCTCCTGCCCACTCAGCCCCGCATATGGGAAGGGCTCAGGCCCAGAGAGTAATGTGGCTGTCAAGGTCACAGAGCAAGGGCCCGCGCGGGTTGGGCCCTATGCCCCACCCAGCACCTCTCCTGCTTTCCCCGCAGTGCCCTGTGGTTCGCGCGTGTGGGAGCAAGCCCCCGCTCAGGGCCAGAGTGGGATTCAGGAATCCAACAGGTTTCTCAGCTGCAGGGCTTCTCGGAGCCTGTAAGGGCTCCAAGTCAGGTGGGAGGGTGGCCCTTCCCCACAGGCCTGGCCCTGCAGTCATTTGGCAGGGCCTTCCATGAAACCAGCACTCTAGCCTGGCTGCTCCAAACGTGGTCATGTACCAGCAGCGTCACATTCTCTGGGAACTCCCAGAAATGCATAATCTGGGATCCACCCAGAGCTGCCTCAGGATCTGCATTTTAAGAGCCAGGTGCGGCAAAGACTGAGTTCACCAAGCACGCTGTGCGGCACCCAGACAGGAACGCTGAATGCCCATCAGCAAGCACAGACTCTGGAGCGAGGTGGCCTGGCCTCCATTTCTGGCTCTGCTGTGTGAACTCGGGCTAACGCGGGGAGTAGCACTACCTTCTCCAAGGCGCTGGGAGAATTCAATAGCAGCTGTTACTCTACACACCTGCACTCAATTGTTTTCTGTCAGTAAATTCCACCTTTCTGTCCATTTCTCTACCACTTGCCAAAATTCCCAGTGCCAGAAAGAGATAGTCACTTAGGGTTTTAGATAGGAAAACAACATCTCTGGCTTCCCACAGTCACAGGAGACTCAGGGCGTCAGCGTGGGCAGAGTCAGCCTGGCCTCCATTCCCTCCCTCCAGCAGACCTGTGGCGGCCGGGAGTACCGGGCCTCAGAATGAGGTGCTCAGGAAGTCTGAATATTGGGACTGCAGAGCAGAGCAGCTGCTCAAGTGGGCAGGCACCCTGGGAAAAAGGCTGTTTGGAGGAAGGAGATCAGGACTTGAAGCCTGGCTGTGCCCAGACCAAGGTGAGCGCTTGGCATGTCCTGGACCCTCTCCCAGGCCTGGAGTCTGAGAGTGCTACACCCGCTGATCCTGAACATCTAACAGCACCCTTCTGCACCCAGCCACCCGTGGCCATGCCCAGGTGGTGCCCCTCCATGCCCAAGCCTGCCCCACTCACCTGCAGGTACAGGATGCCGTTCACGGAGATGGTGAAGAGCTCACTGCTGCTCTCCAGGCCCATGATGGCCTCCAGGGAGCTGTAGCCAAAACAGAAGGAGGGTCAGCCTTCCCCATGAGACCCCACCAACTTTACCCACAACACACAGTCCTGCCAGCAGCCAACACATGCCCAGCAAAGTGCCTGGCCCTGGCCAGGTCTTCCAGTGGAGGTGGTGTCTGAACCGAGTCCCCAAAAGGAGGAAGGATACAGGGCCAGAGACATGCTTGCTGTATTGGAAAAGGCAAGGCCAGGGCCCAGCAAGGGGCAGCAAAGCCCTGGCTCCAGTGGGAAACAGGACACTGGCTGATACAGCCGGAAGTGGGGGTGTGGTGGAAGGTGATGCTAAAAGTTGGTTCAGGCCAGCACACTCTGGGGGTTCAAAGGCAGACTAAGAAGTTCTGGACTTGATCCATTCATTCACATCTGCTCCAGGTCTCAGCAGGGCATCTCCGCTGTACCTGGGCTGCCTTCTGGGTGTGGGGAGACAGGGAGCTCACTCACGGCACTCATGAGCCACAAGGTGCAGGAGCAAGATGCGATCATGGGGAAGAAAGTTCCCGGGTGAGGGGTGGGAGGGCGACTGAGGAGGGGCCCTCCAGAAAGCTGTCTGGAGAGGCCTCTTGGAGTAACACTGGTGCTTCCGGCCCCAAGATGAAAGTCCCTGAGGTGGGAAGGAGGCGGGAGGCTGGGAGGAGGCGGGCCTCCTAGGACCTGGGCAGGAGGTGAAGGTCTGGGCAGGGAGTGGCCTGGAAAGGTCATTTTTAACAGCCCCTGGTTGCTGTGAAGGGGAGGCCTGATCGGGGAAGGAGTAGACCAGGAGACTTGGAAGGTGTGGGGTCACCCAGGCCACGGCGGGGTGGGAACGGGCGGAAGCCCCGTCCAGTGCCTCGTTTAACCACGCACAGCTTGTGGGGGCCAAGCGAATGCGGGTGTGGGGTCCGGGCCGGGATGCGCTCACGTGTTGCGCTGGCAGCGGGACTGGATGCAGATGAGCAGGCGCAGGTGGTCTCGAGGGCGCGGCGGCCCCCTCCTCGGCGGCTCCCCGAGCGCTGCGGGGGAGGACGGGACGTGGTCACTTGGGCAGGCGGCGGGGTGGGCAACAGGGCGGGCGGTCCCCCCACGCCCCGGGCCTCACCCACGTGCAGCGTGGCGGCGAGCGCGTAGAAGCCAGCCACCGGTGCCCTGTACTGGCCGCTGGTCAAGTTCAGGCCTGAGCCGCGGCGGAAGGCACCCTCCGCGTCGGGCTGCGAGGGGCACGGATGGTCATCCCGGCTCCCGCCTGGCCGCATGGTGCCACCCGCCCTCCCGCATGCCCGCACTCACCAGGTAGTAGACGCCCAGCTCATGCAGCGCGCGCCGCTCCACCAACGCGTCCCGGCGCAGGCGGCAGAGGAAAGCGGCCTCCACGCGAGGCGCCCGCGGCCCCGGGGCCAGGGGCGCGGCCAGCAGTGCCAGCACGTCCCCCGCCGCGTCGTCGTCCTCCCCGGCGGTGGCCGAGACCGGGGCGAGACTCGCAGCGACGGGCCCAGCGGGGCCGCTCGTGCAGGGTTCGTGCTCCACGCGCTCCCGCTGCTGCACAGCGCCTGGCACAGAGCAAGCGGTGGCCGCGCGCCGGGGACCCCTCACCCGGCCGCCGCGTGGGTGCAAGCGGGACAGGTGCAAGCAGGACGAGGGGCCTGCCCGGCGCAGGGGTGGGGCGAGGGTGACGCCCCCTCGGCCCGAAGGGCCTCGGAGGCTTTGCTTCCTGACCCTGCAGCGGTTTCCGTTTCCCTCACCATTTGGGAAGCTCGGGCAGAAGTGCCCCAGCGCCCCTGGTCTCCAGCCTCACCTCTACCCCACCCACATTTTCCAAAGAAGCTGGGGGTAAAATAAGGGATTGCGACTTTACTGGAAGTACAAGGAGGTTCTTCAGCGCAGAGGGTGCTATATTTAAACAAACAGGACATTGAACTAAAAGGGAAAAAAGGCTCAATTCTAATGACTAATGTGAGCCGCTGCTGGGCAGCAGGCCTCAGTGTGGACTCCGCAGCTCGACTCAGCTCTGCGTCCTCCAGCGCAGGTTGCCCCAGCCTAGGCCAGTGGTGACTGTGGGTGCCAGGCCGAGCTCCACCTGGTGCTGCCCTATATGCTAGCCTCTGCCTTTCACTGAGCTCTCCTGACTTCCAGGCAGGGCATGGGCGCTGGTCCCTGAGCACCTGCCATGCTGAGTGGCCAGGTCCACCTTCCTCTGTGAAGCCTTCTCCTGGCCATGGTCCCCCACTCCCAGCCACCCCTAGCCCTGACCCTTGGCAGACATGGGCCAAGACAGGGCAGGGACTGGACCTGGGCCAGCTCCACTGTCCTTGAGTCCAGCCCAGAGCAGGTGCCTCCTTGGGTGCCTGCAGAAGTGCTGAAGTTGGCCCTGTCGGCTCCGCGGGACACCCTCCCAGGCCCGGCTCAGTCGGGGGGCGGGGGGGGTGGTGTGTGCCAGCCAGAGCACACCCCTACCTTTCAGCAGCAGCTGGAACTCCTTCAGCAGCGCCTCAGGTGGGATGATGGGGCCTGGGGGGCCCTGGGGACCGGGAGGCCCAGGGGGCCCTGGCAAGCCAAACTGAAAGGGAACCTTGCCAATGAGGACATATGAGGAGCAGGCTCTTGCCACTAAGAGGCAGGCAAGAGAGCTCCCCAGTGGGCTCCAACCTCCAGCCGAGGGTCTACCTCCAACAGTGAAAGCTTCTCCTGGAGTGAGTACAAGGACTGTGTTGAAGGTGGGGGCTCTCAGGGCGGGGCTTTGGCAGGGAAGGGCTCTGCTCTGAGTGGGGAGGCAGAGGTCTGAAGCCCACTCCTGCAGCCAGGCCTCCTGGAGGGAAGAAGGCTCCGGGCTGCTTTTGGGGACTTGCATCTCAGGGTCTGCACTGGGCCAGAGTCCACCATCAGCAAGTCCCCACTAGGCTGGGTTGGGACCCGAAACAGGAGCCAGTGAGCCCCTGTCGGGAGCAGCTTAGGGCATGGCCAGGAGGCTGGGGCAGAGGTGGGAGGCCAGGCCATGGGGACAGCCTGGCCTGTGCACCTGCCTCATGTGCTCTGAGCTGGCCTTCCGTCATGTGGTCAGATCCCAGGCAGGTGAGACTGGCCCCCAGGGGACAGAGAAGCCCACACCTCGTATGTGCCATTTTGGGGGCTCCAAGTAGGAGGCAGCACCAGGACCAAGCACCAAGTTTCTGCTCAGGCCAAGACCCAAGGCTGAGCGAGGGTGAGAGCACAGCAGTCGCCAGGACCCTGTGCCCCTAGTCCCCGGGAACCAGGTACTCCTGCAGCCCCCCCACCACCCAGCGTGGACAAGGTTCTCACCACAGCCTGGGCTAGCCCAGCCTCCCTGGCCTGGATGCAGAGGGAGGAGAAAAGAGGGAGTGCTTGGCATGTTAGGGGTATGGGGAAATGGTTGGGACCAGGCCCCTAACTCAGGGCTTCCCCTGGGGCTGCCTGGGTTCTTTCTCTGTGTTCTCTGTCCCCAGGCCGAGGCGTGAGGGGTGTGCTATTAGAAATGTTCAGGATGTAGGAGTGGGAGTGGATGAGGAGCGAGGAGGTGGAGCCCCCCACGGCCTGGTGCTGACGGGATGCCGGCCTCACCTTCAGCTTCTTGGCCTTGCCCCTGCTCCTCTTCTTGCCATTGACACCCTTGTCACTCTGCCTGACGAAAAGCATCCAGGTGTCCCGGGGGTCGATGCTGTGTGCACGCTCGGCGGTGGGCTCCTGGAACACAGCCAGCCCAGCAGGGCAGTTGGCCTCACTGGGCTCCCACCAAGCAGGTGGGACACTTTGCAGGAGGTGACTGTGTGGCCTTCTGTACTCTGGGACCCTGGTCCTTGTCACCTGTGGTGCCCTAAAAGGCAGTGCCTCAAAGGCGGCTCCCAAAGGGGCCCCCACCCCTCGCACCTTCTCCCCTTGGCCCGTGGAGGACGACTCCCAGGGAACAGGCCACACCTCAGCCTGGACTTGGCACTCATGGGAGAGGCAGACCCAAGATGTCTGGAGGGAAGATGGGGTGCAGGGCTCGGGTATAGGGGTGAATCCCTGCACTGCTGGGCCTCCTTCCTCCAGAGGAGCTGCAGTGATCACACCACCCTCCAGTCACCAGGAAGATCCAACCACGAGAGCACCCATAGGTGCTCAGGAAGAAGCAACTGTGATTATCAGGGAGCCCAACTGCTAGCCAGCCCTCCTCTGTCCATCCCCACTGTCAAGTTCTAAGGAGGCAAATTCAGCCCTCACAGCTGCCTCGAGTTACAATTCAGTAGGGGAGGACCAGGTGAGCTGCTCCTCTGTCCATCCCCCACTGTCAGAAGTTCTAAGGAGGCAAAGTCAGCCCTCACAGCTGCCTCGGGTTACAGTCCAGTGGGGGAGAGGACCAGGCGAGCTGTCATGACATGAGGCCTCTGTGCGGGACGTTCATTGCCTCAGCACTTCTGAGACACTGACTCAAGCTTCTGGAAGTTCCCATTCCTGTCCTTGCTGCATCCTGACTGATGCTGACACTGAGCACAGTTTTGGGAGGGAGCTTTCTGGGAGAGGACTTGGACCCACTGGGCTATCTGGGCTCCACGCAAGGCTGCCAGCTGGGAAGGAAAGCAGCCCAAGCTGGGGGCGGACAGAAGGACCCTGGGATTTTATAGCTGACCAGGCCCTTTTATCAGAGACAAAGCTGGCTGCCAAGTCACTGCCTTTGGTTCCTGGCTGCTCTGGGGGGACGTAGGGCCTTCTTTTGGGAGCTGGCTGACCAATGCACAGACTAGGGTGCTGTGGTGGGAAGATGGGGCTGCGGTGCCAGAGGAGCCTGTGGTTGGACGGAGAAAGGGTTCAGGGTGCCCAGGGCCCTCAGCGCTTCCTTGTGCCTTGGAGGGTCAGCTGTACCACCTGCTGGCTGCTCTCCACTCTACCCCCTCCCAGGACCCTCTTCCACTTCGCATGTGCCCTCTGCGGGGACATGCAGTGAGGATGCCGCACGCCAGCCAGGAGGGCTGTGCCCGGCTGACCTTCCCAGCTGCACCTGTAGCCTGTGGATGGTCTCTGACCCCAGTTTGGTTTGGGGGTAGAGCTGTTAACAGGCAGAACCATGTCAGTTGGCATACCAGGAGATGGCCCCAGCCGTGAGGGTGGGTATTGGGCAGCTGCCCTGGTTCCAGCCACAAGGGGTCTCTCAGAAACAAGCCTTGGAGCCTGGGAGGACCTCTGGTGTCACCGTGTCCCCTATAAACAGGGTCCAACCAAAACTCCACCTGGAAGCACCTGAGCCCCATCTGCCTCCTGCTGACCGTGCCCTGACATTTGGCTGCTGTGCCCACCTGGGTGGTCTGGCCAACTGCAGGGGGAGAGGTTGCCCTCAGTCCCTGGAAAGCAGCTGGGGGTGGTAGGGCTGGGATGGAGAACTCTGGGGGACCCCAGGCCTAGCTGCACCCCTGTCCCCTCTAGTAGATGCCCTCCTGGCTCTCCCCTCTACTGTCCCTGAGCATCTTCAGAGTAAAGAGCACCTGCCGCCCACCCCGGCTTCCCTGGAGCAGCCCTGCCTCCCTGACCCAAGGCCCGGCCACACTGAGGGCCCCTCTGAAGTTCTCCTCTCCTCAGGCCTGGGCCACACCTCCCCAACCGGACCGCCCTCTGCTCAGCAGTCCAGGCTCCAAAACCCTGGAGAGGAGGGGGCAGGGCAGAGCTCAAGATCACGCCTTCACGGCCAGAAGCTACTTGACTCAAAGCCACATGTCATTCCCCATCCTGAACAGCCCCCTGACCCCAGACCCGCAGGGAAACACGTTGTTTTCAGAGAAGTGCACCAAATAGATTGGGGGCGGTGGCAGTAATTTGCTTACACTTTTTACAAATGCGTTCTTCCCAATTTCCTCAACTCAAGTTATTTACACTTTATTTCCCAACTTCCTTCTGTCCCAAAATAAAAGGGGGTTTTCGCCGACCTAGCAGAACCTTGCTTTAAGTCTAACTACCCCAAAGCCGAAGTCAAGGCTCCCCGCCGGGCTGAGGGCAGCGTCTACACGGCCCTGAGTCTCGGCGGAGCCCCGGAGCCGAGCGTTGCAGCAGCTCTCGGAGATGAGGGCGGGCTCGGCCTCTCCGTCCTCCTCCCGGGCCGGAGCTTGTGGGCGCGGGCTGGGTCCGGAGCGGACCCGGGCGT
>NW_012122043.1:3957296-3958810 GCF_000951035.1 Colobus angolensis palliatus
GGGGCAGGGAGAGGGAGGGGTGTTCCCCTGCTGTGCGCGTCCCCTCTGCAACTCCCGGTTTTGGGGTCCCTCCTTCGCGCTTCCAGCGCTTCCGCTTCCTGGGGAGCGAGGCGCCTCTTCTCCCGGCCCTGGACCCTCATTCCTCACGACCCCATTTTCTTTGCGGAGACCCAGGCGCTGCCTCCTCCCAGCGGGTCCGAGGATTCTTTCTCCCCTCTCTATCCCCCACATCCTCTGCAGGGACCCCCGAGGTATCCCCTCCCCATTCTCCTGGACGCGCCCCGCGAGGGCCAGGCCTCTACGACACAGGTGGAGCAAATCGGAGCCGGGAGACCCTCGGGGCCCCTTCTCAGCTCCCCTGTCCCAGGGGGGAACTCCCCCTTCCAGGCCGCCCTCCCTCCATGGCTGGCGTGCTCCGAGCGCAGAGACTCACTGTTCTTCCCCACCCGGCTCACCTGCAGGGACCAAGGGGACGCAGGGAGCCGAGAAACAACTCAGGACAACCGCACTGCCCTGGTGGGGCCTGGGCTGGGAGAACTGACCCCTATCGTGCCCTAGTAGGGGTGTGGGGACAGACTAGACCAGAAGCCAAACTGCCCACCGCCTACCAGAGTCGGTGCCCCCAGAGGTGGACCAGACCCTGCAGGCCTCAGAGAAGGTGGCAGGCCTCTGGGCACCCCTGCCAGGAAAGAGGCAGCCCCCAGCCCCACCCCACCCCTGGCTTTGTTATATGGCATACCCTTTTGGCTATCTGCCCCGCCACTAAGACGCTATGCCGAGGAGGGTCGCACGCTTGGCTCGCCTGCCCCACCCCGGAGGCACCTGCCCCAGTGGGTACACAGTGCGTTTTGTTAAAGAACCGGAGAAGGCTCCGCTGGAAAAGCACCTCCCACTCACATGGAGGGCTGCTGTTCCCCTCTTTTGAGAAGAGCCCGCTGGGGGAAGGAGGCCTCACCCTGTCCTGGTTCACAGGATGTGGCAGCAGGGACTGAAAGGGGCACCAGCAGCCACAGGTGGTACCCGCCCAGGCTTGGGGATGGGCCAAAGTCAGTCCTCAGATGCAAGCTAGCCTTTGTCGCCTGCCTTCTCTGGCCACTCATGCGATATTCCACCTGGCTGGCCTCATGCCTGGCAGGTGGGGAAACCAGGAAATACTTAATACTTTAGGAAAAGCATGGGATCAGAAGGTAATTATTCCCAGTGATTCCACCCCTTTTCCCATAGGATATGGGAATGGTGTAGAGTTGGGTGGGGAGGGCGTTTAAAGAGAAACATACCCTGCCCAGCATGAGAATCTGTCCAGCAGGGGTGAGTAAGTCCCGTGGACTTACTCTATGAAGATGTCTTTCAATGGCAGGTGAGGACACTAGAGAGAAATCCTGCCTTTAAAAGCCACAAATGGGCCCATCACACAGTGGCCACACCTGTAATCCCAGCACTTTGGGAGGCCGAGGCGGGTGGATCACTGGAGGTCAGGAGTTCGAGACCAGCCTGACCAAACCTGGTGAAACCCC
>NW_012122043.1:3960045-3969788 GCF_000951035.1 Colobus angolensis palliatus
GGAGGCTGAGGCAGGAGAATGGCGTGAACCCGGGAGGCGGAGCTTGCAGTGAGCTGAGATGGCGCCACCGCACTCTAGCCTGGGAGACGACAGCAAGGCTCCGTCTCAAAAAATAATAATAATAATAATAATAATAATAAAAAGAGAGACGGGCTCCTGTCGCCAGGAGTTGCAGCTGTGTGAATGGTACCTTCTTGCTTCTGGAGAAGCTCATCCACACCAGCACCTCATTCGATTCCCCACCAATTAGCCCAGAGAGGTGGGCGGCTTGCCCAGGATGCAGCCCATGGGCAGAACCGGAGTGGGGCTGGAGAGGCCCTCCTGCCCACTGGGCAGGTTACATCTTCACAGCCTTATGTTTTGCTCGTTAGGGTTCCTCCTACTCTAGTTGGTGTGAAGTAAGAGCTCCGTGATGAGGTGGAGCATTACTGCAGAAAACATAGCCCCATCTTTTCCCTGTGAGGAATGGGCATCCCACAGGTCTGAATTCCCTCTGGGGTCCTGGCTGCAGCTATGGCTCAAGGTGGGCGCCGATTGGTTGCACCCAAGCCCTGGGAAGCAACACTGAGGACACACAGGGATGACGTGCCCCGTTTTGGGAAACATTACCCTGAAGATACTGGCGTGATGTCATTCCACTTCACAGCGGGGGGCCCCAGCTTTCAGGCCAGCGTTAAGGACAAGTGCTGTTGCCATGTGAAAAAGTTATTTTCCCAAACAATGAACAATCCTAGTGATGTCATAGGCCCTGCCAGAGGACCCAAATCAAATCAGTTCTGGTGCTGGCGCAGCCTCCTGTGACACTATCCTGAGGGGATGACTCTTCCTGTGTTGGGGGCAGAGAGCGGAGAGGCCGGGGGTCTTCAGGTGCGGCCCCTGCATGTATCTATGTTCACATTTCAAAGTGGTTTTCACTCAGGGGAAGGTGGAGCTCAGCAAAGTATTGTGCAGATCAAGGAGCAGCAGAAATGGGGGCCTCCCCCTGCAGCAGCAGCCCATGGGTCAGAAGTGGGGCTGGCATTGGGGCAAGCCAGTGCATCCCAGGGTGGAAGAACTAAATGAGTGGCCACAGAATGGGGATCACTGGAGCAGGAGGTGGCCTCCCCCACGCGCCTTCATGCCTGGCTGAAATCTAATCCTCATTCTTGGGCCCTCATGTCACGGCCCAGGCCTGCCTTCCCAGCAGCCTGATGCAGTCAAGCTGTTCCCACTCTTCTCTCTTCCTCCAGAGGAAGGACCTTTGCCGATGAAGTCATGGGAATAGAAGCTCCCTGTGCCCCGCAAACAGTGGGACTGTGAAGTCAGCTTGTTGTGTGGCCTCCCGAGGCCCAGGCAGGCGGCCGTCGCTGTTTACTGGGCCTTGCAAGTCCACGACGTCATCTAATATGCAAATCACGTGATTATCCCCATTGCACAGATGAGGAAACTGAGGCTCAGACCTTGGGACTGGCCCAAGATCATGGAACCATCACATGAAACCACATCCAGGTCTGGCCCCTACAACTGAGGTCAGTTGCTCTGAAGAACCCACAGATGTAGTTCCATTCAGTGAGCATTTGTGCAGTTCCCGCAACGTGCCGGCACCAGGCCGAGCCCTCAGAGTACACGGTGGCCTCCTGCATGGATATGTGGGCAGTCTCGGGCCTCACGGGGGACGGTTCTTTCTCACTTCTGCCCAGAGGGTCTCTTGAGTTTTCTGCTAATTGTCTACATGGTTTTAATAGATTAATTAAAATAATCATCTTTAGCTCACCTCTCAGTTGGACGCAATGCCATTTTGGAAAGAATCACATTCTTAAATGTGACTATGATCAAAATCACCTTGGCATCTGACGGAGTCATGATGGCTCCTGGGGTCTGTTCCAAACAAGACACTTCCCCCATGGAGATTCCTCACTCTCAGTGACAGCCACACACCTGGCTGCCCTGCCACGTACCTGGTGCTGCAGAGCCTGGGAGAAGCAGCCACACTTCAGACCAAGCAGCTGGCACCACATTGGGCACTGGGGATGGACAGTATGGACATCTTTCCTGGGTATGTGGCTGTGCCCTCTCTCCTTAAGCCGTTGGCACATTCTCCATCCATACACATGCTTTCAACTGGATCAACTGATGGCCCAGCCAACTGGAGTAGTGGCCTGTATCCGTCTGTTTTCTTTCTATAAAGGAAAACTTGAGGCTGGGTAATTTATAAAGAAAAGAGGTTTATTTGGCTCACAGTTCCACAGGCTGTACAGGAAGCATGACGCCAGCATCTGCTTCTGGTGAGGCCTCAGGAAGCTTCCCCTCATGGTAGCAGCGGAAGGGGAGCAGGTGTGTCACACAGAGAGGGAGCAAGGCAGAGCAGGGGAGGTGTCAGGCTCTTCAACAATCAGCTCTGTGTGAACACAGCACCATTACTGCACCACACCATGCCTGAGGGGTCCGCCCCATGATCTAAACACCTCCTACCAGGCCCAGCTCCAACGCCAGTGATCAGACTCTACATGAGATTCAGAGGGGACAGATCTCCAAACTATGTCATGGTCTACCTGACTACAGAAAACTGTCAGGTGACCAGTCCATTTAATTACAGTCACCTGAGGGTGTCAATGGCCTGATTCCAGGAACCACTGTCCCTGCCTGAATAGAGAAGATGCTGGATAATAAAAGGGGCCTGTCTGGCAGGTGTCGGGAAACTCAAGTCCACTGGAAGTGGCTGGAAGCATGCCTAGGCCCTGGCTTACCTGGGGACCTGAGGGAGCTGAGATAGAGTTGGCGGTGCTGGGCCTGGCTCAGGGCCCTGTGTGCCCACTGAAGGCTGAGGGGCCGTAGTTTCCCCAGCATCTTCTGTGGGAAAGATAACACACACCTACCTGGAGGACACGAGCACGTGGGGCTGGGGAGGTGGGTTTCACTGGCACACCCCTGTGGGCTTCTGCACATGTTCCAAGGCTACGCGCGCTCCTTTCTAGAAGCCGTATTAGCCTCAAGCCTTCTAATGAGTCCTTGCTGTCCTGGGATTTTGATGGTGGAAGGGGGTGCCTTGGCTGCCCTATGACTGTGGCTTGGTGAGTGCATTAATGTTCCTTCCTGCAAAGTTCTCAAGTGGGTGACGTGTGCCAGACATTCTGGCCGCCATCCTGGTGCCCTGGCCGCCTTCTCCACCTGTTCTCTGTCCCCAGTTGGCCACTACAGCCTGTCAATGGCCTCTCTTCCTTCTGGGTTCTGGTTGGGTTTGACCTGCAGGAGGCGCTAGTGGGAGACAGGGGGCAGGCCGGAGAGAGGGTAGATGGACTCTGCCACCTCCTCCCAGCTGGGCAGCAGGGGTGGTGACTGCCTTCCCCCGCCAAGGCCCTCTCTCAGCAGCTCCCTGGAGTCTGTGTCTGCCCTTTCCCTTCCCCCAAGACGGAGGGGGTTGCGCTCCCCGCTGCTGCTGTCCTGGGACGCCTCTCCAGCCTCTGGGCTCCCTTCACCCTGCCCACAGCATGGGGAGAGGCCGTCGTGAAACTCTCCTTAGCCTCTCACCTCAATACCCAGCAGGCGCCCCTTTCCTCCTGGTGCCATGAAGGGTGCGACGGCCCCTGAATCAGGAGCCCAGCTGATCGGGTGAGGTGCACTTTGGCACCTCAAAGCTGGGAGCCAGGACCTGCAGAGGCCCACGCCCTCCACCCATGGACCGCCCATGTTCCCGCAGGGCGTGCAGGGGTGGAGAGCAGGTCTTGCTCTGGCATGCCGCCCTTTTGGCTACTTTGTGATCAAAGTTAGCCTATTTTGACATTTCATGTCTTCAGTTGTATTTCTATTTATTTTAAAATATTCCTGCAGAAATGGTTTACATGGAGGCTTTGTTTTTAAACAGCCCTTTGGCTGACCTCCTTGCATTACTGTCTAGAAAACATTTCAGATTTCCACGTGGAAACAGAGCCCAGGGCCCCAGAAACCCTCACCTGTGCTTCATCCAATCTACCTGCCACTGAAGGTCTCCTCAGCTCTGGGCTCTTGTTCCTTTGGAAGCACCCAGTGGCCCCACTCTCTCTGGCCCTCCAGGGTCAACTCACTTCTCCCACACCTTGTAATCCCAGCACTTTTGGAGGCTGAGGCGGGCAGATCACCTGAGGTCAGGAGTTCAAGACCAGCCCAGTCAACATGGTGAAATCCTGTTTCTACTAAAAATACAAAAATTAGCCAGGCATGGTGACGGGTGCCTAATCCCAGCTACTAGAGAGGCTGAGGCAGGAGAATCGCTTGAACCCAGGAAGTGGAGGTTGCAGTGAGCTAAGATCGCACCATTGCACTCCAGTCTGGGTGACAAGGGGCAAAAAAAAAAAAAAAAAAAAAATGCTGTGAGAGGCAGGTCTGGGAGCAAAGCAGATCCCTACCTATGGAAGCTCTAGAGACCCAGGGGTTCCTGTCCTCAGAACCCAAGGATGTCAGAGGCCCCTCTGGTCCCCAGGGAGGAATCCATGGGCTGCTCCTGGAGAGGAAGCCTGGATCTGGTGGGAGACGGGAGCTGCCCAAGGCCTCTGCGGGCAACACCAGGGCCTGTGCCTGGCCAGGCCTGACTCCTGACTTCTAGCCCCATGTCCCAGGGCGAAGCCTGTGACAGTAAGGACATGCCACTGGGCACCCAGGGAGAGTGCTTCATTGTCTCCTTAGCTCCAAAGGTGGGTGCCTCATTCAGGATGAGGGAGAAGCCACTTTGAGCCTGAGCCAGCCGGAGTCAGGCTGCGTGCTGCCAGGGGCCCATCAGATGCTACCCCTCACCCTCAGGATGCTGCCACCAGTGCAGCCAAGAATCATCCCCTGGTGGGAAATTCCATTCTGATGCAGAGCCTTTGTTCTGACGCTCGCCTCCCTGGGACCCTCTGGCCGGCCCCACGCCCTGCCTCCCTCCTTCCTGGTTTCTCTGTGGGCGCTGCCCGCTGGGTGCAAGAGATGGTTGGGGGCCTCCTTTGTCCACAGAAGCAGAAACACAGCACCGACATGCAAAGGCCGAGTGGGGACCCAAAGCCCACACAGTCAGCCCCGTGTGTGGTGGACGCGGAGCTTGAAGCCCGGAGAGGGGAGGTGGCCTGCCACAGTTACACTGCTGGGAGCTAGGCAGGACCTGGTGCTGACCGCATCTCTGGGGCCTGCCTTCCCCAGCTGCCTCCGCTTTCTGGGACACTCCGTGTTCACCCCACATTCACGCAGCTGCTCCAAAAGGCCCTGCAGGGCAGGAGTGGAGCTCACAAGCTCTGGGAATGCTGGCCCAGCCCCCGGCTCCTCTCTCTGAGGTCTCGGTAACCCCAGGGACAGCAGAGCTTCCTGACCCTGTTATGCTGGTGGCCGGCACTCAGGCCCTCGTCACTGCTCAGCTCAGACTTTGGTGTGGCGGCCGCAGAGACCAAGGCCGTGCCCTCCGAGCCATGCTGTCTGATCGCCCCTGGTGGCCCAAGCCCGGCCCAAGCCCGGAAGGAATGGTGGCTCCAAGTGAAGAAATTAGCGAAACTGAAAGGGGGCCGTTCCACAGGGTGATGAGGGGCTGCTGGGGGGCCCTTTCCGGGGAGCCCAGCCCTGGCTTAGTGCTCCTGGGTGGAGCTAAAGGGCTGGGTCCACTTGGAGACATCCAGGAAGACGGCGGAGGCCCCGTGGTAGAGCCAGAGCCGGGGCAGGGCGCCGTGGCGGGTCCAGGTGTCCCGAACTGTATCGTAGGCCTCCATCTCCACGTGGTAGTCACCTTCCATGCCCTGCCAGCGGCCGCCCGTCACGTACAGCGCATCGCCCAGTGGCACTAGCGCGCCGTTCTCATGCAGGCTGTGCTGGGACTGCACCTGTACACGGTCAGCGGGTTAATGTCCCATGGCGGGAGCCGGAGAGCAGTGCTGAGGGTGCCCTCAGCAGGGTTGGGGGAGTGGCAGAGAGGACGGCCAGCCACCTGGCCCAGATCCCCTCCACGGCACGAGCACAGGGTCCCTGGGCAGCCCACCCCAGCCGCTCCAGCCTCCTCAGACTCTTCTTTTGGTGGGGAGGCCCCTTTCCCTCTCTGACCCTCAGCCCTCGGGATGACAAGTCCACCCCCTGCAGTCAGAGGGGGCCCTGAGGCCCGAGCCCAAAGCTGCCTCCCAGGAAGGTCTGGGCTGACTGGAGGCCTCACCGAGGCTTCGCTGTCTCACAGGAGACGGGTGTGGCTCAGCCCTGGCAGACACCCAGGAAGAGCCTAGCCCACCGTGGGCCCCCTTGCCTCACCCCTGTACCCCTGCTCAGTCTATGGCCTTGGGAGTGTCCCCGGGAGGGATTGTGGGGTGAGGGCCAGTGACTTTCCAGAGGCCGGAGAGAGGTGTGGCTTCAGGAAGAACCTGGGCGGGTGGGAAGCAGGAGGCTGGTCTGTGGCCTCCAGATCAGGACAGGGAAGAGATGAGGCCCCAGGCCCAGAGAGGGTAAGGCAGAGCCCTGCTGTGCTGGGACCTGAGGCTGGGACAATGGCCTGGGCTGGAGGAAGGCCTGGCTGTGGCCCAGCTGAGAGGGCCCAGGCTGACACGCTGGCCTGGCAGAGCCCACCCTGCACCTGTCTCACCACTGTAATGGGGGCCCTGGGTCAGCTGAGCAGTGACGCCAGGGGACAGCTGTGGGCAGCAGGATTGCAGAAGTCCTGTTGTCACCACGCCAGGAGCCTGCAGGGTGGCTGCAGGAAAGAGTGCCACCTTCTCAGACTGCAGGGACTGGGAGTCTTGGGGCAGGTGGGCAGGCCCAGGGCATCTGGCTTGGTGCCAAGACCCACCCCCAACCTCCTGGGCACTGTCCCCTCCACCAGGGAGGCCGCCCAGAGGTCCACCTCCTGCCCCTTCCTCAGGGACTGATGGTCAAAGAGCGGGCCATGGTGGGATGGCATTGAGGACAATAGGAAGGCCCCTGGGCTGGCGGCTCTCGCCTCCCCTCAGCTCAGGAACCCCCTCCCTGACTTGGCCACCCTGAGGCAGAGGACACCCTCCCTCCTGGCCCCTATAGCACCCTCCATCTGAACCTGGTTTTTCTCCCTGAGAAGGACAGACCACTCCTCTGTAGGAAGCTGGGTGTGCAGGGAGAGAGCACCCGTGGCTGGCAACCCCAACCACGTTCTCCCACTGTCACCGTCTCCCCTAGCCTCAAGGGGGCTCGGGCCAGGGCACTGTTGTCGCCTTGTAGCCTGGGGGGAATCTCAACCTGCGCCACCCCCTTCGTTGTGGGCCCTCTGTGGCACTCCAGCCTGTGCTGTCCCCTTGCAGTGGGCCCTCTGTGGCACTCCAGCCTGTGCTGTCCCCTTTGCAGTGGGCCCTCTGTGGCACTCCAGCCTGCGCTGTCCCCTTCGCAGTGGGCCCTCTGTGGCACCCCATCCCTCACTTCCCAGGCTGGCTCTCTGATGTCAGGAGTCCCAGGCAGGGGCTCACACGTGGGGGGAGGGGGTGGCCCACCTTCTGCCACAGGTTGGCCCCGGGGTCGTACACGTAGACCTTCTTGGTGTTGTCCCCAATGAGGTAGAGCTCCCCGTGCAGTGCGGCGCAGCGCGGCGAGGACAGGTACTTGGGCAGGAAGGGTGAGGCGATCACACTCCACACATCTGCAGGGGCACAGGCACCGGCCACCATCACCGGGGTTGCCAGTGCGGGCACTGGCACTGCTCCCCACTCTGAGGACCCCGGACTCAGTGCCTCTCTGAACCTCAGTGAACTCGTCTGTGAAATGGGAGTAGGTCCCCGTGGTGCAGCTGGGAGGGACCCACACCTGCCTCTCACCCAGCCTTGATCTTCCCCCTGGGGACAGTGACCCCTTACAAGGCTGCAGCATAGGCGAGGGGCCTGCGAAGGGTGCAGGGATCCCTCAGGTCTCTCCCTGTTGGGGGTGCTTTGGCCTGACTGCCACCCCACCCACCCCACCTGACTGACTGGGGCCCCTCCCTGCCCAGCCCCCAACCCCGGGCCTGGTACCCAGGTGGGCCTTGCATGGACCCTGGGCCCAGCCAGTCTCTTGAGGGTCCTCACATCCATGCCTCAGAATGGGGCCCGCCACCATCTACACTGTCCAGAGGGTGAAACAGGACCGGAGACCAGGGTCAGGGGTGGACGGCTCAGAGTTCAGGGAGGCTGAGCTGGGCCTCCAACTCTGGCACAGAGTCCAGAACCCAAGATGGGCCTCAGAGCCTCGGAGGTTGGGGGTCACTACTCCTGGTCCGTGAGGCCCTTTTGGGTAGAACAGTCAGGCAGCTGCCAGGTGCTGGGCTCAGGTCACTGGCACCCTACCCCCAGCCCCAGCCCCAGCCCACTGCTGCCCTGAGGCCTGAGCAGGACAGATGTGCAGCTCGCCTCTGCGCTGGGACTCTGCGGAGGTGACGCAGTGGGTCCCCGACCCCTTGGGCCCCTGCCTTCCCCTCCTCTTTGTGAGAGGCTGCGGCCACCGGCTGTCTCCACCCCGGGCCCCGTCTATCCTCAGGAGCCCCCAGCGGACTGCCAGCGGACTGTCGCCTGTCAGAGGGGCCTGTGGTCCTCTGTCCTCGGTCCCTGAGCCCCGCCCACCTGTGACAGGGTTGTAGCACTGCAGGGCCAGGGCGTTGTACTTGCAGGCGCTGGAGCCCACCAGGTAGAGCCGGCCCCGGCAGCCGGCGGCCGAGAAGTTGCTGACGTATTTGAGGGCTGGGCTGATGGGCGTCCAGCTGTCCGTGTAAGGGTCGTAGCTCTCCACCTCCACCACGTCCAGGGTGGTGCCTGCGGGGTGAGGGCGGGGGCAGGTCAGGGCTGGGGAGGAGAGGGGAGGCCTGGAAACTCAGGGGCTGGGGCTTTTGTAAGGCAGCAGGGACCACCGTGGTGGGAAGCGGGGTGGGCTCCCCATTTCACAGAGAGGGAAGCTGAGGCTCTGAGAGGCGCCGGCACCTCCCAAGGCCACCCCGCCAGGAAGTGGTGTCGGGGATGGACACCCGGGCCTAGAAATGCCCCACTCTGGGGCCGATGTTCGGGAACGGGGTGGCAGGGAGCAGTCAGGAGGCTGCCCGCCCCCAGGCCCCTCCTGTGCCGGGAGTCATTTCCCGGAGTGCTCTGAACTGGAATGGAGGACGCCAGCCCTGGGAGGGCAGGTTGAGACCCTGGAGCTGTAGGCAGCTCCCTCCCAGTCCCAGATCCAGTCTGGGTGTGACAGTGATGGGGACGCCTCCTGGGGAGACCAGGCCTTGGCCTGGGCCTCTGTGAGCACCTGGGGACCTCACAAGCCCTGGGCTCAGGAGACCTGGGTGCTTTCTGCCATCTGGTTGGGGACACGGTAGCCACTGAGAGAAGGGACAGCTGGGACAGGTGGGGCATTAGAAGTGGCCTCAAGACCAGTTCATCACCTACAAAGCTTTTGGGCCACATGTGTTTTGTTTTTTTCTTTTCCTTTTTTTTGAGACAGGGTCTTGCCCTGTCACTGAGGCTGAAGTACAGTGGTGCGATAATGGCTCACTGCAGCCTCGACCTCTCAGACTCAGTCATCCTTCTACCTTGGCCGGCACGTGACACCATGACTGCCCTTCTTTTTTTTGAAATGGAGTCTCACCCTGTCACCCAGGCTGGAGTGTAATGGCTCGATCTCGGCTCACTGCAACCTCTGCCTGCCTCCCAGATTCAAACAATTCTCCTGCCTCAGCCTCCCGAGTAGCTGGGATTACATGTCCAGCTAATTTTTGTATTTTTAGTAGAGATGGGGTTTCACCATGTTGGCCAGGCTGGTCTCGAACTCCTGACCTTGTGATCCACCTGCCTCGGCCTCCCAAAGTGCTG
>NW_012122043.1:3969983-4005379 GCF_000951035.1 Colobus angolensis palliatus
TGGTGAAACCCCGTCACTACAGAAAATACAAAAATCAGCTGGGCATGATGGCATGCACCTGTGGTTCCACCTACTCAGGAGGCTGAGGTGGGAAGATTGCTCCCACCTGGAAGATGGAGGTTGCAGAGAGCTGAGATTACGCCACTGCATTGCATTCCAGCCTGGGTGACAGAGCAAGACTGTCAAATAAATAAATGAATGAATGAATGAATGAATAAATAAATAAATAAATAAATTTTAAAAGGGAGACAGGGTCTCTCTATGTTGCTCAGGCTTGTCTCAAACTCCTGGGTAACATAGAGAGACCCTGTCCTCCTTCAAGCAGTCCTCTTGCCTTGGCCCCGCCAAGTGCTGAGATTACAGGAGTGAGCCACCACACCTGGCCACATTTTGTTTTCCAATGTTCCTTTAATCAGTGAAGGCTCCTGGGTGACTCCTTGCTGTAGCTGCAGGTGCTGGCAGGTGGGTGTGGCTGTCCTCACTGGCCCCTCCTGCAGGAACCCCTCCTGGGGCCTGAGTCACCATCTTGCTGTCTCTGTCGCGGCACAGCAGAGGCACTGGGAGCTGGCCAGGGAGGACACCCGGGCTGTGGGTCTCGATGGCCCACCTGCTCAGGAGCCCTGGCCTGTGGCTTGCCTGCCCCACCAGACAGCGAGCCCTGAGGGTGGCAGTGGGAGCAGCATCTCTGTGGTCTCTGAGGCCAGCATGGGGCTCTCTGTTCCTATTGCTGCAGGGAAGAGAGGCTAGAACCAGGCCCCAGGGAGGAGTGGAGAGGAAGGCCTCACCGCCGATGGCGTAGATCTCCCCATTGAGTGCTGCGCTGGCATGGTTGGTGCGGGCCTTCAGCATGGGCGCCACAGGCTTCCAGGCGGCCTCCTTCAGTGGGAAGCACCAGGCCTGGGTGGTTGACCAGGTGTCTGTCTTGGTGCCCCGAGAGCCACCTGCAGGGAGAAGTTCTGTCTACATGGGTACCACCAGCCTGGGGCACCAGGGCAGTGGGGTCTGGGTACCAATATCCAGGGGCCTCCTCCCATGCCAGGCCATGATCTCCAGCATGGTGAGCCAGGGGTGGGACCAGCGTAGCGCAGTCGAGCTACGGGACTGCACAGGCCCCACCATCCCCCATAAACAGGGATGACAAGATCAGTGGTTTCAAGCCCCCATCAGTGGAAGCTTGTCCCCTCTTAAATCTTACAAGGAACCCCAATTTCTAAGATAGGAAAGAACAAAGTGATCCCTGCATCACATGACTTCTTCTGGGGACCAAGGCGGGCATCTGGTCAACCACCCAGGCCTGGGGCTTCTCGCTGAAGGAGGCCGCGTGGAACCTCGTGGCGTGCACAGCAGCCACGCCAGCGCGGCACTCAGCGGGGAGGTCTGGAGCTTCCCCTGAAGGAGCTGTGCGGTGCAGGGGTGGGCCCACGCTAGCCTGTGTACAGAAGCAGCTCCCAGCTCCCATGAGTGACCACGGATTTTAAATGTCCTTGTTCTCACATGCATGGAAAGGCCTCGACAAGCCTTGACTAACCACCAGAGACCCCCCTCAGTGTGGGGAGTTGCACTGAGCCCGGTGCTTGGCGGGCAGGGCATCCCTGGAAGGGTCCCAGAGCTGCCTACCTGTGACATAGATGCTGTTGTTCAGGGCCGCCAGGGAGAAACCCCACTTGTGGTAGTCGGGGAAGTCTGGAAGCGCCATCCACCTCTCTGGCAGAAGGAAAGAGGCAGAGGGTCAGGCTGCCAGGCTCCCTGCTGGGGCGGTCCCCACTACCCCTTCCCAGGTGCCTTTCCATGCACCAGGTGCAGAAATGCCCCCCTCACTGGTGGGGAAAGGGAAGGGCAGGGGGACACTGGTGCAGGGGCCCAGGGGGTCCTGGGTGCTCTGGATTAATGCGTCCCCCCCACCCCCTCCGCAGAGCCTGGCACTCAGAGTGGACACAGGATAGCTCCCTGGAGAGGCAGGAAGGCTTTGGAGGCTGGGGTCTTACCTTGACCCTGCAGTTGACCCCACTGACCCCAAATGGACCATTCAGCCCCTGGGGCTGGCCTGTCGATTAGTTGCGGTGTGGGTTAAGTGGCCTGATCTGTGGGTGTCACTAGTGTGTGATAACATCAACAGCACGCCTACCTACCTACCTGCCTGCCTGCCTGCCTGCCTGCCTGCCTTCCTTCCTTCCTTCCTTCCTTCCTCCCTCCCTCCCTCCCTCCCTCCCTTCCTTCCTTCCTTCCTTGCACCCTCCCTGCCCTCCAGGCAGCCAGGCACATACAGGGGATCAGGCACAGGCCTTGCAGCAGGCAGAGCAGGTCCAAATCCCAGGTGTCGTGCCCCAGCTGTGTGTCCTTGGGCAAAGCCCAGCCTCAGTTTCCTTGCTGTAGAGTGGGGCTGACCCCTGCCTCCCAGGAGCTATGGGGACCCTCATGGGACTGCTCACTGATGGTGGCTGTTAGGATGATTGCTGCTCGGGTCGTGGGGTGGGGCGGAACGATGTGCCCAAGTCAGGCCTGCCTCTCAGAGCTACAAGAGGTAAACTGAGGCAAAAGATGCAAAAATGCTTTGGAAAATCAAGACGAGACAATAAATGTGGAAATGGTAAAGTCCTATAAATGGACATATTTTGGGTGTTTGCAGAAGAGCCCCAGGTCTTCGGGATGTCCCCTGGGAAGACTCTGTTTACTGTTTATGACCATTTTTGGGAGATGCGGAATTCCAGGCCTCCCTGGGAGCAGAGCCTGGCACTGTGGGCAGGGACCGTGTCCCTGTGACTCATGGCTCTGTCACCCCAGGGAGGGAGTTGCCCAGCCATCAACAGGCCCTTCCTGCCAGCGCCCCGCCTCCCGGCTGGGTCTGAGACAGCTGCTCCCTCCTGACGCCAGCCCCAGACCCCTCTCATCAGCCCCTGACCCGAACAGCTGGCCTCGGGCTTCCTGGAGTCTGCCAGCCTCTGACACCAGGGAGATGATTGGCGACCTGCCTGGTGGCCCCATGACACCAGCCAGCCTGCATCAGCCCTTTCCAGAGCACCTCCCGGGGCCAGCGCAGGGGGCCTCCAGAACCGCTGCGGGGCCCTCATGCCTCCTTTCCCGCCAAATGGTGGACCTGGCCTCAGTGCCCACTTCAGGGCTCCCTACAACTGTGTAAGGAAACAGCAGGAGCTCATTTCACAGATGAGGAAGCTGAGGCTCAGAGAGGCAAGGTCACCTGTTTGAGGGCTGGGATTATAACCCCGTTTGGGCTGACCCAGAAGCTGAGCTCTCACTCCTCCAGCTGCCTGTACACCTTTACTCCCCACCCCGCTCTCCCCTTGGGGTCTCGATTCCCCCGGCAGGTGCACTGAGCGGGGCGCATGGGGAGGAGGCAGCGGTCAGGCCGCCCACTCCACAGAGTGCAGTCTGGGCCGTGGAGCCCTGTACACCGGCCCCAGGGCCTAAAAGGGACCAGAGTTCTGGGCTCTGGTTGCAGGGAAAGGGAACAGCAGTGCCCCCCAGCTTACCTCCTCACTGGGGTGCCACTGGCTCCTCTGCAGCCCCCAGGTGAGGCCCACCCAGGCATGCCCCTCACAGTGGCCTCACACAGCTCCCGGTCCTCTGCGAGCCTCATTCGCTCCACCTGCAAGGTGGACACAGCGGCTCTCGCCAGACCGAGGGACAGCAGGTGGGCCCAGACGCGGGAGGGGTACTTACTGGCCTTGCTGTTGTAGAAGGCAAAGTTCCCAAGGCGGGGAGTGGGCTCCTCACCTGCCTCATCCTCCTCCAGCGCCCGCCCGCCCACCACCACCAGGACCTCCTCCAGCTTCTGCCGGAGGGCGAATGGTGCCTGTGGGGTGGGAGGCCAGGGTCAGGGCAACAGCAAAGTCTCCCCATGCTCTGAGCCCCCGTATGCCCTGGGCAGGCCTCGGCATGTGTGTGCATGTGTGCATGCATGTTGCTGGAGATGGTGTGTGCCCGAGTGCACAAGCTGCTCCCTCCTTGCACCACGTGCCTTTCGGGGCATTCCTGAACCACCTTCAGAACCAGCCCCACAGCAGGCACGCAGCGCCATGCACAAGCTTCTCCCCATCCCCGCTCCCTGGGTGGTCTCCAGCAGGCGGCACAAGGGTGTCCCGGCTCAGTGGGAAACGCTGGCTGTCCTAGGAACGGCCGGTAAGCAGTCGCTGCCTAGGGCTCCCAGAACCCCAGGCTCCCCAATAGCCGCCCGTGCTGGCCCCCATATGGAACCCCCAGATCTCCCACTGCCAGGAGTTAGAATACTAGGTGACTGCCTACTGGCAAGGCTCTGAAGCCAGCTCTAGAAGGAGGCCAGGTGCTCTGTGACTGGCTGGAATCCAGTGGGGACAGGGGTTAGGGTTTAGCCCACTACTCACTCCACCCGTGGCCTGAGGACCATTAGCCTGAGCCACTCTTTGTTCTCAGACTTGGTTCTAAAGGAGCGCCCTGGAGCAAGGCCCCTGAACAGGGTGTCTGGCAGCTGACCGTGCAGCCACTCCCAGACCTGTCCCTCCATCATGACCTGCTGTGCCCACCAGGCCCACTGCCAGCACAAACAGGAAGTAGCACCCCATAAAAGCTCGGGCGGACTGCCAGGCCTGTCTGTGCCTCCTTGCCTGTGCATAAGCTGCACCACCTTCCTGGATGGTTTTCCCCTCTTTTTCTCCCTGTGAGCTCCTATCCCTCCTCTAAGGCCCAGCTCACATGCTGCCTCCTCCAGAAAGCACTCCCTGACTGCCAGCCCCTCCCAGAATGCATCCTGGGCATATATTTGGCCCTTCCACACTGCCTGACATCTGTTTCCAGGCTTGTTCCACTGAGCTGCAGGCTCCTTCAGGACAGAGTCAGATCTTACCACTTCTACGTTCCCCTGCCCCTTGCACCCAGGGTGTGACACGCACACAGGCACGATCTGCACTTGAGGGGTGAACGGTGATGTCCTTATAGGGAGCTGGCCCAACAAAAGGAGCATTGCAAGGTCAGAGTGCACCTTGGAACGTCCACTGCTTGCTCTGGCCTGATTCAGGTGGGGTTTCTGGGGCTCTCCTCCCTGCTTCCCAGGAATGGGGGCCTCCCAGCTGCTCACTCACCCCGTCATGGCCCTGGGACAGGGCTGCCCGGCACGCCTCTGACTCCTGGATCAGGGGCTCTGTGGCCAGCAGTTGTTGCACACAGGGCCTGGGCACGGCGTCCAGGTGCACTAGGCTGAGCAGCTCAGGCAGGTGGGAGGCTCGGGCCTGTGGGTCATGGCGCACCCAGCGCAGCAGGGCCTCAAGTCGGCTTTGCTCTGGCTGCACCTGCAGCAGGTCACTGGCCAGACAAGTGACCAGCCGGTCTCGAGGAAGCTGCAGGAACTCGTCCTCACGTGCCACAGCCTCGAAGTTCTCTCGCAGGAAGGCCCAGGCCTTGGCAGCCACGCCCAGCAGCCCTTGCTGCTCCCCAAACTCACAGATGCCCAGGCAGTTGGCAGCATCCAGTTGCTGCTGCAGGTAGCGGCCGCAGACTTTCTGCACCGAGGGGAAGTGCAGGCGTGCAGCCGTGCGTGTCAGTGCCTCCACATTGCCCTGGGTGATGGTCAGCCGGCCTGTGTACACGAAGTCCACCAGCTGCCCCACCACAGCTGGCTCCACGTCCCGCAGCTCCACGCGCGCAGAGAAGCTCTCGGCAAAGTCACCCGCAAACATGGCATGGAAGTAGGGGCTGCTGAGTGCCAGGAGGCCACGGTGGCATGGCAGCTCCCAGCCGCCCACCAGCAGTGTGACATCGGCCAACTTGGGCTGAGAGCGCAGCCGCTGCAGGCCCTCCAGCATGTCCTGGGCATGCGAGGGCAGGTGGAAATCCAGGTCATCCACGTTCCGTACCATGATGCTGTGCCCACGGGACCCTCAGCAGCCCACCCACTCAAGGGAAGAAGTGCCTGGAGCTGCCCGAGCTCCTAGGAGAGAAGAGAGCAAGGTCAGCCAAGTGGGGATGGTCTCATCCTCCTGAGTGACCCATCCAGTCTGTCCATCAGCCCTTTCCATCCACTGATAAACACAGGATGAGCACCGACCATGTGCCAATCGCTTTACTCACCATCTGCCTCAAGCCACCCCCAGAACCCTGTAAGGTAGGGTAGGTGTCATTCCTGTTTGCAGTGAGGAAATCGAGGTTCAGAGGGGTGGGAGACCTACTCATGGCCAGGCATTCAGGGCAGAACAGGGCTGGCAAGAGAACCCATGCCCTAGGTCTCGTCCACAACCCTGGGCTACACTGAGCCCACCCCCTAAGGGCCCCGGAGACACCCAAACTCCCGGAGGCGTCCTCTGTCCCAGATCCCACATTGCTGGGGAGGCCATCTGGGGGCTGCAGCAGCTCCTGCTCCCGTGGTGCTCCCAGGCACCAGGCCACGTGCCAAGCATGCAGAGAAGCTGTGCATTCACCACTCAGCCCACAACAGTCCTGGAGGGTGGGTGTCATCATGGCTCCTTTTACAGCTGGGGAGACTGAGGCACAGAAGGTTTCAGTCACTTGCCCAAGATCACACATCTAGGAAGTGGTGAAGCTGGAATTTGAACTCAGAGCTAGGCTTGGGGGCCCAGGCTCTGAACCCTGCATTCCACGTGGCCCGCTAGAGGTTGCTAAACAGAAACGGCCAGCCAAAGGCAGCGTTCTGGAGGGTTTTGCATCACCACTCTCCTATGGTTGAAGTCAGCAAGGCTGCTTACAGGCTCATGTAATTATATGCATGTGGTTTATGTCCTTCTGGTACTGCACCCTAAGACAACCGTCCCCAGGAGAGATCAAGTCTGTGCACAAGCCTTTGACCCGGGTCACCCCAGGGCGAAAGGCTGCGCAGCGGAGAGGCCGTTCGCCCGCTAGGGGGCGCCTCGCGGAGCCATCCCGGGCAAGAGAGGCGGCCGTGCGTCCACAGGTACAAAATGCATGGGAACGGGCGCGGTGGCTCAAGCCTGTAATCCCAGCACTTTAGGAGGCTGAGATGGGTGGATCACGAGGTCAGGAGATCGAAACCATCCTGGCTAACATGGTGAAACCCCGTCTCTACTGAAAAATACAAAAAACTAGCCGGGCGAGGTGGCGGGCGCCTGTAGTCCCAGCTGCTTGGGAGGCTGAGGCAGGAGAATGGCGTAAACCCGGGAGGCGGAGCTTGCAGTGAGCTGAGATCCGGCCACTGCACTCCAGCCTGGGCGGCAGAGCAAGACTCCGTCTCAAAAAAAAAAAAGGAAATGACAAAGCTCAGCTGGAGAACCAGGAGGCCAAGAGTCTGGCCGGGCAGTCACGGTGCAGGTACAGGTGCAGGCAGTGGGAGCTAGGGCTCCCCGACTTCCCGACCCGGGTGCCACCTCTTGACCCAGAGCGGGAAAGCACGTGGGGGTCCACAGGGCCTCGCGGACCAACCCGGGCTCGCGCACAGGGCAGCTCAGGGCCCCACGCCCCAGCATCCCGGCCGGTACACGAAGTACCCACCCAACACTGCAGGCATGAGAATCCTGCCTGGCCCCTCCCCAGGAGGCCCTGGCCCCGATGAAGGCGGTTCTGCCCTTCCTGGGCAGCTGGGAGATGAGCTGGGGCCTGAGTAGGCGATGGGGCTGTCCCTGGGCCACCGCCTGCAGGCCTCGCATTCCTGTCATTGTTGTGCTCCCTTGGGGCAGCTGCTGCTGGGGTGATGGGCCGGCAGGCGTAAGCGCCCCCACTTTCCCTGGGGACCTCAGGGGTCCTGCTGACACCTGTCACCCTGCAGTCCCTGCATGGGTCAGGGGTTTCCTGAGGGTCTCAGAGCCTCACCCCAGTGCCTGCCCAGGCCCGGAGTGAGGAAGCTGAGTGGGCAGGACAACAAAAGGCCTGAGCCCAGCAAGGCTGGCGACTGTGGCTGAGTGGCCCTGGCTGCCATCCGAGGGGTGGCCCAGCCTCCCCCTCCCACCTCTCCAGCTGGAACAGAGGGAAACCTGTCTCCTGAGCCCCCACCCTGAGGAGCCTGGCTTGGCCGCTGGCAGGGGCCGGGGGTGTCTCTGAAGCACTCGGCTGTGATCCCGGCCTCCGGGGCCTAACCCACCCTCCCCGCTACTCCCTGCTGGGTCCCCCTGCCCTCTCTGCTGTCCCCTGCCCCAGAGCCCCCTGGATCCTACCTCTCACTCAGCCTGGACCTCGAAGCTGAGAACACAGACCCTGCCTAGCCGGCAGCCAGGGGACACGGAGGCCTGCAGGGCGGGGCACGGCGGGGCTGGTGGCCCCGTGGGGAGGGTATTTTTAGCCTCTGTCTGCAGGGTGGCGGGAGGGTCAGGTGGTGAGGGCTGGGCTGGTGGGGGAAGGAGCGAGATGCCGGCTCCTCAGTGACTGTCAGCTCAGAAAGCCCATCAAGGCCTTCCAGGGACTTGCGGCCTAGGACAGACATCGGGAAGGGCTCCAGGGCAAGCACAGGTGAAAGCTGTGGCGGTGGGGCTGGCTGGTGGGGGCAGGGGTGCAGCTTCCCCACCTGCTTCCTCATCTACAAGGTGGGGACAGTGGAGCCCGTGGTGGGGGCCTGGGGTCGCAGAGAGCCTCAGGCCCAGGGCCAGGACACTGGCAGGTGCTGCCCTCGCTGTTGATGTCAGTGGCACCTATGTGTCCTCTTGTTCTGTTGTCACATGGGAAAACGTGATTATCATGAATAAGCACAGCTGGTTAGCAGAGGCTTTCCAAGCTGGGAGTCCATGGTGGCGGTGAGGGAACTCTGCCCAGAGAGGGGAGGCGCCACCCTCAGCTGCCCTGCCCAGCTAGCGCAGGTAGGAGAGACGCTGGGGCTCCCTGTCCTGCTACCCCATGGCCTTGGCCTCGGGGCTGCCCAGGGCGGCTAAGAAACAGGGTCATCTAAAACTACAGCAGTGGACTCTCAGCTTCCCGTCCAGCGCTTGGTTCACAGTAGTCGCAGGGGGAAGCCCTCACGCCTGGGACTGAACTGGGCTCAGAACCACAGGCCCTGACCAAGGTCAGGTGGGTTGAGTTGGGGACCGAGGAGGCTACTGGACATTTCCCACACCAGTGCCCAGAGCAGAGTTTTGTGGCTGAGGAGCTTCAGGCGCATGGGAGAGAAGCCCTCAGCCCTCTATCCACTGGCCACGTGGGCCTAACCAGCATGACCATTTCCAGGTGTGCTGCGACCTAGAGGAGCTGGGGAGTGTCGGGTCTGGCTGTGGCCTCCTGATGCTACTACGGATTGTCCTAATGCTCTTACAGCCCAGAGAGGCCCAGGTGGCCCCTAGGGAGACAGAACCCCACTCCTGCTCCTGAGACGCACACAGCCTATGGAGGGGAAGCTCACCCACAAATTACTGCCAAGTCTGCAAGGTGCCCTCTGGGTTACCTTCCATAGGGGTTCCCTGAGTCCATGCTTCCTCTACAGCCCAGCCTGGCCCAGCCATAGCCCAGTCATAGCCCAGCCATAGCCCAGTCCAGCCCAGCCATAGGCCAGTCCAGCTCAGCCATAGCCCAGTCATAGCCCAGCCATAGCCCAGCCTGGCCCCCGGCCCTGCTCCTGTCCCACACTGTCCCGGGATTTTCCCCCTGGCCTTGGACATCAGCTTCACGTTGGGTGGGGGACGCTTATGGAAGACCCCCATAAGCGTCCCCACAGCGAGGGAAGACTCTCGCTGTGCCCAGGACCACTATGGGGTGGGCGCTGGAGTGCTGGGTTTCCCCGCTGTCCCCACTGTTTGCAGGCGGAACATGCAGGGTTAATGCGGTCCCAGCTCGGGCTGGTGGAAATGAGGACAGGGGATTCTGATGACAGGCTGCTGTCACGGGGAGCTGGCTCTGCTTGGGGAACAGCACTGCTTGCCAAGTGTGGAGGCCTCACAGCAGCCGTCGTGGGGCTCGGAGTCCCAGCACCTCAGATGACAGGTCAGTTTGGGAAACTCAACACCGGGAGCACAAAACAGATCCTCATCAACAGATTGCTACTGAGTGGTGCAGTTTTTAAAAATACACTTCTTTCTTTTTATGAGGATAAAAATAACACAAGTTCCTTTTGGAAAACAGAAAAATAAAAAGCAGAAAATGTCACCAGTAAAAGATCATTTGCCATTAACATGCTTCCAGCTCTTTCCTATTGTGAAAATGAGCCTGCCGGCGCATGTGGGTCAGCGCCCTTTCCTCACACCTTGTTAGATTGTGGGCGTTTCTGATGTGATCAGCACTGGAAGAGTTTCCATTTTTGCCAGGTGCAGTGGCTCACGCCTATAATCCTAGCACTTTGGGAGGCTGAGGCAGGTGGATCACCTGAGGTCAGGAATTCTAGAGCAGCCTGGTCAACAGAGTGAAACCCCATCTCTACTAAAAATACAAAAATTAGCCAGGAGTGGCGGTGCACACCTATAGTCCCAGCTACTCGGGAGACTGAGGCAGGAGAATTGCTTGAACCTGGGAGGCAGAGGTTGCAGTGAGCTGAGACCGTGCCACTGCACTCCAGCCTGGGTGACACAGTAAGACTCTGTCTCAAAAACAAAAAAGATTTGCAATTTCATCTCAATAGGATGATATTGCACTTTGTGAAGGTGGGAGTGGTAACCTCCTCCTGTTCGTGGACGTTCAGGCTGTTTTCCATTTGGGACTATTACAACGAAGGTGGCGTCACCTGTGTGACTATTACCTCAGAATAGACTCTGAGCGTGAAATCACCAAGTTAAAATGTGTGAGGCCAGGTGCAGTGGCTCACGCCTGTAATCCCAGCACTCTGGGAGGCCAAGGCAGGCAGATCCCTTGAGGTCGGGAATTCGAGACCATCCTGGCCAACATGGTGAAACCGCGTCCCTACTAAAAATACAAAAAAAAATTAGCTGGGCATGGTGGTACATACCTGTCAATCCCAGCCACTCCGGAGGCTGAGGCAGGAGAATCACTTGAACCCGGGAGGCGGAGGTTGCGGTGAGCCGAGGTCGCACCACTGCACTCCAGCCTGGGTGATAGAGCAAGACTCCATCTCAAAAAAAAAAAAAAAGGAAATCGTGTGAATGAGCTCCCCTCTGCCAGGCCAGGCCGGGGGCCTTCCAGCTGTGAGGACGTCCCAGGCTGGGTCGGCATGTCAGTCTGCCCACCTCTCGGGGGCCTTACAGCACCTCTCTCTCCATCTGGGGTGACTTGGGGCCTGGGTTCCATCAGGCTGTCCCTGTTTCCCTTTCACCAGCACTCTCACCCGTCAGACGGCCGCTCCTTCCCTGCGGACTGGCTGGGTCAAAACCACCTTGTGTGACGGCCTATTGCGCCGTAATGAGGACGTCGTGTATCTGCGATGGAAGCCGCCGCTGCTCTGCCGCGTTAGTGATCTCACACCGCATCATCAGCTGCCCCGGAGTCCACGGTCCTGGAACAGCACGCATGCGTCGTCTCTCCGTTTCTCCTCGGGAGCGCGTGCGTGGGGTGGCTGCACCTCAGGATATCTCAGGAGGGTCCCACGACGTGCTCAGTCCAACTGCAGTCATCGGAAGGCTGGCCTGGGGCGGGAGGGTCTGCGGGCTGTGAGCTGGAGAACCCATTCCCCCCCACGGGTCCCTCTGCAGAGCTGCTCCCAGCGTGAGGCGGCTGCTTCCCCGAAATAAGGCGAGCGGCAGAGATGGAGCCGTGACGCCTTTCGCAGCCCACTCAGAAGTGATGTCTGCAGCTTCATCCTATTGTGGGGTACCCTGCGTGGAACGGTGCTGCATGCTGTGACCACCCGGAGGCAGGGGTTGCTGGGGGCCTTCGTGCAGGCTGGCCTCCATGGCAGGCTTCGTTCATTTCTTCTTTTAAATGGCCTTCAGAGGCATTAATTCAGAGGCATTAATTTTTTTTTTTGAGATGGAGTCTTGCTCTCTCACTAGGCTGGAGTGCAGTGGTGCGATCTCCGATCACGGCAACCTCTGCCTCCTGGGTTCAAACAATTCTCCTGCCTCCCGAGTAGCTGGGATTACAGGCACCCACCACCACAGCCAGCTAATTTTCGTATTTTTAGTAGAGGCGGGGTTTCACCATGTTGGCCAGGATGGTCTCGATCTCTTGACCTCGTGATCCAACTGCCTTGGCCTCCCAAAGTGCTGGGATGACAGGCGTGAGCCACTGTGCCCGGCCGACGTTACACTTTTAAATGAGGCTTTGCATTAAATCTGTGCACCGACATGCAGGGAGCCCGCCCTCTGCACACTGACCCAGCTGTGAGGGAGAAGCCGGGGTTCCTGCACTGACCCAGTTGTGAGGGAGAAGCTGGGGTTCCTGCACTGACCCAGGGTGAGGGAGAAGCTGGGGTTCCTGCACTGACCCAGCGTGAGGGAGAAGCTGGGGTTCCTGCACTGACCCAGCTGTGAGGGAGAAGCCGGGGTTCCTGCACTGACCCAGGGTGAGGGAGAAGCTGGGGTTCCTGCACTGACCCAGCATGAGGGAGAAGCTGGGGCTCCTGCACTGCCCTTGGGGAAGGCTTCCGTTTTTCCACATCTCCATCCTGCCCTCATCCGTGGGCTGGGGACACAGGGCTCCCTTTCCCCGGGATGTTTGCGACTCATTGGGAAGCCCCCAGGCTTTGCGCCTTTGCTTTGCATGTGGCCCCCTCACCGATGTCGGCACCTCCAGGGTGCTGTGGCTGCCATCTCTGGTCCTTAGTTTTTGTCAATTGGACAACCGATTTATAAGCACCAAACGGGCCCTACAGCTGTGCGTGTGGCATTGCAGGGCCAGTGCCTGCCTGCTCCGGGCCGGGGACACGCGCTCCCTACAGGTGAGCTGCTGGTGGGCACGGGTTCCGGCTGCCGGGCATCAGAATCGCCTGGAATGGCTTAAAACCCCAGCTTTCCAGACCCACCCCAGGCCAAGGGAATCAGAATCCCTGAGGCAGCTCCCCCAGAGGCAGGGTATGGACAGAAAGTCATTTAGGGGTCACCCCAAGGCATCCCAGCAGCACTCCAGGGGCCCAGCCTGGATCTGAGCCACACGCCACCCCTCGCTTGGCATTCCACCCCAGGCTCTCCTGGGACCCCTGATGCATATGTCTGCTGCTGGCCTTGATCCAGCTCCTCAGTTGGGAAACTGAGGCCTGGAGGCCACGGAAGACTTGCCCAAGGCCACAGCGAGTTGGCAGGGACACCCGGAGCCAGGAGGGCTGACTCCCTGCCCAGTGCTCTCTCTTGAGCACCCTCGGCCAGGGAGCAACCTGAGGCTTGCTGCCCTCACCTCCAGCCGCTCCTGTCAGGGCCTTCAGAACAACACTGCCAGCAAGGGGTGCGTGAGGGGACTCCAGGAGATACCCCCAGCCAAGGGCGCTCCCTAGACCCACCTGCTGCCCCTTGCCCTCTGCCAGCCCTGGGCAGTGGCTGTACTGGGTGGAGCAGCCTCGTCGGTCTCCACTGGGCGCGTGTTGTGGCCAAGAGCCAGGGCCCCACTGACGGAGAAGCAGCGTTCAGGATGCTCCTGGCCGCTCCCAGTGCCCTGCTCGTTAGAAACAACTGAAACACCTGTAATCCCAGCACTCTGAGAGGCTGAGGTGGGCAGACTGCTTGAGCCCAGGAGTTCAAGACCAGCCTGGACAACATAGCAAGACCTTGTCCCTACAAAAAATACAAAAAAATAATTAGCTGGGTGCGGTAGCTGACACCTCAGTTTCAGTCACTCGGGAGGCTGAGGTGGGAGGATTGCTTGAGGCCAGGAGGCAGGAGCTGCAACGAGCCAAGATTGCACCACTGCACTCCAGCCTGGACAACAGAGCCAGACCCTATGAAAGAAAGAAAAGAAAGAGAAGAGAAGAAAGAGAGAGAGGGAGAAAAGAAAAGGAAAGAAAGGAAGAAAAAAAAGGAAGAAAGAAAAGAGAAAAGGAAGAAAGAAAAGAAAGGAGAAAGGAAAGAAAGAGAAAGAAAAAGAAAGAGAAAAAGAGACAGATGGAACTCGGAAGTGCTCACTGCATGCTGGTGAGTGTCTGAGACGGTGATGCTGACTCCCCAGCACACAGGCCCCTCCCACGTGGGACCTCCGTCCTCCCTCACTGCCACCCCAGGAGCATGAGCTCCCTATGTGTCCCATGCTGCAGATGAGAAACCAGAGGCTCTGAGGGACCAAGGACAATGGCCCTGATATTTCCGCAGAGCTGAGATGAGACTCGGGTTTGGTACCGGGGTCTGTGAGGGCACAGGCGGCTCTCAGGGATGGGTAAACAAGAGAGGGGGTGGGCTAGGAGTGGGAATCTTTATTTAGCAAACACATGTTCAGCTTCAGCTCTATGGCAGGGTCTTCAGCAGTGGAGGAAGCCAGAGCAGGCCGGCCACAGAGCAGGCTCTTGGGGAAAAGCCACTGGCCTGGGGCTGAGGCGGGTGCTACTTCCCTTCCCCGCCCTGCCCGCCCTGATGGCCAATACCACCCCTCCCAATTTTATATCTTCTTTTTTATTTATCTATTTATTTTTTGAGTCAGAGTCTTGCTCTGTCGCCCGGGCTGGAGCGCAGTGGCACAATCTCGGCTCACTGCAAGCTCCGCCTCCCAGGTTCACGCCATTCTCCTGCCTCAGCCTCCCAAGTAGCTGAGACTATAGGCGCCCGCCACCACGCCTGGCTAATTTTTTGTATTTTTAGTAGAGACGGGGTTTCACCGTGTTAGCCAGGATGGTCTCGATCTCCTGACTTCGTGATCCGCCCACCTCAGTCTCCCAAAGTGCTGGGATTACAGGCGTGAGCCGCCGCGCCCGGCCAATTTTACATCTTCTTGAGCGTCCCTCCCCTTGGGCCCCAGTCAGCCACGAGGGTCTCTCTGTTCCATCCAACAGCTTGCCTGCTGCCTTCCAGGTTCTGCCTGGACAATCCCCAGGGAGCAAGGCGAGGACCCCTGATAAGCCTGTCCCCTGACTGCACCCTCCTCTGTCCCAGAGGGCCTGGATGCCAGGAAGAATATTCCTGAAGCCTCCCCTCCCTGCCACTCCCTGCTGGGCCATCTCACAGCTGCAGAGCCCCGCCCCCAAAGTCGCTGTGGGCTTGGGCCCAGCCCTCCTCAGCCCCAGAGCCTGGGTGATGACCCATTCTCCTGGCTGCCATCAGGAGCTGGGGACAAACCACACCCTATGCCAGCCATGCCCAGCACCATGTCCAGGATACTCGGCAGCACCCAGAGCCCCTGAGGATGGAATCCATCTCCCTTCCTGTATCCCTCCCTCCAGTACCCAGGCCCCCGTGAAGAGGTGCACTGTGGGTGACACCCAAGTGCCCTCGCGGAGTAGCCACGCCCCACCGAGGTCCAGCTGCTGCCCACCCCTGCCGGCATTCTCCTCTGTGTGCAGCAGCCTTTGAGAGTGGGCGCCAGCCACCCTGTCTGGAGGACTCTCTCTCAGCCACTGCTACTCCCACGTCCCTGCTCGCCGGCCTTGCTGGGGCCCACAACTGGGCTGGGGCCGGTCAGATGGAGGACAGGGGCCCCATGGGGAGCCTTCCTTTGAGGAAGCAGGGTCTCTGGAGCACCCTGGGGGTGGGGCACTGGCCTGGTGGGCATCGGTGTGTGACCAGCAAGGACGACCTGGCAGGAAGGTCTCCTCCCCATGGAATCTGTTCTCGGAATCACTCCAGCTCCCCACCATTCACAGGCGGGAGGTGAAGGGGTGTGGCCCAAGGTCAGCAGGAGAAACAGGGGCAGGACTAGGACCTGGGGCCACCTCAGGCTCACATGGAAGGTGGATGTGGCCGAGGCCCCCAGCACCAGAGAAACTGAGGGACAGGACGCCCAGGTAACTGGTGGCACTGGGGAAGGACAAGTGGGAAACAGGCAGCATCCCAGGTCTCGGGGGCTGGCCGGGCAGAGGTGCCCTGGGCTGGGGTGGCCCACTGCCTAACTTCAGGGCCTGCCCAGGGGCTTCCTGGGTGCAGTGGTGACTCGGAGAAGCATGCCACAACAGAAGAGTGCCGCAGCCTCCGATAACCCGCAGGACTGGAGGCAGCCTTGCCCGGCTCACCCGGCCACCAAGGGTGTGAGCAAGGAAAAGAGAAACCCCAAGTTACCCCCAAACCACGTTCTGGAAAGCAGGCTGCCGGCTGGGTCATTCTCCAAAGTTGAACATCTCAGCTTCCTTCTCCTTCCAGAAGGCAAAGCTCCGGTTGATGTAGCCGCAGATGTCCTCGCTGTTGAAGCTGCCCCGCTGGGAGCGGGACCCCAGCCGCTGTGCTGTGGGCTCAGGGCCGCTGCAGGGGACGGCGGCATGCGGCAGGGGCCCGAGTGGAGTCAGGCCTGACTTGCGGCCAGGTTCCGTTTCCCAGGCGGGACCCTGGCTGGAGCCGAAGAAGCGGGCTTTGATGTCCTCGAAGCCGTCGGTCCAGGCCCGGCGGCCAGCGGCCACCTCGTCGGTCACAGCCTTGTGGAAGGCGCGCACCGCCTCCCAGCCGTGGGTGCCCAGGTGCTCGAAGACCTCGAAGCAGAGCAGGTGGCGCACCTTCCGCTCCTCTGCCGGCAGGTCGCACTCCAGGAGCTGGAAGTAACCCAGCATGAAGAGATCCAGCGAGAGGCTGCTGTAGGTCACAGGAGCCCCGTCCATGTGGGGCAGGAACTGCTCGGGGGACAGGACCCCGCGGGGCCTCCGGCTTAGCCGCCGCAGCTGCCGGGTGGGCACGTGAGCCATGATGGCTTTCCAGTTGCCCAGCAGGTGGGTGATGGTGCTGCGCTGCTGCCACAGGTGGCCCAGCCGGGGGCCCTCGCCGGGTGAGGAGGGTGGCCCAAGGCTCCTGGAGGCCTCCTGGCCCCGAAACCCCGTGTGGCGGGCTTCTAGGGTCCTGCAGGCTGCTGTCTTGAGGGCCGGCGTGTAGGCCGACCTCCTCCAGTGGCTGAGGAAGAGCATGATGATGCGCTCCTTGCGCAGGCTGGCCAGGTCCGGACCGGCTGCGGTGCCCACCTCCGATGGCACCTCCTCGCAGCTGATGCCGGAGTCGCTGGCCTCCTCTGTGTCGCCAGGCCTGGGCTCCCCCGAAGCCAGGCCACTGCACGGCTTAGGCAGGGCCGGCCAGCAGCCACTCAGGCACTGCCTGCGCTGGGCCCCTGGCTCGCAGGGGCCAGGGTTGAAGCCACAGAGTGGGCCAGAGGCTGACTCGAAGTTGCCGCGCAGCATCCGCACAGACACCCCCCACTCCTGGATCTGGCGCTGGGCCTCGCTCCGAGGGGGGCGGGCCGAGGCCTCCCTGCAGGTCTCCTGCAGGGGCTGGGTGGTCGGCTTCTTATCCCCCTGCACCAGCCCATGCACACCCTTCAGCAGCAGGGACAGGCTGCGCACCAGGCGGGAGATGTGGCTGCACCAGAAGGGCAGGGGCTGCCCCCCGGGGGCCACCTCCGAGGCCTCCGCAGAGCTTGTGGGCTCAGCCGCTGGGGTTGAGGCCTCCTCAGCCTCCAGTCCGGGCGCCCTGGGCAGGAAGTGGCTGTTGACCGTGATGCTGACCAGGGGCTCGGGCAGCAGGGCCTGCAGCTCAGCCGCCAACCGGCCCAGCTCACTCTCATACTCCTGACAGCGGCGCCGAAGCTGCAGGTCTGCAATCTGCTTCTCTAGGTAGATCAGGTCGTCCTCCGTCAACAGCTCCCCAAAGGGCCCCAGGATGGCCTGGTGGGTCTGTGAGTACCTCCAGGCCGCCTGCTCTGTGGGGCCTGAGCTCCCACCATTGTCCTGGGCACAGGAAGGGCAGGGTGAGCAGGGTGAGCCCGCCCACCTGCCATCAGCCCACCTAGCTTCCAAATCCCTGAGTTCTCAGCATCTCTGCAGAGCCTCTGGTCCTGCCCCAAGGTAAGACTTTAAAGGGCTTCCCAGCTAGGGCAGAAGCCCCTGACCTGCTCTGCCCTAGTCTTGCTCTGCTCTCAACCCTGTGGCTTTCAGCCCCTATGGCTCCCAGCCCAACAGGCCAGGACAAGCTGGGCCCTCAGACAGGGCTGTCCCCCAGTCCTGAGATGGTGGAGACGGGCTGTATTCCAGCAGCCAGGAGCCACCTGTGGCTAGAGAAGCGACAGGTGGCTGGTGTGACGGAGGGGCAGAACTTTTACTTCCCCTAAATTGTAGTGAATTTCAATGGCTGCACGTGGCTGGCATGATTGTGCTGGACAGCACAGTGCTAGACTGGGGAAGCAGGACGCAATCGTCCTGACAAAATCGTAGGCCTCTGAGGGTACAATTCCTGAACTCCTGTCTGCACAGCAGCCGGGGAAGCCTGTTAAAATCCAAGGCACATCACAGCCCTTCTCTGCTCAGATTCTCAGTGGCTACCCACGGCCTCACAGAGGTGCAATAATCCCAGCCAGGTTCCTCTTCAACCTCAGGCGCCCATTTCACGCCAGGGCGCCTCCTCTTGCTTCTCCCCAGGCCGGCCGGGCCTCAGGACCCTTGCACTGGCTGTTGCCTCTGCCTAGGAGGTGTCTGCCCCAAGTTCCCATAGGGCTCCACCTCTCTTCCCTCCGGCCCCTGCTCAAGGCCACGTCCCCAGAGGGGGCCCCGTAAGCACCCATGTATCATAGTCCCCCAACCGCTTTGCTTTCTCCACAGCAGTGGGAATCGCACCCCTACACCTGCTGGCACCTGCCCATGGGCCACCGTCTTCCCTGCTAGACGGTGTGCCCAGGAGAGCAGGGGCTTGCCCTTCACTGCCTAGAACAACGCTTGGCACAGGCAGGCGTGTGCCACAAATCCACCAAGTGGAAGGATACGTGGGACCCACGCCTTCAGAGCAGGTGAAGGGGCTCTGCTCACTGGTTCACTTCATTCTCTGGCGGAAGCAACAGCTGAGGCCACAGAGGAGAGGGGCCCCTGGGTCTTGGATTTAGTTCTGGGCTTCGGGTGCTCTGACTTCCACTTCCACCTACCCGGAAAAGGCCCCGCCCCGCCCAGCCCACTGGTCCCGCCCCTCCGCCCCTCCCCGGGGCCTACCTGGATCTCCCCGGGGCCTACCTGGGCCTCTGCGGAGCTCTCTGCGCCCAGGCGCGCCTGCAGCTTCCGCACCATCACCTGCCGCTTCCACTCGGGGATGGGCCGGCCGCGCTCATCCCGCGTGGGCACCAACCCGTCGATGTCGCCTGAGGGCGGCCCATCCAGCTGCAGTGCCGCCAGGCCATCTGAGGCGTCCCCCGCCAGCGCAGTCTCTGTCCCCTGTGCAGAAGGGGGTGGGTCAGACAGGCCCGAAGGGGACCCAGGCCCTAAGTGGAGGGAAGATCCGAGAGGACATGGGGGGTTGGCTCCGCCCAGGACACCCTAACAGGGCGCCCTGAGAGATGGGACAGTTGGGGTCACGGACAGCACCCCACCCTCTCATCCTCAGCTTAAGAGTGAGACCTCGGAGGGGAGGGACTGGAGTGGGGCGGGGGTAAGATGTGTGGGCGGGGATTGTTAGCAGAGAAATGAAGCCAGAGGTCCCTCCCAGTCCCCTGTACAAGCCCAGCTGATGCTCCCGGAGTACACCATGTCCCTGGGCAAACTTGCTCTGGGCGCAGCTACATAGACAAAGCCTGGCAGCCAATCCTGTGCCGCAGGGCTTGTCAGAGCCTTCAGTGTGCTGTGCACACTCCAGCCCTCCAGGACAGACAGCGCCACGTGGCATTTCCCAGACTCCCGCGGAACATCTCAGTGGCTGAGAATCTGCAGTACCAGTGGGGGAAAGGCTGGGCTGGCTTTCTAAGGACCTGGTGCCCAGGAAAGGGAGGGTAAGGGGGAGCAGGACCGTTCTGTTGGTCTGGGCTGGCGGGGGCCTTGAGGAGGACAGTGGCAGCGGGGCCCTGCCCATGGCTGGCTGCTGCGATCTCTGCACTCCAAGCAGGCACGGAGCACCCCTGAGCTCAGAGGTCGGGCAGAGGGGCTTGGGCCACTGCAGCCCTCTGGGATGACAGAGAAGGGTCCCCGTGTTTCTGTGGTGAGGGGACAGCTGCAGTCGCCCTGACACTTCCGTCTCCTCAGAACTCAGGGTGTTCTTGAGAGCAGTGGAGTGATGCAGGCAGCCTGGCATCCACCCTTCAGGAAAGGCCTGGCTGTGCTGGGGGCTTCCCTGGGCCCCTAAGAGGATGGGGATGGAGGCTGGCTGGGGGCCCCAGGAGACAGGAATGCACGGGTGGGTGACGCACCGCAGGGTCAGCCATGGTACTGGTGGTGATCCTCGGAGGGGCCGGGCCGGTCATCTGCTCCCTGGGAAGAGGCTGGTCAGGATGGCCAGGCCAGGCTGGGCTGAGGGACGTGGCTGCGGAGAAGAAGGGGGTGTTGCAGAAAGGACAAGGGCTGGGGAGCAGAGACGCAGAGCCTCGGGGATCTGGGCCTTGGGGCAGAGCCGGCCTCCTGAACGAGCTGCGAGCTGGGAGCCAACCCCAGCCTGCCCTGCCCCAGAACACCTCAGGGCCCCACTGGACCTTCTCCGGGGAGTCTGCCTGGTCCATTGGAAAGCCTGAGGCACACCCCTGGGCCACGCCGCAGCCTCTCCTGCAGCAGGGGAGGAGCTGGGAAGGGCTTGAGGCCTGGAGGTCACAGGCTGCTAACGTAGCTCTGCAGGCTCCAAAGCTGGTCCCCTCGCTGCCCACAAGGCTCCTTGCCCCAATGCAAACACACACTTCAGTGTCAACCTTGAGTGAAGAACACGTCTGTATCATAGCCAGGCAGACACACACAGACACACACAGACACAATCACACACAATCACACAGACACAATCACACACAAGCACATACACAAACATACAGACACACACACAGACACAATCATACACAGACACAATCACACACACAGACACAATCACAGAAATATACACAGAACACAGACACACAAACACAATTATACATAGACACAATCACAATCACACACAGACACATAGACACAATCACACACACACAATCACACACAGACACACACGTACACAATCACACAATCACAGACACAATCACACACAGACACACAGATAAAATCACACACAATCACAGAAACACACGGACACAGAACAGACACACAAATACAATCACACAGACACAGTCATACACAGATACAATCACAGATACACACACAGTCATACACACAGACACAAGCATACACAATCACATACACACAATCACACACAGTACAATCACAGACCAATCACACAGAAACACCGACACAGAACAGACACCCACAAGCACACAGACACAGACACACACACGAACAGAATCACCCACAGAAACAGGTACAGTCACACACAGATGCATGGACACAATCACACACAGAAACAGACACAGAACAGACACACACACAATCACACAGATACACACAATCACACAGATACACACAATCACACACTGACACAATCAGAAAGACACAAACACAATCACACACATACACAGGCACAATCATACAGAGACACACAATCACACACAGACACACACAGTCACACACAGACACACAAACACATACAGACACACAATCACACACAGATACGCAGACATAATCATGCACAGGAACACAAACACAATCACACAGATACATACAGACACAGAACACACAATCACCACATACAGACACAATCACAGAGAGACACACAATCACACAGACACAATCACACACAGATACACACAGACACAATCACACAGACACACAAACACAGATATACACGGACACAATCATACACAGCTACAGACACAGTCACACAAAGAGAAGCGTCCCCGTATCTATGTATATCACACACAGAACATGCAGACACAATCACACACAGACGCACACTCCCACGTGTGAGTACAGGGCCGCAGCAGGGCCTGGGGAGGAAGCTCGCCCTCACTACCTGTGGCACCTGCTGACGTTTTCTTGCCATGCCATGCCATGCCATGCCAATCAGTGCTGCTCACAGACCCCTAATGGTGGTGGCCCACAGTGTGAGGACCATCCCCTGCCCTGCTAGCCCACGCATGCAAGGTGTGCTGGGGTCTCAGGGACAGCAGCCCATCTACAAGGGGCCTGGGCCCAACCGGCTGGTCTCCCCACATTCACCCCCGGACAAGTTGCTGTGACTTTAAGTGCTCACCATGCAAAATGCTAATCCTCTGCTTTCCAAAGCAACAAAGGCAGCCAAGGACACCCGGAAGCAACTGGGGAGGGAGGGTGATGGGGTGCCCGGCTGCCCGCAGACTTCCCACCAGTCCAGGACCTCGGAGGGGAGGCAGTGGCACCCACTCCCAGGCCCATGCCCCAGCCAGCCCACGTGGGGCTGTGCACTCACAGGTGGGGTTCCTGGGCCCTGGGCCTCCTCTTCTTCCATCCTCCAGGGAGGGCCTCGTGGCCAACAGTGGAGGTGGCGGGAACGGCGGTGGTGGGGGCGTCATCAGCAGGGGCACCTGTGGGTGGATGGACCTGGTCAGTGGGGGGCCCCTGTGGGCTCTTCCCTACTCACCTAGATGGGGTGGGAGCACCCAGTGGGCGAGCCTGTGCATCTGAGAAGGGCTGCGACAGGTAAGGAGGTGGCAGGAGAGGGGCAGGTCCTTGATCAGGGTTCTGTCCCAGGGTCATCTCCTGCCTGAGTGCCATCACTTCCCAGCACCCCACCTTGGTTCCCCACCTGCTGCCACCGCTATTGAGTGGGCCACCCGCATCTCAAAACTCAGCTTCCAGGCTCCCTCTGGAGGCAGCTGAGCTCTGGGGTTCTGGGCACTGGGTTAGAGCCTGGTTTCCAGCTGTGCTAGCGCCCTGTGGTCTCACAAAGACACGTGCACGCATACGCACACACACACATGTACACTCCCCTGCACACACATGCATGTACTCTCCTGCACACACGCAAGTACTCTCCTGCACACACACGTACTCTCTTGCACACACACATGTACTCTCCTGCACACACGCATGTACTCTCCTGCACACATGCATGTACTCTCCTGCACACATGCATGTACACTCTTCCTCACACCCACCTCCCCGACTGCCCTGACTCCTGTGCTGTAGTCTGCCTGCAACTTCAGCCCTGACTTGGGGCTGACATGGGTCAGTGTCTTGGGGGTGGAGGGCCCCATGAGAAACCTGGTGAGGACAGGGGAGGGCAATGGAGTAGGATGGGGGTCCCTAATGTGCCCACCAGCCAAGGGCATGGGCAGCCCTTGTCCCTAGCCAGCAGGGCCACATGCCACCGACCCTCTGGGCACCTCCCCCACCGTGCCTGTCAGACCAAAGCTCTTGTCCCTGCCCTCCAGTGGGCACTGGAAACCAGACGTGGCCATCAGGGCTCCAGGGTCAGTGCTAGCGAGAGCCCTGGGCAGAGCAGAGAACTCAAATCGGCCTGTTGGGAGAGTGGGAGGGACCCCTGCTGCAGCTTGCTCGAATGCATGGCTGTCTCTGCCTTCGAATTCCTTCTCCTTTCTGAATGCAGGGGCCCATTTTCACACTGCACTGGGGCCGGACTGCAGTGAAGCCAGTCCTACTTGAGCAAAACTTTGGCCTCCCCAAGCCTCCCTTGTTCATGGACAAGGTGGCACAGGCTGCCTCCCGGCAAGGATGCTGGGTGGCCCCTCAGCCACCTCCCCTCCAGGACCCTCACCCCACTGGGCCACGGGGGAGGGAACACAGTCTGAAAGCCCATCTTCCCAGCCCCCACGCACCTCACTCCTTCCAGGAATCTCTGCCCACAGCCCAGGAACCCTGGTGCACGGTGGGCTGGGGAGTGACCGCCCAGCCCCAGCCCCGGAGGACCTCAGACGCGACCTGCAGAGCTCAGGGAGTCCAGCTGTCCTGGGACGCCCGGGGCTGCTGAGGCTGCTGCCCCCAGGAGTGGGAGGTGTCACATGAATATTTGAAGGCCGAGGTGTCAGGTGGCCAGGCGGGGCTTGGGCTGGGTGCGGGATACCTTACCACGGCCCCTTTAACTCTCCACAGAGCAGCGGCTGGGGAGGGGACGCTCTGGGACACGGAAGGGGACCTGAGACCCCTGGGCCCCATGAGAAGAGAAACCATCCAGAGGAGTCCCCAGCCCCACCCACAGTATGGCTCCCAGTGCACAGATGGGGAAACTGAGACTCAGAGAGGGCAGTGGGGCTTTCTCAAGGTCCCGCAGCCGGGCTGCCGCAGAGCTGGATGAGAGTCTCACGGGAGACCTCAGCCTTTGCTCCCTCCCGTGCCCTTGAACAGCTGCTTCCTTGGTGGGGGACACCACAGAGGTCAGCCTCTGGCGAAAGACCAAGAACACAAAGCCTGGCGGTCCTTTCTGGGCCGCTTCTCAGGGCTGTGTGTGCAGAGAGCGACGGAGGGACGGGGAGTGACTAAGCAACTGAGGGACGTGGAGCGACGGAGGGACGGGGAGTGACTTGCCCTCTGCTGAGCAACACGGTGTTCCCCAGACTCGAGGGTCCTCGGCGGAGATACAAACCTATGGCACAGCTGCCACTGGGACCTGACTCGCACCACCTGGGACTCGGGGGCAAGGGAATGCCACAGAACATGATGTGTGCTCCCTGCCATGCTGAAGGAAGGCCACAGTGAGAGGCTGGCTTGGCCGCTTCAAGCAGGGCAGTCAGACTCCAGACCAGACATGGCCAGAAAAGCCGGACACAGGTGGTACCACCAACAGAGGTGGCTAAGCCCTGCCTCGAGTGGGCCCTCAACAGCAAGGCCACCCCAATGCCCTTGCACTGTCCCCTGCCCAGGACTGTCCCCTGCTCAGCCAGGACTGAGCCAGGAGTGGGATGGTGCTTCTCGCCTCCTCTCTGCCCTTGCCTGGGAGCCCTGAGCCCCCTCCCTGAGATTGAACCTGCTGTCCGTGGGGAGGGGCCACCCCTGGCAGAGTGCGAGGCTTGGCAGGATGGCAGCGGCCCTCTTATGCTGGGGAAGACGAAAGAGGTGGAAGTTAGTTTAGGGGTCAGGGGACTACCGGACTCTGGCCCCAGCACAGCACCTGTGGCTTGGGGGACCTTACTCGAGGTCCCTGTGGCCCAGCCCTGCTCCACAAGAGAAGCCCCAGGACGCCACCCCCTGAGCCTTTGCCTATAACTCAGAGTTCTTGGAAAGTTGAGGGACCATGGAGAGCACCTGGCAGGGGCCTGCATGACGGTGGCATTCAGACCTCCACACTGCTGCCTCTGTGAGTATTAGGATGGTCTCTGAGTTTTAACAGGGATGAGAAGCCTGGCTGTGGCGTTTACCCAGCAACGGGAGTCACCACACCCCTGCCTCCCGCAGGAAGGCCCTGGACACAGTGAAGCCTCAGGGATCTGGAGGCACAGATGTGGGAGTCCCGTCCCTCGGGGTTTTAACCGTTAGACACGTGCTGCCCTGAATCCCAGCACTGGACAGTTGCCCTGAGGTTGGTGGTCATGTGGCCCCACGGCCCAGCCCGCTGTCCCTGTCCCTGGTTTTTGGTGAGATTTGAGCGCCGCGGAGGCTCCATGCATTATACATGGAGAGCATCGTGGTGAGCCAGGTCACAGGCCTGTAATGCCACCCGGTCGGAGAGAATCACGGCCCACGGATGGGTGCCGGACAGCAGTTGCCATGGCTGAGATTCCATTACTGACTGGGCGGGTACCACCCTTCCCAGCAGGAGGAGAGCGCCTAGGAAGCCTCTCACCTTCTCTGGGCCTCAGTTTCCTCATATATAAAATAAAGACGTCTTAGTACCTTTCTGGACCGAAGGGGAGAGAGTACACCTGTCCCGAGGGCCCACCAGGGCAGGCGCCTCATTGGGTGCTCAAGGAGCTTCTCCTTTACCCAAAAAACAAGGCTCTGGGCCGGGTGCGGTGGCTCATGCCTGTAGTCTCAGCACTTTGGGAGGCAGAGGTGGGAGGATTACTAGAGCCCAGGAGCTCAAGACCAGCCTGGCCAACATGGCCAAACCCCGTTTCTACAAAAAATACAAAACTTAGCTGGGTGTGGTGGCATGTGCCTGTAGTTCCAGCGACTTGGGAGGCTGGGGTGGGAGGATCACTTGAGCCTGGAAGGCTGAGGGTGCAGTGAGCTGAGACTGTGCCACTGCACTCCAGCCTGGGTGACAGAGAGAGACCCTGTGGTGAGAAAATTGGGCTTTAGAGGTGCTCAGAACTTGCCAGCGCCCCATGCCCAGGAAGGGCAGCACAGTGCTGGCAGGTGGGGGTGAGTGGGACAGCCCTGGACACCACGGGAGATGCCAGAGGCCTGTTCCCCAAGCATGGAGGGTTCTATGTGCCATCCCTGCCCAGACAGGGCGCTCAGAGTCCCACAGCCAGGATCCCAGTTGCTTGGCTAGCAGAGGGGAGGGGACCTGCCTCGAGGGCGGCCCCTGGACTTCAAGACCCCATCTCTCATTGCGTGGAGAGGGGTCCCCAAGGCCCAGGGAGGGGCAGGGCTGGCCTTCCCTAGCACCCTGAGCAGACCCCAAGCCGGGCGGGCCCCACAGACCCGACACTAAGGAGGCACGAGGGGGCACCTCCCACAGGGCAGGTCTCAGCACTGCTGTCAAGCATTGCTCCCCAAGCTGCTGTTGCTCTTGGAATGCGCGAGTCTCCTGGGGGCGGAGACAGGCTGCGTTGTCATGGGGAAGATGATGGATTTCACCACCTCTTCTGAGGCCAGCTCGGAGGCGGCCAGTGCGAGCAGCCCCTGCAGATTGGATTCCCATCAATATTGCAGCAGGCATATGGCCTCCCCCGGCCCACAGCTGACAGCCTGCTCTCCCTCAGAGGCCTGGAGGGGAGACAGCTCCAGTGGTGAGAGATGAGCACCCCCTGCTGTCACCAGACCCTCGCAGAGGTCGAAGACAGAGACATGCTCCAGTCCCGACCCCGAGCTCCCAAATGGGCTCCTGAAGCTGCACATGGAGGAGCCGGGAAGGTCGCAGGGTTGGGTTTTCATGCGCTGGGCAGGGGGCGCCGAGGCGCAGGCAGGAGGGGACTGTGGATGGGAAGGATGTGGCGAGCCTAACGCGACCCGTCCTCCACTACCACGGGGTCTGGGGACAGAAGGCAGAGGTGCTGCTTGGACAGAAAGCCCACGCATGGGACCCCAGAATGGCTGGGGCAGGAACAGTGTCAGAGACTCCCAGGAGGTCGGGCAGGGCTGTTCCCTTGTGCCAGGGGCTTGTGGAGGCTGGGACACCGGCAGAGCGGCTGCCCTCCCTACCGCCTAATTTCGGCTGCCATCCAGGCAGGAAGTGCAGGGAGGGGCCCAAAAAAGGCCGAGGCTGACCCAGCGGCCTTGAAGGAGCTGTGGGAGACCCAGGCAGTCGGCACTCTTGGGCTGCAGGCCGTGGAGCCCCGGCCTTCTGTGGAGAAGCCAGCAGAGCGCCACCACCTTCTCAAGCCAAGCCAGAAAGACAGCCTTCTGCTGAACCAGGACCCGTTGGACGTCTAGCAAGCACACCATTTAGTAAATACATGACTTCCAGCAGTGACTGAATTCTACTTCCTGAAACTGCTGCGCCAGGGCAAAACCAGGGCAGAGCCGTGCTCTCTGGAGGCCACCTGAGCCACCTGCGCAGCGCGGCAGGCCTGATGTGGGTTTCCACCAGTGCCACCAGAGGCCCCAGTGGTGGCAGTGTGACAAGTGTCCCGCAGGCCCCAGGGGCTGGGGTTGGGGGGGACTGTGGCTCTGCCCCAGTTGGCCCCAGATGCTCTGAGAGTACACATCAGAGAAGAGGAGGCCAGCAACCCCTTGGGGAGACAAGGGGTTTGGGGGGTGGAGGGCAATGGCACCTTCTCAGTCCCCTCACCCGAAAAGAAGGGTTAGGTGATTTCAGAACACCTTTCTGAAGGGGTGGTCACTAAAAGAAGTGTGGCGGAAACTGAGGCAGGTTAGATGAATTTGTCACAGTAACTGCCCTGGGCCTGGAATAGAGAGGGAAGGTCGGGTGGGAGCACATGGGGGTGACCTGACTCCAATGTGGATGCCAAAGCACCCTCTCCCACCGGCTCCTCCATTCAGTTGCCCGCATCCACCCTCCTCCATCCACCCAGCTCCCATCTCCATCCTTCATCCACCCTCCTCCATCCATTCCTCTTCTGTCCATTCCTCCTCCATCCACCCTCCTCCATCCCCCCTCCTCCATCCATCTCCTCCATTCAACTCCTTCATCCATTTCTCCTCCATCCATCCTCTTCCATCCACCCTCCTCCATCCACCTTCCTCCATCCACCCAGCTCCCATCTCCATCCTTCATCCACCCTCCATCCACCCAGCTCCCATCTCCATCCTTCATCCACTCTCCTCCCTCCTCCATTCCTCTTCTGTCCATTCCTCCTCCATCCACTCCCCTCATCTCCCCTCCTCCATCTAACTCCTCCATCCAGCTCCTTCATCCATTTCTCCTCCATCCATCCTCTCCCATCCACCCTCCTCCATCCACCTCCTCCATCCACCCTCTTCCATTCATTCCTCCTCCATTCACCCTCCTCCATCCCACCCTCTTCCATTCACCCTCCTCCATCCATCCTCTTCCATTCATTACTCCATTCACCCTCCTCCATCCCACTCTCTTCCATTCATTCCTCCTCCATTCACTCTCCTCCATCCATCCTCTTCCATTCATTACTCCTCCATTCACCCTTCTCCATCCATTCCTCCTCCATCTACCTCCTCCATCCAACTCCTTCATCCATTCCTCCTCCATCCACCTCCTCCATCCATCTCCTCCATCCAGCTCCCCCATCCACCCTCCTCTCTCCATTCCTCCTTCATCCACCCTTCTCCATCCATTCCTCCTCTACCCACCCTCCTCCATCCACCTCCTCTATCCACCCTCCTCCATCCACCTCCCCCATCCAATTCCTCCATCCACTCTCCTCCATCCAACTCCTCCATCCACCCAGCTCCCATCTCCATCCTTCATCCACCCTCCTCCATCCATTCCTCTTCTGTCCATTCTTCCTCCATCCACCCTCCTCCATCCCTTCCTCCTCCATCCACCCTCATCCATCTCCCCTCCTCCACCCACCCTCCTCCACCCACCCTCCTCCAACCACTCTCCTCCATCCACCCTCCTCCATCCACCCTCTTCCATGCACCCTCCTCCATCCAGCCTCCTCCGTCCACCTTCCTCCATTTTCCCTCCTCCATCCACCCTCTTCCATCCACCTCCTCCATCCATTCCTCCTCCATCCACCCTCCTCGATGTACCCTCCTCCGTCCACCCTCTTCCATCCACCCTCCTCTATCCACCTCCTCCATCCACCCTCCTCCATTCACCCTTCTCCATCCATTCCTCCATCCATTCCTCCTCCATCCACCCTCCTCCATCCACCCTTCTCCATCCATTCCTCCATCCATTCCTCCTCCATCCACTCTCCATCCATCCTCTTCCATCCATTCCTCCTCCATTCACCCTCCTCCATCCATTCCTCCATCCATTCCTCCTCCATCCACTCTCCATCCATCCTCTTCCATCCATTCCTCCTCCATTCACCCTCCTCCTTCCACCCTTCTTTGTCCACTCCTCTGCCACCCATCTCTTCTCTGTCCACCCTCTTTAGCTCTCCCCTCTCCATGTAGCCCTCTCCTCATTTCTTACTCCTTTGGCCTCCCTGCCCCATTCATTCCTCCTCTGTCTGTTCCCTCCCCATCCATCCCTTCCTCTGTTCACCCTCATGCATCCACCTGCTTTTCTGTCCATTTGCTCATTTGTTCATTCAGTAAACACTTGTTGAGCCCTGTCATATGCTAAGGGCTGGGGACTAGTGGGACAGACAAGATCCCTGTCCTTACAAACGGGGAAATGAGAGGCTGTGGGGTCCCAGGCTGAGAGACAAGAGCCAGGGCTGGAATCTGCTGCCTTCCGGCTGCTGCAGGGCTGTTGGCCGCCTTGTGGTCACCTCTGGGAGGTTCTGCTCCCACGCCTGGGGCTCCTCAGTCTGACGTACATCACCCACGAGGAACCCTGGCCACGGAGGCTCTTGAGACACAGGTGTGGTCTCTGTGACCCAGACGAATGGCATGACCTGGCCAAGTTCCAGCCACAAGCCCAGGCCGGGCCCTGGCCACAGCCATGGCCCCAGGCCCTGTCACATGCCCTCTCTCCTGATCCCCGTTACAGCCCCTGTCCTTGTCACAGCCCTGGCCCCACCCGTCACGGCCTGTCCCTAGCACTGGCTGCCCTGTGGTGCCTCAGTCCTGCTCCTGTCCTGGCCCCTGTCACAGCTCCTGTCACGGCCTGACCCTAGCACTGGCTGCCCTGTGGTGCCTCAGTCCTGCTCCTGGCTCCGATGCCATGTATGAGTTGGATATGGTGAGCTTCCCAGCTGACTATGCTGCAGGTTCAGCAGTGGGGTCCTGGCTGGGATCTGGGCCCACCCTCCATGCCTCCAGGGCAGCTGGGGACCCTGAGCCTTACCGGCTGGGCCACCTCCCGCAGGTATTGGGCACAGTCCCGGTGTCCGTGGTACTCCGCCAGGTCCGCCGCCGTGTAACCGTCTTCATCCCGCAGGGAGGGATCCACGTGGTGGGAGACTAGGGTCTGGCAGCACTGCAGTGAGGAGGGCACACGTGTGACCCACCACGACACTCACCAGGTGCCCATGGGCTGGCCCTGTGCAGGCTGCTCCCCTGGCCCCATCGCACAGCTGCCCTGGTGCCCTTCCCAGCAGGGGCAGGGCTTGAATCTGGGCCGTGGGGTTCCAGAGACCTGTCTGGGAGCACCCAAGCCTCATCCCACAGCCACCCTGTCCTGGCACAGACAGTACCAGGCACTGCATATGAAGCAGTGCTAAGCTGACAGGCATCAGGGTGCCCCATCCAGACCCCTCACAGCTGCCATGGCCTAGGCATTAAATGCAGAACCAGTTTCCATGTTTGCCACCCTTGGAGATGTGGATCAACGCACGTGAAGAAACAAGGCTCGGAGAGACAAGCAACCGGCCCCCGCCCCGGGGACTCAGAGCCACCTCCCACCACAGCCCCACTCTCCATAGGACCATCCTTCTGGCCCCAGGAGGTTCCCCCCTGGCACCCGGAGTACCAGCTCATGCCTGACCAAGGCTGCTCACCACCTTTGCCAGCCACACTGCTTGCTCCTACCCAGCCAACCTGGGGCCAGGGCCCTCCTGTCTCCTTGTACCTGATGGACTCTTGTGATGGGAATGGGGAGGAAGAGGGGAGGGAAGGAAGCTGGGGAGGGAGTCCACAGGACTGGAAGGCTGGAGACATCTGGGCCTGTGAAGGATTCAGATGGGAGAGGGGCAGGGGACCTCAATAATGAATTCTGTACTTTATTCTGTATGCATTTATTCTATAAATATTTCTGTGTCTCTTTGGTGGTACTAGGGAAACACAAAAATGAACTTGAGGCGAATGCTGTGTTCATAAAACTGTACCTTTGATGCAAACGTATGTCTGAGATAGACCAGCTGGGCCTCAGCATCTTTGGGTGACACTGAATTGAACTAAGTAAGAAGTTGTGAGACCCTTGGCCAGGCGTGGTGGCTCACACTTGTAATCCCAGCACTTGAGGCCAAGGCGGGTGGATCACCTGAGGTCAGGAGTTCCAGACCAGCCTGACCAACATAGTGAAACCCTGTTTCTACTAAATACAAAAAATTAGCCAAGTGTGGTGGCAGGCGCCTCTAATCCCAGCTAGTCAGGAGGCTGAGGCAGGAGAATTGCTTGAAGCCGGGAGGCGGAAGTTGCAGTGAACCAAGATGGCACCACTGCACTCCAGCCTGGGCAACAAGAGTGAAACTCCATCTCAAAAAAGTTGTGAGACCCCAAAGAAATTTCAGCTCCTCTCTGGACTGCAGGTGCCTCACCTATAAAAGGTGCAATTAGTGTTCATTCTCTACAGATAAATGCAGGTTCAGCATGCATGTGGAGCGGCGGGTGTGCCCGCCGTGAGTAAACACAACATGACACTGTCGTGCGTGGCAGGGGGCCTGGCAACGAAGTCCAGTGGCCTTGAGCTCATCTGGCTCTGTGACTTGCTGGTCAGAGAACTTGGCCAGCTAACTGGGCCTGTCTGTAAAGTAGGGACGGCTGCACTGATCTATGGCCGACACCACCAGCCTTCCTTGCCCCTGGCCCCTACCGACACCCAGCTGTGCAGCTAGCAGGTCAGCTCGAGACCTCAAGGGTGAGTGCCTCGTCCTGGGGGAATTCTTCTCTGGAGGGCTTCCCTTCCCCTCCTTCCTCTACCCCGAGTTCCATGGCTTCCAAGGTGGCCACGGCCTGAAGAGGCCACGGCACCACCAGAGGAAGGTGGACACGAAGATGGAAAGAGCCCTGCGTCCTGGAAGCCCTGCAGATCCACAAGACCTGCTCCAGAACCACAGAGCCACAGGGCTTGTCACTGCCTGAGGATAATCACCCTGTGCCTCTAAGCTGTGTTCTCGCGTGTCTGCTTGTGCACTGCCTGCCTTCCTGGGTGCCGCGCTGCCCTCCAGAGAGTAAGCAGCTCAGGCCGGGGGCCGCCGGCTCTGGCACAAATATGCAACCCTGGTTGTGGTATGAAAGCTGCCACCCATAGCATGGCCGGTTGCACACGAGGCTTTCTTTCTGGACACTTTTAACTTCAGATGAGTTTCATGTGTCATGAGATGTGATTCTTTTGCTTTTTCCCCATTTAAAAAGGGGAGAACTATTTTGAGCTTGTGGGGCCACACAAAATCAGGTGTACGCACACCTCTTCCCGGGGGCCTGCCGGGAGGTTCGAACCAGGTAACGCCTGAAGGCTCTTGGAGGACCAGAAGGGCTGAGCCAGTGGCTGGTGTGGCTGAGGAAGCAGGAAGCATTTGTCAGATGTGCAAGGAGGCTGGGGCTGGGAAGGCTGGGGCCGGTTGCTGAAGCCAGTCCCTGGGAGAGGCACTGCTCCCGGAGGCTCTGGGCTGGGGGAATGGCAAAAGTCTGCCAGGATGTGGTGGGTGTGTGGGTGGGTGGAGACAGAGCGTCCCCAAGGAGCTGTTGCTGGGAAGAGGAGGCCAGGATGCGGAGGAGGGGAGTTACAGGGTCTGCAGGAGTATGAGGGGTGTCACGGCAGAGGAAGGGGGACAGGTGTCAGACCTGGCCCCAGATGGTGCTGGGGAGAGAGGGCACAGCCCTGACAGGAACAGAGCCATGGGGAGGAGGAAGGGAACATCTCCCCCAGAGTAATGGACTCCATCGCCGCTGGGATTGTCAGCAGAGGGTGGGTGGTGACAGACGGAACTCTGTCCGGAAGTCTGTGCGGAGGCCACACCAGTGGAAAAGCAGGTGAGCAGATGGATCCACTACTCCAGGGAGGAGAGAACCAGGTGGGTCAAACCAACCCACTGCCCAAGGACATGAAACACGGATTCTCTGTAAAAGCCACCTGCCAACAGCCTCCGTAAGGTAACACAGAAGTCAGGGAGGAGTGATGCGGCCACACTCAGGGGAAAAGGAAAGCCTCGGGGGTAGGGGGGTGGTCGGGGAGCCCAGCACTCAGAACTGCCCTTGCCCTGAGCCTGGGCTGATGCCAGAAGAACACTGTCCTCCAGCAGCCTCAGGGGACCAGGGAGGCCAGGAACAGTGCGGGTTCTGCCAAGGGTGGGGGCTCTAGTTGATCACCTCCCGATGTAGGCCAAGGGCTCTACCCTCAGAGAAAACGGAAGCCAGATGCCAGTCAGGCCCCTGCTTCCTATCATGGAGGTGGTCCTGGGAACTTCCTGCCTGGAATGCAGGTTAAGGTGATTCTGAGCCCACATGTGCCCAGCAAAGGCAAATAAGATACTGCCAAGGCCTCCAGTTATGCCTACACTTCATTTTTCATGTTTAATGTCAGCTTACATCAACAAAAATAAAAAATACAAGGAAATAAGATACCATGAATGAGAACCAGAAGACCCAGCCCACAAAGAAATAGAAATAAAGCTCTGAGAACTAACAGACAAAAACAACAGTGCTTACTCCTTTTAAATAAAGAAAAACCCAGGCAGCCAGATAACATCTCCTCAAAATAAGAGAGTAAAAATAAACCCCTAAACATTAGTAATTATATGACTGTAGATGGTCTAAATGCACCAACAGATAAAGACTGTCAGGCTGATGAAAAAAACTAAATATGACTGCATGTGGCTAACCAGAGGTACTGGCAAACATAAGGATTCAGAAGGCTGAAAGTAAAATATGAATAAGCTTCACCATCAAATGAGTACAGAAAGAAAAGTCATGTGTATACATATATCAGATAAAACAGACTAGATATGGGGTTCAAAATATACAAAACAAATGGTGACAGGATTATAGGGAAACACAGACAAATCCAGAATAATAGCCAGGAATGTTCACACACTTCTCTCGAGCCATTTGAAATCCAACAAACTAAAATGTATACCTATGGAGATCTGAAGAACACAATGATATAATGACATGTAGAGAACAGCCTGCAAACTCTACAGTCTTTCCAAGAACACATGCAACATTGATAAAATTGACCATACACAGGGCAATAAAGTAACTTATCAAAAAATCAAAGGACTGAAATCACCAGAGTATATTTTCTGACCACAATGCAATTTGGACAGAAATTAATAACAAATAGATAGCCGGAAGGAACACCTTCATATTTGGAAATTAAGAAACATAATTCCAAGGAATCCCTAGGGCAAATAAGAATCAGAATGGGAATTAGAAAATTTTTTTTTTTTTTTTTTTTAGACGGAGTCTCGCTCTGTCGCCCAGGCTGGAGTGCAGTGGCCGGATCTCAGCTCACTGCAAGCTCCGCCTCCCAGGTTTACGCCATTCTCTTGCCTCAGCCTCCCGAGTAGCTGGGACTACAGGCGCCCGCCACCTCGCCCGGCTAGTTTTTTGTATTTTTTTTTAGTAGAGACGGGGTTTCACTGTGTTAGCCAGGATGGTCTCGATCTCCTGACCTCGTGATCCACCCGTCTCGGCCTCCCAAAGTGCTGGGATTACAGGCTTGAGCCACCGCGCCCGGCCTAGAAAATATTTTTTAACTGAACAATTATCAAACAGTGGGATACAGCCAAAGCAGTACTTAGAGGAAAATTTATAGCCTTTGATAAATATATTAGAAAAGAAAAAAGGTTGAAAAGCAAGTGAAGTAGGCACCCATCTCAGTAATTTAGGAAAGAAAGTAATGACAAAGATAAATGCAGAAATTAATGAAATAAAAAAAATACATTGGAGACAATTAAATGCTTTTTGGAGGACACTGAACAAGTTAAAACCTGACTGTTGGAAAAACTAGTGACTAATATCTAGTGCGGCTGATTGAGACAAAAAAAGAAAGAAGAAAATAACCAACATCAGGAATTAAAAGTGGGGAACTTACTACGTACAGACAATAAAGGATCATCAGGGTATCAAAAATAACTTTATGCTAATATACTTAATAACTTAGATAAAATTGATTCCTAGAACATTTCTAGGAAATAAATCCTAGAAAAATATAATTTGATGAAATCAACACATAAGAAATAGAAAGCCCTAGTAGTTCTATAATTAAATAAATTGAATTAGTAATTAAAAACCTTCCCTCATTAAGAAAATGTGGCACATATACACCATGGAATACTATGCAGCCATAAAAAAGGATGAGTTTGCGTCCTTTGTAGGGACATGGATGCAGCTG